>NC_143254.1:92919895-93227995 GCF_984573655.1 Nuphar pumila
GATTCACCCTTCGTGCATGTGTCCGCTTTTACATGAAATGCAAAATGCTTGTTGATGACACCTTATCAAATGCCTTTTAATAAATGAGGTTTTTGCGTAATTAAGAAACCTGTGGCATATGACAAACGAGATGAATGCCATCACCTATTCGTATTTGTGAGATTGGGGTGTACGAATCACTTTGAAAAATTAAATGTATTTCCCTAAGTACGAAGGGAGCTTGAGGCACACGTATGAAAATTATAGTCTTTTGAGAGTTAGGTGAGATTGGAACTCCTTGGCGAGTTTTGGTGTGGGTGATGACCCCACCTCGCGAGATGAGCTCGCTTGTGTTAGAGATACATGGTTTTTATGCTTTTTCATGTCTTGTGGTTCGTTTCTAGAAATGCTTTACCGTGGGAAAATGTTTCTAATTGTCCCATCGTAATGTTCAATGTTTTGAATCGTCACATTGCTAGTTCTCGTGCTTATGTCACGATGCACATACATGTCCACTTGTATCTATGCACAGTTCACGATAACTTATCTATTCTGTATAACACATTTTTGTATGTTGATACATTGGTTGATTATGTTCCTTGATGCATACTATGCTATAATTGCTATGAATTGTGAAATGAATAGTTGTGGTTATTTTCTCATATTTCGCCTAGGTGCATTGACTTAGGTTCTAAAAGCATGTTATTGCCAGTAAATCATCATTTATTGCTCCATGTGTAGCTATGTCGCTCTTGTATACCTGCTTATGCTATACTTGTTCAATTATTGTGAATGAATGAATATATGAGAAATGATAAGATTTGCTCTCGTTTTCCACATACTGGTATATTGTGATTGGTTTGTCTCACCAGCTCGCAAGAGTACTAACCCCGTTTTATGGGGATACAGGTGTTGCTTCTAGGCATGCGATTGAGCTCGATGTGCGGGAGAGGACCTGAACCCACTCTTCTAAAACATCAAGGATCTTGGCAGAGATTTTGCAAAAGGGAATGATTTGTACTATTTTGGAAAATATATTAAATAAAAGTTGTTTCATAATGTTGATTCACTCCTGTGACCTGCTCAGAGTTTTTCGCTTGTTTCCCTTTTTGGTACTTCCGCACTTGCGCAATGTTTTCAAAAAAAAAATTACCCTAAATCCAAAGAATTTTTAAGGTTTTTCAAAGTCAGGAATTCTGGAGTGTCGCAGACACACATGCCACTATTCATCGTTGACTTGTTTACACCGTAGTCTTTTGTATGGAATCGATAACCATTTACGATGTATCTGTTGTAACATTGCATAACTTTGGTCAGACCATTTTGTAAATCACATATTCCTTGATCATTAACATCACCATGACGGACCTACAAGCATAAACAATGACTGTAAACACGACCAACTAAGTAACATATTGTTGTTTACACAGAAAGAATCCATGTCAATATCCTTACCAACTCTTTCAACCATGCCACAAACTTATTTTCATGTTCCTTTTTGTAATTCTGAATCAGTGAGATGGGGAAGTTCTCTTCGCAACACCAGATCAAATCGTCTGCACTTAACAAATAATTATATTACGAAACCGTATACATAGAGAACTTAGTGTAACATATTATATATACTTACTCGATGTAGGGGTCAATCTCTGAGCAATTAAAAAGGATATAGATTTGTGTTGCGTCTTCCTCTCGATCTTTCAATAGTCTTGACCGGCAACTGCCAAAGGCATTACCAAGTGGTTTAAATATCGATAGTTTGTCAGCCACAATAACTTGTTCTTCATCATCATTACGAGATGGGCAAGTGTAACATGTTGGAATGTGAGACTCAAAGTACATAGATGAGAAATTTAAAATCTCTTCTAAAGTGTACGCCTCACAAATTGAACCCTCCACTCGTGCTTTATTCTGAACCTTTTGTTTTAGGTCAAATATGCATCTGTCAATAATATACATCTCATAATACAATAAGTTTCTAATAGCATTAGAGAGAAAAATATAAAAAAAAATTTACCTTTCAAATGGGTACATCCACCGATATTGCACAGGACCACCAACCCTAAGTTCATATGGCAAGTGTATGATCACATGTTCCATAACGTCAAAAAATGATGGAGAAAATATCTTCTCTAGCTGACAAATAGTATTGACGATAGAATCCTCTAGATTCTTTACCTCAGTTACTACAACTTTTGATGCACACAATGTTCTAAAAATTGACTCAACTTGGATAATACCGCCCATATAGGTTTGTCTAACATATCATGGAATGCTAGGGGAATCAACCGTTGCATGATAACATGACAATCATGGCTCTTCAACTTATATAATTGTCCCTCATCTATTTTCATAGACCGGGCAATGTTAGAGACGTATCCATCTGGAAATCTCAATTGTCTCAACAACTGACATACTTGCTTTATTTGGTCTAGTCCAAGCACATACCTTGCCTTTGGTTTCAGTACTTTGTCATTGTACTCTTTGAGTTTCAATTCTGATTTTTTACATATTATTTTTAAATTCATACGAGCCTTCGGATTATCATTCATTTTTCCTTTGACATTCATTACCGTATTGAACACATTATCAAACACATTTTTCTCTACATGCATCACATCCAAATTATGTCATATCAATAAGGTCGGCCAATATGATATTTCCCAAAAAAAAAATTCTTTGTCCAATTGTGATGCTTCATAAATCCAAGGAAGGGCCTCACACTATGGGCATTTGTCAGTCCATATAGAAAGTATTGCAATCATCTTAAAATCTATATGCCAGACAACCGTGTAGGTGAACCTTCTATTTCAGTTGTGCCTGCTTTGAATGAATTCCTTTATCGTCGGAATGGATGGTCGCTGAGTAGAAATTGATGGTGCCAATCAAACCAACACGGCTTCCTTCTATGCGTCAATTTAAAAGATTTTGTATCCTTCATGGAGTACAGACATGCTAAGCTCCCATGTGTGCTCCAACCAGATAACATACCATATGCAGGGAAGTTACTAATTGTCTATAGAACAATAACCTTCATATTGAAGTTTTGTTTTTTGTAGGAATCGTACGTGAAAACACTGTCATCTCACATTATTTTCAGTTCATTAATCAATGGCCTTAAGTATACATCAAGATTTTGGCTCGGAGACATCGGGCTAGAGATCAATAGAGACAAGAAAAGATTTTGACGCTTCATACACAAGCTTAAAGAAAGCTTGTATGGGGTGACAAATACTGGCCAACATGAGTATGGAGTTGATCTACCCCCAAATGGATTAAATCTATCTGTACATAAATCGAGTCTAACATTTCTCGCTTTCATTGCGAAGGTTTGATGAGTACGATCAATGTGCTTCCAAGCTTCTGTGTCAACAAGATGCATGATCTTGTCTTCATCTTGTTAAAATTTATTTGCATGCCATATCATGTGTGTAGTTGTCCTCGAAGACATATACAATCGTTGCAATCTAGGGGGTGAGAGGAAAGTAGCGGAGTGACTTGTATGACACTTCTTTTGACCTTGTGCTACCATTGCCCCTTGTCTTTGGCTTGAACCGAGGATGCCCACATGACGGACATAATCTTCTTTTTTCTTGATCTTTGAAATACAACATGCAGTGATTTGGATAAGCACCTATCTTTTGATACCTCATACCTAAAGCGTTGACCATAACCTTCTCCCGATAGAAATTTTGTGGCAATTTCTCATCTTTGGGCAACATACTCTTCACAATAGAGCACAGACGGTCAAAACATAATTGACTTAAATTATACTCGAACTTCAAATTTATTAGTTGAAGAACTGCAGACAAGATAGTGTGACTCTCGCAACCATTTCAAAGTGGCTCATCAGCATCTCTAAGTAAATCATAAAATCTACTAGTTGCATCGTTTGCTACTTCTTCCTCTACCCCAGTTGGTACATCACTAGGACCCATAGCAGAACCCAATTCTGGTCCTGCGGCATCAAATATCAAATCTACATATGGATTATCGTGCACCACCTCCACCTGTGCATCAAAGTTGTTTTAAAATTCTTCACCATAAAGCGTTCAATTCTAATAATTACTCATAAAACCCTTCCTGTATAGGTGATGTCTAATGCCAAGATGTTCTAAAAATCAATTGCTTTTACACATCGTGCAGGGCACCTGATCCAACCCGTGGGATCCACTGTGCTGACACTTGACATTGCAAATTCAATAAAACTGTTAACACCATCCATATATTCAAGCGATACCTCATTGTCAACTATCCTATGGTACATTCATTCACGATTTGCAGTCATTTTATCCTATGATGTTACGGATATTATCCTAACCAGTTAAAAGAGAATCATAAGAATGTTATGATGAAGAAAATATCAAATTTATCATGCATTCGTGGTAGATGTAATGATTTGATATATATTTATATATATATATATATATATATATATATATATATATATATATATATATATATATATATATATAATGGCATTCAATCACAAGAACAATGATGCATGCATTGATAACTTAATATTTTCATGTGTAAAACCATTCATTTGATGCATGTTTGAAGGATTGATAACTTATCATACATTTTCATGTGTAAACTCATTCATAACATGATACATTCATTTAAAGCATGTTTTCATGATATAATTTCACATGAAAGGCATAATCAAATTGAAAATAACTACATGCAAGCATGAATACAGTTACATCAAACATTGCAATGCATTCGAATCAATCATATCAAAATAATGTAAAACAAGTACATGCAACAAACACACTCTAATATTATGCTAACTACTATCATAACTAGCATGAAATCCGAACTCCAAAAATAAGGGCACTTTTATTTCTATACATTAAAATCATGCTCAGCATGATCTCCGAACTCCATCAAAGCAGTCTTAGATATCCACAACTAAGTGAGTGTATGAACAAAAAATTGTTGTATCCAAGAAATTAAATAACTTGTGATGTGCTTGCATCACTTATTCACCACGAGTATTTACCCAATTTGCATGCTATTGTCTTTGCATTTTTTATTTCTTTTTGCATTTTATTTTTAGCCGCATGCTAGCACTAAACATCGTGCAATTAGCTCAGCTATGCACCTGCATAGCACAATTATATATAACCAAGAAAAAAGAGGGGGGGGATGGCCTCTGCTGGAACAAGACAAAAAAAGGGGTGGGGTACATGTGTCGATCATTTCAGATCATGATTCGATATTCACGTCGCGACTATGGGGACAATTGCAGTCAACATTGGAGACAAAGCTGAAGTTCAACACTGCTTTTTACCCTCAGACTGACGGACAGTCATCAATGATACCTTATTTGCTGAAAAATGATAAAGAGATTTGAGATACAACCCTAACAATGTTCTTAAAACTTGAGGAAGTCCACATAAAAATATACGTAGACTTGAAGAAGTTCAAATAAAATATATACGGACTTCCTCAAGTCTGCATAAAATATATGCAGGCTTCAGGAAGTACGCATAAAGTCTGTATATATTTTACGAAAAATGACTGTATTGTATGGATAAATTGACCCAATTTCCTAAAAACTTTAAAAAAAATTATATTCTTTCGATGACCAAAATTACAAATATCCGATATCGTTAGAATCTTTTTACCCTTCTCAACAACGAATTGAGACCTTATTGTAATAAAATTATACCACCTACCAACTAGTAGTCATATCTCAACAAACATGTGGAAAAATGGCGTGAGAATATATATATCTCAAATCATCTCATTCATGCAACTTGGACACTATACTTAGGATGTGAGTCGAGGTTGCTTACTTTAAATAGGCTTCAAAAAATGGGCATCTTTGTGGTTAACTTATGTTTTTTCTGTGAACGAGTCATTGGTTGCTCGATTCATAAGGTGTTTGGAGTTTTTTGACTAATAAATCTGGTTGATTCAATGTCTTGAACCAATACCGCATTCAGAAATTACAATGATGGTTTAGTGTGAAGTTTAAACTTAAGTGGCTTCATAAGTGTAGGTTGTAAATGTTTCACATTGTTGTTTAGAAACTATAGGTGTGGAGGAATCAAATTGCACACGTACGCTAAAGCTAAAGTGTCAATCAATAGCATGAAACATGAGACATGAAATTATTGAAAAAAAATCTTTAAATTGAGATGGATTAGCATATATGAAAGTTTTTTGACTGCCTTATAACACATATATGCATGATTGAATCAATATGAATTTTCTTTGACAACCTTAGAACATATATATGCATGATTGGATCACTATGAAAGTTTTTTGACAACCATAGAACACATGTAAGCATGATTTCATCACTATGAAATTGTTTTACTGCCTTAGAACACATATATGCATGATTGAATTACTATAAAAAAAAATTTACTGCCTTAGAACACATATATACATGATTGAATCACTATGAAAGTTTTTTGACAACCTTAGAACACATATAAGCATGATTTTATCACTATTAAAGTTTTTTGACTGCCTTATAACACATATATGCATGATTGTGATACATAACATATTTATTTGACAACCTTATAAACATTATATGCATGCGTGAATCACTCTGACATTTTTTTGACAATCTTAGAATACATATCTGCATGATTGAATCACTATGAATTTTTTTTGTTAGTCTTAGAACACATATCTGAATTATGTTATTATCTTTCACTTTTTTGCTATATGTGTCATTCAGCCATTTACTTTGATTGCATTAGACTAGGTGCATTGCATATAATTTATTTCATTATATTTTGTTTATCAATACTAACATTTTGGTTCTCTTGTAGGATGCTGAAGATGATCAACGTAGAGGAGTTGATGGAGGCATGGATGGAGGGGCAGATCGATATAATGAAGAGGATGATGCCCCAAATCTTGGCGAGAATTAGATTCATCTGTTTAATTTGTTTCATGTACTTGTAACTAATTAGAACTTGGCAAGGACTGTACTGTAACTTATAGCTTGTGTGAAATTTGTTTCACCTGCTTTGTATATGTATTTTTT
The DNA here is from genome assembly GCF_984573655.1 of Nuphar pumila. Lineage (NCBI taxonomy): Eukaryota > Viridiplantae > Streptophyta > Magnoliopsida > Nymphaeales > Nymphaeaceae > Nuphar > Nuphar pumila. Next base: position 92,926,890 of record NC_143254.1, read on the forward strand.
ATGTGTAATTTATTTTTTATACACAAGTTATATAATTTGTATAACAATTTTTTTTCTAGATATTCATATTTAAAAAAATATTTTTTTTTTAATTTGTGACGGATTAGCGATGGATAATATCCGTTGCCAATTTAAACCAGTCGATGTTTTGCGATGGAATTTAATCTGTCGCTAATCCCCCGCTCAATTGGTGACGGACATTAGCGATGGATACATATTCGTTATTAAATTTTAGCGATGGATTAGCAACATAATACATTCCTTTGCAAAACCAAATCAGTTCTTATTTAGCGACGGATTAGCGACAAACATTATCCATCGCTAATTAGCGATGGATTGGCGACAGATAAATTTTATTGCATTTTAGCGACCAAGATTATGCGACGGTTGATTTCCCTCGTTAATCCGTCTCTAAACACATTAGCGACAGATTAACAACGGATAACATCCATTGCTAATCCATATTTTTTTTGTAGTGCTAGGGCAATACTAACTAAGAATGCAGTACCCCCGTCTCGCAAATATTTCTGAACCTTGAAAGAAGAAATCAAATGACTGTCCAACATTGGTCGACAGAGTCTAATCTCCATAATCGGACAATTGGGCTAAGATAGGACAACTTTGCCTTCTCAACACAAAACTTGAGTGTGATACTCAAATAACCAATCCATGTCTAGAATGACATCAAACTCAGTCATCTCTAGCAGAATTTCGTCAACTGGCAAGTTTTGACCCACCACTGACACTTTGATGCTTGGGATATAGGCAATGCACAAAGATTGATTGCTGGTTGGAGTATGGACCTCCAATAGGTAATTCAAGGGTCGAAGAGGAACAGACAAAGTTTTAGCAAATCTATCGTAAATGAAAGAAGTAAAAGATGTTTGTCCAGCAATTAATACGGTACTTTGAACCAATTCACCTTTGGTTATTTGCTCCACAGTAGCTACGTAAGCACGTCCAACCACAGTCTTTTGATCGCTCGTCTTTTGTTGTTGAGGCTATTGTTGTTGTTGTGGCGGTCATTGGAAAGATGGTTGAGACGGTCCAAGGTTGTTCTTCCTCATCTCATCTGACTGCTTCTTTCGACAATCCTTGATGTAGTGTCTCATCTTGCCATAATATAAACATCCACCAGTGTTACGAGGACATGGACTACCGGGATGATCGACTTAGCATTTCTGACAACCCGGTGTCGCTAATGGTGGTTTCTGTTGTATGAACTTTGTGTTTTCTTGTTGTCTAGACTTCTTTCCTGGGAGAGTGAACTTCTTTTCGCCAGTATTCTTCTAAAACAATCTCTTCTTACGCCAACTCTTTTGACCTGATTGCTGATTTTCATGGAATGGTTGTGACTTTAGGGATTCAGACCAGTCCTGGTCTAGGAGAGTGGCTACTTTCAGGGCCTCATCCAAAGTCTTAGGACCACAAATGTAAATTTTTGTTCGTAGTTCTGACTTCAAATCATGAGCAAACTTCATTGCACGCTCTTCTTTCGTCGTGTAGACATTCGAGCACTAGCGCTCTAGTCTTCTGAACTTGGTGATGTATTTGGCCAACATAGCTCCACCTTGCTGAAGGTCCAAAAATTCTTGCATCTTCCTACTCCTTTCATGTTTTGGAAAATATGCAGTGAAGAAAACTTTCATGAATTGTGTCCATGTGACCAGTTTGTTTGCAATTTTGACCTTCAGAGTAGTAGCCCACCATCTCTCTGCATCATCACGAAGTCTACACATCCCAAAGTTGACTTTTCGCTCATCACTGACTTGCAGTACACAAAAGATTCACTCTCTCTCGAATTCAATTCTCGACTGCTTCAGGTGTGGATTTCTCATTGAACGATGGTGGATTCATACTCATGAATTGCTTATATGAAACTGCAGTGTTCGGCACTGTGGTAGGAGTCTCGCGCCCATCGTATGCATTGCTTCGACTTGTCGACCCACAACTTCTACGAGGTTGTTGAGGGTATCCATGATGTTATTGTAGCATCCTTGCCAAGCCATCTTGAACAAGAATAAAGTTCGTATAAGATAGTGTATAACATAATCTTATCACAAGAAAGGTAAGCCATGTAATTTTGTCAAAATATCATATCAAAATACCCTTCAACAATGAAAGGGTTACAAAATATCCAACTGAGTTGGAAGACAAAAATGAAGCACTAGCTTAAAGTCTCATCAGATGACTCTGAACAAAGCAACATCATCTTAGTTACGACTAGTGTAATAATCGCGATAGTCATTTTTGTTCATCAATCGTCTCAACTTAGGTACTGGAGAACGAGGAGGTGAAGCTGGTGTACACTGGGGAGAATTCAGTGAAGTACGCAAAGCCATCTCAGGGTCTAGGTCCGGGACTTCAACTCTCGTAGGAGTTGGCATGAGATCGACTTGGGAAACTACATCCTAGTGTAGTAGCATTTCTCTTCCAAATCTCTTCACCAAGCTTCAACTGACACTCAACTTCGATGTGTCCTCTAAGGCCATAGTAGGGTGCATTCACATAATTCACGGGAATAGATTTGTCCCACATGTTCCATCTTGTATCTCGCGCAAGGAGGTGCCTAATTTACAAGTACTCATACACTTCTCGTTATTGCCAATACCGCTTGGTTCAGGTCCTCTATGCCTTGAGCCAAATCGTGTAAGGCTTTAAGCATCTTGTCATGCCTCGTATCTAATGACATCTGATAAACCATACATATATCTAATTATGCATGAAAAAGTAAATAGAACAGCAACCAACCAAATTTACTGAGTCAGGTATACTTACAATGCGATAGTCGATGTGTGCTGAGTCTTGGACCATACTTCTAAAAACATTGCTCTGATACCAAAAGTTGTAACGCCCCAAAAATGCCAACTTAAAAATCATAGATTTTTAGAAAGTTTTTTTGTAAGATTGCGCAAAGCAAAAAATTGAAAAGGAGAAATAGTTGAAAATCTTTGAGCGAGTTACAAATGGAGTTTGACGTATGCAGAATTTACAAAACTAGCTTTCCATTACAAAATTAAGGCAATTATATTTACATTCTTTTACAAAAAATCTCACACTTGGAACACTCCTCAAAATGACCATCCAGAATCACAAGAGCCTTTTAGAAGCATGGGTTCAGTCCTCAAAATGCATCAACCCTCATCGCACCACCTATCAAGCATCACCTGCACCCCATGAAACGAGGTCAAAACTCTTGCGAGTCGGTGAGATATAACATAACTTGCCATTAATGAAAAGTAAGAGCAACTAGCATGCTTATGTAATTAGAATCATCATTCAATTACAACAATGAACATTTAAGCAAATATAACTATAAACAGGAAAAATACAACTTTAATAGCAGAATTAACACTAAGCAGTGAGTGACATCATCATGTAACGAGCATGCATCTAAATTCACAACCAAGTGTAATTAAGCAGCAAAACAATGTACTAAGCATAAATCATTCAGCCAATAAGTTAGTAGTTAACAAATTAGTTTAATTGTTCTGTCTTGATTACTCATTTGGGTACGCGAAGGAAAATATCGTGTTTGTAAAAAATACCTACAGACCGAGTAAACAACCTCATGCGAGCGGCTCGTGACCGAAAGAATCATCGCATAGACAACGGATTGAAATCTCATACTACTGCAGTAGCTTATTTTAGGAGAGTATGATTTTCATGAACATGTGAGCTTAACTCACGAAATGAGTCCATCACCCAACATAACACGCCATGGAGTTTCAACATGAAACAAGATCTCAAAACAACATTTCATACCCCTATTGTGGTGCTCCAAGTCCCCTTTTTCATTTCAAAATGTATCAAGTGTCAAGTGTGTAACATGCATCATGGGACAGGAGAAAATGCACATGATTTCATTCGAAGTGATATAGTGCATGTTATGAAACCATAAGTCTACGACACTTGATTAACAAAGCATGCTTCATTTTAGTTTAGTGACAAGATGTGCGAACAATATATGTGAAATTTCTGAACCTGTCAAGCATACTACGATAAATTCAAGATTTTAAATTATGTCATTTTGGCAAGACATATATTGTTTCACACGTGCCATCTCAACATGTGAGCTAGTGTTGCTCACCTCAACATGTGGCGCTGATGTATTGTAGATCCAATGCATCATCATCTGCATCCGGTTCAATCTTCACTTACACAAATACCATTTTGTTTTCTTTAATAAAGTATGAGAAATTTTCAAGTAACTTGCTTCTTGGTGCTTTGACTCAATTGTTTTGAAGTTGGGGAGGCTATTTTTAGATATGACAGATCATGTACAATCACATTATACACTTTAGTGTGCCGCTGGACTTGATTTGCCCTCCAATTTCTGTTGGGCCCCACTCCATAGTTTGACGATTGTCAGGTGCAGCCGCACACTCAATGTGATTGCACCTGATATGCCCTCATTTTTAGATGGCTTGATGCATTGTTGCATCTCTTTGTATGTGTCAAACATGCAGAAAGTGGTCATTCACAACAAGCGGGTTGCTACCAGGTATATGTCGAGTATATAGGAAAAATGCAACTTGTATGCAACTTGTGAAGCGCTGCCACAAGCATCATCATTGCAGCAATTTGCATCAAGTAGTGCACTGCCATAGAGCGTCGCTTTTGCAGAAAATGGCAGCAAGCGAGGTGTTGTCCTAAATGTGCATTCATACAGAAAGTCGCAGCTTGTTAAGTGCTACCATGAAGCGCCATTTTCTGCAGCATGCAAGAGGCTATACCAGGTACGCGTTGAGTGTGCAGAAATTTGCAGCCTACTAGGTGTTGTCGTGTGTGTCAAACATGCGGAAAATGCAGCTTATGAAGTGTTCCCAAGAAGTGTTGATTCTGTAGGAAATATGCAGCAGCCAGGTACTTCCCAAAAGGTGTCGTTACCACAGGAATTTGTAGCAACCAAAAGGGCTGTGAAAGAGCGCATTTGCTGCAACTAATTGCAGGAACCAAAGTGCTGCCACAGAGCCTGCTTCTGCAGAATTTGCAGTGGTGAAGCGCTGCCCCAAAGAGAGTTGATTTCTGCATTGTAGAAAATAGGGTGTTGCAAAAAATGTCATTTTTTGCAGAAAATGCAGCAACCATAATGCTGCCGCAAAGTGAGGATTTTGCAGAAAATTGCAACAACAAAGGTGCTGCCGAAAAATGTCATTTTCAGTGAAAAAGGTGCATGCTAGGGAGCAGCCAACAGGTGGTTTGCATAAGTCACTGGTTGCCCGGTCCAACTAGGCAGTTTATCCCAAACCTACCCACTAGAGAGGCTAGACTCGAGTGTGCCTTTGCAGGGTAGCACAAGTCTGCCCAAGGCACTAGTCTAGAGCCTGATATAAATGTGGTCAGGTGACACAGGTATGAGGGAAAATTCCAACTCCAGCTAGGCCGCTGCAGATCGAGAAAGGGAAAAGGGCACCTGAATCCGCTGGACGTGCCAGACCGGAATGCCTTGGTTGCAGCTAGGCTCAGCTGCCCAGGCGTGCCTGGGCTACAGCCACTACAGGGCAAGACCCACGCCTGGTCATCCCGCTGACTTGATGGTTTGGGTTCACCCGAACACCCAATGAAGGTTGCGCGTGACAGGTGGGAGCGGCCAGCGCACGATGCATGGTGTTGGGACGTTGCAGGTCTGAAACTCGACGGTGGGTTGCAAGCAAAGCTTGCAAGTTCCAGTTCCTCCAAACTGCAGTTCCACAGCAACATGTAGCCACATCAACCTGACTTTTGCATGTTGTGGTTCTGTAGAGAAGGGCGTCAGCAAGGTGCGGCAGGGTCAGTCTGAGTCGTTCTACCCGTATGCTGATGCTCGCCCAAGCCAAGGAGGTAGAAGAGGGAAAGGGGCCGTTGCACTACAGAAAACCGACCCACCTTCAGTGGTGCTTTTGTTGCAACACTTGGCATGCAACTGAGGCAATGAGGGCATCCAAACCAAGTGGGTCAGATCCCCACACGCTAAAATGAAGATGGTGCGCAGGAAATGGGAAGGTTGTGGGTGCTGAAAATGGCTGTCCTTGCGCGCAAACGTAGCAAGGCTTTTGCCAACAACTCCAACCATACCCAAGCTAGTTGATTCCCCCACAAGTGAGGCCACTATACCAAAGAAGAAAGAAAGAGAAAATGCCATGTTTGCACAAGAAGAAAAAATGCAAGTCTCACAAGGGAAAACGTTGTGCATGGGTGAACATGCGATGTGAACAAAATGAAGAAACAAAACCCACTAAGGGTTCTAATCCGCCCAGCTCCCATGCATGCATAAAATGCAATGGGGAGCATGACTTCATGCTAGAAACTCAAATGTTTGCAAAAATTACAGCTACGAAAAAGAAAACCTCACATTGATCGTGTGTCTTCCGGAATGGTGGAGAAGATGAGCTCACATTGCTTGGTCGTGTAGAGGGGAGTTCCAAAACAGTACCCAACCCTACACGTTATTAACGGGGAGGGGTCAGCGCCAAGGGGGGGGGGAGAGAGAGAGAGAGAGAGAGAGAGAGAGAGAGAGAGAGAGAGAGAGAGAGAGAGAGAGAGAGAAGGAAGAGAAGGGGAGAGAGAGAAAGAGAAATTCGACTAGGGAGGTTTCTCTTTCTTCTTCTTCTCAAAACCTTTAAATAAGTTAGGGTTAGGGTTAGAAGAGAGATGGACAACTGGGACTTAACTAGCAAGATGGACGGCTGGGAGCCATCCACTTGAGTTTCATGCCCTTCTAGGGGGATTTGGAAAGATTTCAAAAGTGCCCCTCAGCCACACGCCCCTCTAGGCCCCATTCACGCATGCCTTGTTTTTAACTTCTTCTTTTTTTATGTCATATCAAAACTAGGCATGGGCTGCACTCTGGCATGTGCCCATGCCCACTTGAATGACGTTGGCCCTATGCCAATGTCTTCTAAATGCCAAAAAATGGGCTCTTGTGAAAGAAATTCCGTTAAATCCCCCTTTGTAATCCAATTTTCTATTTCCTCTTTGAAAAAACTTTTAAATTCACGCAAAAGCTCAATCATTTCTAAAAACTTTAATTCTTAAAAAAAATGTTTGAAATACAATAGGTTTATGCATTTAGATAAATATTCAGAGCCTCGATTAATATGGCTATATAAATTTATTTTAAGGAGTAATATATATATATATATATATGCTAAAATTTCATTATGTATTAAATTTTATCAAAAAATTCACTGGTCTTATAGTACCTGTACTTAATTCATGAAAAGTCTCAGCCCCTGGATGTGTTCAAATCATTTAAGGCCGAAGTTGAAAACTAATTTGGCAAAAGAATTAAGGTCGTCAGATCTTACCGTGGTGGTGAGTACTATGGCAAATATGATGGATCATGTGAACAACGTTCAGGGATTTTTGCTAAATTCTTAGAGAAATATGGGATCGTCCCTCAGTATACCATGTCAGGCACCTCTAGCATGAATGGTGTTGCTGAAAGACGAAACAGGACTATTAAGGATATGATAAGAAGTATGATTTCTCATTCTACCTTACCAGAGTTCCTCTATGGAGAAGCATTAAAGACTGCAGTCTATGTTTTGAATAGGGTACCCTCTAAAGCTGTAACAAGACCACATATGAACTGTGGATAGGCCGAAAGCCTAGTTTAAAATATTTTCATATTTGGAGATGTCTAGCAGATGCTAGGCTATACAAGCTATTTGAAAACAAACTGGATTCCAGAACGGTTAGCTGTTATTTTGTTGGGTATTCTTAAAGGTTCAGGGGCTATAAGTTTTATGACTCTGTGAATAAGTCTTTTTTCGAAACGGGAAGCACTTATTTTTTTTAGGGTGCTGAGTTTGGGGGGAGTGATAATGTAAAAGACATTGCTTTTGAAGAAGAGTCACTTTCTCTTCCTACAATTGTGGATTACAATTATTAGATTTTCATTCCTGACGTTGTTCCCACAAATTTAGATCAAGGTAATGCTTTAGATCTCCCTATCTAAAATCAAGTTTTTACTCTTGGAGTTCAAATTCAATAACCTCAAGAACCAGTGTCACTAAGAAAATCTACTTGAGAGAGAAGAAAGGCAATTTTAGATGATTATATTGTCTTTTTACAAGAACATGAGGGTGATACTGGCCTAATAGAAGATGATTCAATCAACCTTCATCAAGCCACACAAAGTTCTAACTCTCAAAAGTGGATTGAAGCAATGCATAAGGAGATTAAATTTATGAGGGATAATGATGTGTGTGGTCTTGTCCCATTACTAAAGGTGTGAAACTCATTGGTTGCAAATGGATATTTAAAACAAAAAGGGATTCAAAGGGTAATGTGGAAAGATATAAGGTTGTCTTATTGCAAAGGAGTTTACTCAAAGGGAAGGCATTGACTACACAACGACTTTCTCTCTGGTTTCTATGAAAGATTCTTTCAAGATTATGATGACACTTGTGGCTCATTATGACTTAGAGTTATATCAGATGGATGTTAAGATTGTATTTCTTAATGGAAACATTGATGAGACAATATACATAGTCCAACTAGAATATTTTGCCTTAGGCGATATCAAAAAAATAGCTTGCAAACTAAAAAAATTCATCTATAAACTTAAGTAAGCTTCCCGTCAGTGGTATCATAAATTTCATCAAGTTATCCTCTCATTTGGTTTTGAGATAAATGTGGTTGATGAATGCATATACCATAAGTTCAGTGAGAGTAAATTTATTTTCTTAGTTTTGTATGTTGATGACATATTGCTTGCCAACAATGATATAGGCATACTGCACGAAATTAAGAGATTTCTAACAAAGAAATTTGAAATGAAAGATCATGGGGATGCTTCTTTTGTATTAGGGATCCAGATACATCGAGACCATTCTCGGGGTATTCTTGGATTATCATAAAATAGCCATATTGAAAGGATTCTAGAAAGGTATGGCATGAAAGATTGCAAACCAAGAGATACTCTTATTGCTAAAGGAGACAAGTTTAGTCTCGCTCAGTACCCCAAACACCAGTCTGAAATTAAGGCTATGAAACAGATTCCCTATGCATCGTCTATAAGGAGTCTTATGTATGCGCAGGTATGTACGCGTCCGGATTTAACATACATTATTGGGATGTTAGGCAGATATCTTAGTAACTCAGGTATGAATCATTGTAAAGTAGCCAAATGGGTTATGCGGTATTTGCAGAGAATAAAAGGTTACATGCTCACATACAGGAAGTCAGATCAGTTGGAGATCATTGGGTATTCTGATTCTGATTTTGCAGGATGCCAAGACAGTCGCAGATCCACGTCAGGTTATGTTTTTCTGTTGGTAGGGGGAGCTATTTTCTGGAGGAGTGCCAAGCAGACACTCATTACTTCTTCCACCATGGAAGCATAATTCGTGGCTTGTTATGAGGCATCCAACTATGGGATATGGCTACGTAATTTTATTACAAAGCTACGAATTTTTGATAATGTTGAAAGATCGCTAAAGTTATTTTGTGACAATAATTCAGCAGTATTGTATTTCAATAACAATAGGAGCTCATCAAAGTCAAAGCATATTGATATTAAGTTTCTTGTTGTTAAAGAAATAGTGTATAATGGTCAGATATTGATAGAATATATTGGCACAAACTCCATGATTGCGGATCTGCTTACTGGTGTGAGTTTTATGAAAATGTTTTTTGAAATAATATTTTTAATGAAAACAAGTGAAAGCTAGACACCAAAAATATAAAAAATGGCTCGCACGAGTGGTGGAGTCCGGGTCGATCTCAGAGAACGGAAAATACTTTGTATTCAATCACCCAATCTAAACTACGCTTTATTGCCTTAAAAAATAAAAGATTAATTAATTAAATAAACAAGAGAGTTTTGCCCTTGCAGAGGGCTTAAACAAATAATTAAAGTGCCTTATTACAAACCCAAATAAATTAAAATAAAGGAAATCCTAATCTAAAAAGAAAAGAAAAGGCTGAAGTGTTTGAGTCTTTTGTTCCCCTGTATCCCTTCTAGGTTGAATACTTTTGCATAGTTTGCTTAAGGGCTCCTTGAGTGCACTTTTGAGGGCTTGAAGGGCACAAAAAGGGGCTCACCGCACGTCCAAACGCTCCCTGCAAAATAGAAACACAAACGAGCAGAACCACATAAAGAACCAATACCAAAATCTAATAATTCAATCAAGAAAAATCAATAAACTACTTTAACAAACTACTAACATGTGATTAACGTGTAACAAACTAAAGTACTAAATGACAAAATAGCAAAACGAACTAACTAACAAGACATACTAAGCATAAGAAAACGTTAACATGAATTAATGACAACTCTAAAACAAGAAAGATCTAATCTAATGAAATAACCTAAAAATAAGGATTAATACATCTAATTAACCTATGGCTGAATTATTATAAGAGCTAGTGAATGAAATAAAATGAAAAGAAAACATGAACTAAACGACAATGGAATAAAAGAAAAAACTATCACTAACCTAATGATAAGAAAACACACAAAGTAGCTCAGCCTAATCAATTAATAACACACACCAATGGAATTAACTCAGCTATAATGATGAAAGCTAACTAAACAATGTACATGCTGGCCATACGCACAATCTGCTTGCAAGAAAATATATATATATGCTGCTAACTATAGAAACTTGTTAAATAGCATCAACCACCTATAAAGTGAAACAATGGCCTAACGCCTAATCACTACCATATGAAGTAAAACTTTGCTAACCAACTTCGAAAGAAAACTTACACTAAAGATCAAACTCAGCTAGTCAAAATAAGAAAGCTAACTAACGCATATGATGTTGGCATGTGATCAGTTGTTCAAGCCCTGATGCATACTTTAACCATCAACATCACACACACTGGATAGCTGCACGCTATGATGGGTCGGTGTTTTGTGCTGGCCGTAGGTCTGCTAAAGAAAATTCAATCACATGATTTCTAAAAGTCAAGGTTGTTCAATTCAGACGCACAGTTTGCCAAAAGCATCCGGCAATAAAATTTTTTAACAGCAGTTTTGCTGGTTTTTCTTTTATGAGCTTAACAACGAAAATCAAAACTTAGACCCATGCCATATCCATTCAGCATGCTATTTCACATGGTTCTGAAAACTGTGTAAACGCTATTCACCGAATCGGATCAAGAGGAAATCTTTAATGCCAAATCTGTTTCAACCAAAATTTGATTTCCTTTTTGTGCAGAATTTCATGAAGATTAAAACATGCCGTACCGTTAGAACAGGACCTGCATGAATCTGATCTTTTACCCAAAATCCAAACAACCTTACAAGAATACGCAAGGCCTTATAAAAAGGTTAAAGTTATACTACTTATTCTAATTAAAGAAAAAGAAGATGAACCAAAAACAAAAATAAAATATCAAAACTAACTACACGATGCTAAATATCCAATCTATTCCTAACCTAATATGCAGCAAATCAAAAACACAAAACCCACTACCCTAAATGTGATGTTTGCACGATGAGTATGATGAACGTTCACCTCCGATAATTCATAATAGAAATACCAACCCAAGCAGTATTTGTTTTGCTAACCACTCAAAGAGGCCGTCTCGTGTTTGTTTTGCTAGTTCTAATGAATATAGAAATACCAACCCAAGCAAGTACATGCTGAGATACGGATGCAATTCATATTCTAATAAAAGGAAGCTTCGGCGTAAATGCTTACGAAATTAATGATTGACCCAGACGTTTACTGGTAAGAAAAAATTTATAAAGCACACTAGGAACAAAAAAAGAGGGCACGTTTTCCTGTGACACCTACCAGCATTGCGACTTGACCGACTAGGATAACCATAAATCCACAACCGGATGCTACTCAAAACCTGACCCAGCCCCCCACATACGAATCAGGGTTTCAAAAATGGGGTTGACTAAGGCCCTGTTTGAAAACTGCCAGTCGGTGGCAGCTTAAGATGCTGTCACGGGATCCCCAAATTTTGTGGTTTTAATAAATCCACATAGTTGGTGAAAAGATTGGGTGCAATATGATTGCACAAATATTGGTCCATTAAGCTCTTAATCACCCTCAGTTGTGGAGACGAAGGCCTGATTGAGGGCGATCAGGTGCTTAATGCACAAAATTTGTGCCATGTGATTGCACCCAATCCGGAGACACATGGTTATGCCATGAGATTTTAAATATAAACTAATTTTTTAAAATATCATGTTTAAAATATGAAAATCTTGGGAATCATTTTTTTTTGCGTTTTTGTCACGAGAAAATGAAAACATCCCTTCATTGTCACCAACATACTCTTTTACCCAGACAACCAAACCAACTATATTTGAAAGGGAAATCGGATATTGAGCAGCGAAGAAAGGCGCCGTTATCATATCAAAACCAGAGAGAAAGAATTCCCATATGAACCATTCCTTAAAAAGCAAAAGTCATAATAGTGTTGTTCGGCTTGGGCATATATATATATATATATATATATATATATATATATATATATATATATATATATATATATATATATAATTGCTTTTAGCATTAGATAGATTCAACCTTATTTAAGTACTTGAAATACCCTTGAAAAATGATATTTTTTAAAATGAATATATATATATATGAAAAAATATTAGCTATTAAGGAAGGTAAAGAATTAATGACCAAAAATCATTCTTGACTTCAAAAAATTTTAATTTTTTGTAGATCAAATGTCATGGATGTAATCTACATGGTTTGTTTAGTAAGAAACTTGTTTTGAATCATGTGATTATGACATGTAATTAGGTTTTTAAAATATTTCAAAAATCAGCGGCCCACAATGTGCTAAAATTTCATAACTCAAAGGTCACATTTTTAAATAAGAAAAGCACAACCCAAGGTTTGTTTAATAGAAAACTTGTTTTGAATCATGTGATTATGGCATGTAATTAGGTTTTTAAAAGGGTCCAAAAATCAACAACCCATAATGTGCCAAAATTTTATAACTCAAAACGTCATATTTTTACATCAAAAAAGCAAGATCCAAGGCTTGATCCTTAGCACACAAATCATGTCCAACACATTTACGTGGTTAGAGTCAGTCGATACAACTTGCACCTATGATTTCTAACTCATCAGTTTCTTACCTTCATTAGTAACAAATATTTTTTGTTATATATATATATATATAGATATATATTGGCTACTAATGGAGGCATGAAACTAATGAACTAGAAATCATAGGTGCAAATACTCACTCTAACCACATAAATGTGTTCAACAAGATTTGTTGGATAAGGATCAAGCCTTGGGATCGTGATTTTCTGATGTAAAAATGTGACCTTTTGAGTTATGAAATTTAGATACATTGTGGGCTGTTATTTTTGAACCCGTTTAAAAACCTAATTACTTATTATAATCATATATTCAAAAACAAGTTTCTTACTAAACAAACCATGTTGATCACATTTCGATCTATAAAAAATAAAAATAAAAATTGAAGAAAAAAGTATTTTCTATTCATTAATTGTTTACCTTCAGTAATAACCAAAATATATATATAGGCCTCGATTAAGCCCAGGCCCACGGGCAACCCGTGGGCCCGGGATTTCCCAAGGGTCGGCCACAACCGGGCTTTTGGCCAAGGCGGGCGGGTCCGTTGCCCACCCATATCCAACACCCAGGAGGGAGAACAAATCGAATTCATAAAGGAATACCTTTAGCTCTCCAAACAAAAATTTGGTAATAATGCATGGAAAAGTAGAAGCCGCCGCCCTGTCAAGCCCAACTGACATTGACAGGATGTTGGGTATTCGAACCTACCATCTTGAAAAGTCCCACACCCACACCCACACCCACACCCACACCCACACCCTGGTTGTCATTATCATCATCATGGCCGCTTTACATTTGGTGAACATCCCATCCCGTATGTCATCCCTATCATCATTCCTGTAATAGGAATCTCACTAATACAAGTTGTTTTAATCAAAACTTAATTATACCTGCAAATCTGTTTCACCCATCTCCTATGTCATCTTTATCTTAGTACCCATCATTGGGATTTCGCTCAAATTGTTTTTCATCAATTTGGAGTGATCTACAGCATTCATTTAGTGAAGATAACATTTAAATCACCAAAATCTGACTTTTCATCGTGGCAAAATACAAAATTTTGTGATTTAAAAAATCATATTTTTTTGTTAAAAACAAAATATGAACCAAGTGTTGCTATTCTTATTAAATTTATCATGAAACTTGCTTCATAAGACATACGATTTAAGAGGGGTATGAAGATGGGCCATGTAGTGAACATAGAATCGCCGCAAGAATCTACCCGTGTAAAATTTTCTAAAACCTCAAAAACCAACAGCTATAAAAATGCTAAAATTTGTTGATTTAAATCTTTTTTTTTTGTCAAAATAGTGCAACCAAGAGTTGATACTTATCAGATTCACCATGCAGAATCGATCTTCCTCTTATCTTTTTTCTGTCTTTCTCCCAAAATCTTTAAAAAACACATATTAATGAGTCCGGTTGTATCAGTTCAACCCGATCCAAACTTGGATGATACCCAGTACCCGTACCCATGTGAACACGGGTACAGCTAAGGGGTAGACACATAGGGAGATTTCAACATCCTCATTTTCACTTTAATTGGGAAGCCTTCTCATGAGTTGCGTCTGAATTTACAATTGCCCCCCACTCTTCGTTGGCTTGGTCTGCCTTGCTTGGTTTGGTTGGGTTTCTAAAGCCCAAGCATAGTTCCTTCAGGCATTGGTCCTAAAAAGGATAGGGTTTGGTTCAAAAATCCATCCGTATTTTCCATTTGTTTTACCAAAATATGGGTCTTTAGATGCAGTTCTATGAGCAAGTAGAAATAAACTTACCCTTTGAAGATCTCAATCACAAGACTGTTAAGGGTCATCATCCCCAAGCTTAAGGAAGAGGCACGTGCACATATTGTAGCCAACAGTTCATTCACAACGGAATCAAATGAGAATCAAGACTTTATGAATAAAGATATCACGCTGTCTTATATCAAAAATGTATCTATAAAGTGAATCCTTTACAAAGTAATGCCTTCACGGTTTTATGAATCGCTTTCCTTGATTTAGCAAATCAAAGCTGCCTTGACAACTCAACCTGTTAAAACTGCAAAACTTCCATAATAATGAAAGATAGAACAAACTCAGACAAGCACAGCAAAACACACAGACAGACAATGTCAACCTCCACTTCATACCATGCTGGTGCAGTAAAAGAACATCAGTTGTTTACGTTCTGAAAAAAATATATATAGCCAATTATGAATTGGCTCGCTCTAAATCACTGAATGCTATAAAAACACCCACACCTTATGACAATCGCATACGTCACCTCAAGTTAAATTGATTAGTAAAACATTCAAGTAAAAGCCAACAAACCTATCAATCATCATAAGTCAGTAATCATAAGTAAATGAGAAGGCATTTATGTTCTAAACATGGAGAGATGGGAGGAAGTGGGTAGGAGATCATTTTGTACACTTTCAAGACAAACTTACAGCCTTAAATAGTTATAACACAATTAAAAAGAAAAAGAAAATCATCCCAAAAGGATGCCACTATTTTCCAATCCAATATATAGAGTACAAGCTTCATAGATGGTCTTATGTAGAAAATGGCGGTAAACTCAAACTTACAACAATGTTTTCATAAAAATTTACAAATGCATTACAAGAATTACATGTAGATTATACCAATATGCAATAGCAAAGTTGCACAGCACTAATCATCAAACTAGAGGAAGAGAAAGAAGATGACCACCAAAAGGCCAACCAATACAAGGTACCTCTGCAACATGTTGTGCTGTTGTGCCCGAGGTGGTGGCAGACGAAATCCATGAGCATAACCTCCATGAAATGGGTAAGAGAGTCCATATGGAAAACCAGTAGACGCACCATAAGCAGATGTATCAGGGAAGCCATGCATGTGGAAGCCAAACAGTGAGGGAAAGAGACCAAACCCAGCAGAGAAGGTGAAATTCCCAAACCTAGCAGCTGCCACAGGCGCACCCATGAAACCAAAGGCCTGCTGAGCGAAATGGTTGGGGTCAGAAGCCGGTGCCGTTTCCGGCCTCTGCCCAGTAGGACGACTTGGAATCTCCATACCAGGGATTGACCTAGACCTAGGATCCGTTGATGCTTTGCCCCTGCCATAAAGAGGAACCAATTTCTCCTCCTGCACGAGTGCTTTGCAAACAGGGCAATCGGAATGGGAATGAACACGAAGCCATCTATACAGGCAAGGCCAGCAGAAAAGATGGCCACAGAGGGTCACTACTGGATCTTGTGCTATTTCTAGACATATGTTACATTCAAAACTCCCGGCATCGCCATTTCCAGCGCTGGAGCAAGAATGATTTTCAGGGGATTTGCTTGATGCTTCACCATTTGATCCACCAACAACACCATCAATGCCCATCTCTTGACCAGAATCACCTATCGCTACCACTCCAAGAAATACCAAGAATTCTCCCAATGCTGCTTGTCGATTGTATCAGAATACCAAAAGCCAAAGAAACGCAAAAAAAAAAAAAATCATACAAAGAATCAAATAAGCAAGATCATAGATTGAACGGAAGTTCCTGAGATAAATCATGTTTATACAGATACTAACAAACAAAACCAATATCCCAATCATCAAACTCTCGGTATGTATGTGATATCAATTAGCCCACTCCATGTGCAACCAATTAAGTCCCGTTTTTTATTTGCGGAATTGGGTGAAATTGGAATCTGATTCCAAAAAAGTTTGAACCAAAAAGTTTTCATTTCACCCTTTTTCATGAAAAAAAATTACAATGCAAATGGATTTCAATTCCACCCGATTTTACGCATCTAAGCATGGTTTTTTTGGAAGCAGGAAAATGCTAGGAAAAAAGTAAGTCGGAGAGGAAAAGTGGAAACTTTTTTATTCGTTTCAAACAATAGAAAACTTTTGAAAAGAAAATTTTTCTATTTTGCTCTGATTTTGATGGGGAAAATCTCTCCATCTCAGGAGGTGGAGAAATTTTTTCCTGTAAAAGATTTTCAGTTTTGAGGGCAGACCACCCATGACCCTAATCAAAATACTCTTAACATTTTTCCAACCTGATTTTCTCATGTCACACAAACAAGAGAATATTTTTCATAAAGAAAAGTTCTCATATGAAAATGCAAAATTTTCTTTTCCTATGAGATATTTCCCTGCTTCCAAACACGTCTTACAACAGAAACAAACCAAAATTCCAGAATCTCTTTCCCGGAGAAGAGGGTCATGCAGCAGAATCAGATCACGAGTTCATCCGAACAACATAATGTAACGGAACAAACAACGATCATGGAATGAAACCCATATGAGAATTAGGGTTTCAACCAACGGATCGATAAACGATCGAGTAAACCTCAAAAGGCCAAAAACTAAAATTACTCGTCAGAGGAGACGAGGACCAACCTGGCAGGAAGAGAGAAAAGGAAATTAGAGTTCCGTCTTCTTGTTGTCCTAGATCGAATTCACGACGAAGCCGATCTCCTGAACCACCGAGAGAGAGAGAGAGAGAGAGAGAGAGAGAGAGAGAGAGAAAAGAAGAAGAAGAAAGAAAGACAAGGAATGGAAAAACTCCAAAAACCAGTACGGGCTTCAAAGGGCTCGGCGCTCTTCGGTAAATATCCGCAAGCCCCTCGCGCTACAGCTAAATTTAGATTGACCCCTTCTTCGGAGAGGAAAGTAGCCCAGCGGGTCTGGCTAGTTCAAAAAGTATTATCAACGGGTTGGGTCAGGTCCGGTCCGGACCATAATCCATTTATAGGGACCAGTAAAAAGGACATGGATCTTAACTGATTCATGTGTTTATTTTTTTTTATATGTATATATATTTTTTCTAAAATCTTTTAGAGTGTACATACAACGATATTCTCCAAAGATTTTTCCCACACAATACCTTGTATACGTAATCCGAGATTTTCCCTCGCTTAGGAAATTCCAACGCCAGTCATTTTTTTTCTCACATGAAGACGCTCACGTGCAAGCATGTGTAATGTATGCATTGTACAGATATGCTGCATGCGTTCTCACGTACATACTACAAATCACATGCAATTGAGTGAAGTTGGCATCCACTTGCATTTTATGTATTAACATAATACTGAAACCGTGTCTTGTATATTTTGACTTGCTTATCTTGTACTTTTTCTTAGAGGGAAGAAAACATTTCCATAACCTTCAAAACTTTCCAACGGGGCTTCGCTTGTTTGGCAGGAGCAGTCATCACCTTGTGTTGGGGGGCGTTGCAAGTTCGAACCCCAAATGGTATGGTTGTATAACTGGTAGAGACACTACAAGAAAAATACCAATTAGCGACGGATATTTGCGACGAATTTTTTTCGTCGTCAAGTTGCGGCGGATTAACGAGAGAAACTAATCCGTCGCTAAGATTTTTAATATTTACAAAATTAGAGACGGAAATACTTCTATCGCTATCTCCGTCGCTAGTTAACGACGGCTTAGTGACGACAGATTTTTGTTGCAACACACGCGACGGTTAGCAACAGCTTTAGCGACGGACATTTTTTCGTCGCTAAGTAGCGACGATGTTAGCGACGAAAATATTTTGTCGCTAACTGGTTATCTAAATTTATGATGGCGTTGCAACGAAATTCGGTCGTCCCTAATTTCGTCGCTAATTTTTGCGTAAATCCCTAATGAGAGCCCTTTTTCCTCTTTTCGGTTTTGTCTCTCCCGCCTGCCCGATGCAATCCTTCACCGCCCGACGAATCCTCTGGCGCCCGACGCACTCCCCGACCCGCCGCCGCCTACCCGTCGCCCGGCGTCTCCCAGGTAAATCCCTTTTTAGCTTTTTTTCAATAAAAGGGGCACCTGCCCCTTTTATTTTTTCCGGCAGGGGGTCGGCCCCCCCTGCCTCGTTTGTATTTTCGGCAGGGGGGGTGACCCCCTGCCGCGTTTTGTGTTTTTCGACAGGGGGGCGACCCCTTGCCTCGTTGTTTTGTTCGGGCAGGGGGTCGCCCCCCTGCCGCGCTTTGTGTTTTCCGGCAGGGGGCGACTCCCCTGCCTCGTTGTTTGATTCGGGCAGGGGATCGCCCCCCCTGCTTTTCCGGCAGAGGGTCGCCCCCCTGCTCATTTGTTTTTTTCGACAGGGGGGCTGACCCTCTGCCGCGTTTTGTTTTTTCCAGCAGGGGGGCGACCCCCCTGCCTCGTTGTTTTATTCGGGCAGGGGGTCGCCCCCTGACACTTTTTTTTTCGGCAGGGGGGGCGACCCCCTGCCTCATTTTTTTTTCGGCAGGGGGTCGCCCCCTACCTCATTTTTTTATTCGGGCAGGGGGTGGCCCCCGTGCATCTTTTTTTCGGCAGGGGGGGCAACCCCTGCCTCGTTTGTTTTTTTCGGCACGGGGTCGCCCCCGTGCCTCATTTTTTTATTCGGGCAGGGGGTCGGCCCCCTGCAATACTTGATTTGAATTATTTGAATGTATTGAAGCGTATTGCATTGATGTGAATGATTTGAAACAATTTGAATGTATTGCATGACATTTTTTATTTGTTAGAATATGGTTCGTGGAGCTTACAGTGGTCGTTCATCCAGTAGTAGTCAGGCTCAACCTTCATCTTCACAGGCTCCTTTGATGGGTATATCATTTAACTAATTAGATTCTTGATTAGTTGAAATGTGCATTATGAGAATTTCTAACGTATTTTTTTATAGATGATGTTTCGCCTGTACATGACCCACCTACACCAGTTGATCATACAAGTCAGGAGACAACACAGGATGCAGAGTCTTCTCAGTCTGGCACAAGAAGACTCATTCGAAGAGTGTATATCGATAATCGACCGTAAGTATTTTGTTTTCACTTATTTCATATCTTATAAATATTGTATATTGATATTTATTGTGTATCAATTCATGTGCAGCACGAGGCTTGAGCTACAAGAAGTAGTATGTGATATTAGGAATTCACTTCTTCAACATCTATCAGGACCTGTCGCTCAATAGAAAGAGTATCCAAAAGAGGTGATAGACATATTGTGGTCCTCATTTACGGTATACAGTCATCCATCATAGTTAATGTGTTTCATATTTAATTTTTTGTTATAGTCATGTCTACTAACTTTCTGAAAATATATATAGGCTTCGAATCGCTTCGCGACTACAATGGAGGGACATGATGCAAGAAAGGTGTGGCAGAAGGTGGCTGCCAATCGATTTGCAGACATGCTGCACAATATGAAGACTGCAGCAAAAAAAGCATCTGGCGGAATAGATGATCCACTACAGTGGAAAGGCTATGGCCCTATTACTGTCAGGAGAGATTATTAGGAGGGAATGTGCGACAAGTAGGCGGAGGATGCATTTCGAAATTGCTCAGCGAAAGCTGCATAAAATCAAGCAAAAATGCTCGAAGCCCATCTACACACAGGTGGATCTAGGACTTTTGGGAGCTACCTGAAGAAAATGGTAACTCATCAATATATATATATATATATATATATATATATATATATATATATATATATATATATATATATATATATATATATATATATATATTGTTAGTTTTATAAGTATTGTTGCAAACCTGTTAACTAAATTTTGTATCATTTCACTTCGCAGGATGCAGAAAAAGAAGGCATTGTATCATACAAGGATGTGTTTGTTGAAACATATAAATGTAAGACCATGGGAGAGTTCGTATCAGAGAAGGCGAGAATGACAACGGTATGTATTTATTGTATTAATAATCATTGTAATATACAATTTATCATAAATATTGTAATTTTTAATTATTAATGTGTATTGTAAACATTATTTTGTATGAGGCATATGAGCAACAGATGGTAGAGCGATATGGCGATGACTCTACTCAGCATCTATCATTTGATCTTGCATCATGAGTGACTATAGCAAGTGAACCCAAAAAGGGTCATGTGTTCGGGTTTGGGAGTAATATGAACACCTCACCAGTCGTTGCTTCCTCCAGTCACGACTCACAGACTTCTCCCGTCGACATCAGCTCCAAGCATCCTATTTTTTCTGGTGATGATGTACGCCAGATAGTTAGGGACACAATGCGTGACTACTTCCATGAAACAATTGCCGACGTTCACTGAGATGAGTTCAACAGTTTTTTGCAGAACAAGAGAACTTCGATTGCAGGTGCCTCTCAGGTATGCAAGTTTCATGTAATATATTACATGTCGTTAGATTTCATATAACTTTGATTGCCTTAACTTAGGCGCATTGGATATAATTTATTTCAATATATTTTGTTTATCAATACTGACATTTTATATAATATTTCAGTATAATATTTTTACTACCTTTGAACGCATATGAGCACGATAAAATCATATATACAGTTTTTTTACTGCCTTAGAACACATATGAGCATGATAGAATCACATATACAGTTTTTTTACTGCCTTTGAACACATATGAGCATGATAGAATCACAAAAACAGTTTTTTTAGTGCCTTTAGAATATATATGAGCATGATTGAATCACATATAGAGTTTTTTAACTACCTTAGAACACATATGAGCGTGGTAGAATCACATATACATTTTTTTGCCTGCCTTAGAGCACATATGAGCATGATAGAATCACATATACATTTTTTTACTACCTTAGAGCACATATGAGCATGATAAAATTACATATACAGTTTTTTGTCTGCCTTAGAACATATATGAGCATGATAGAATCACATATAAAGTTTTTTGACTGCCTTAGAGCATATATGAGTATGATAGAATCACATATACAGTTTTTTTTACTACCTTACACCACAAGAAAAATGTCAATTAGCGACGGATATTAGCGACGGATTTTTTCCGTCGCCACTTTACGACGGATGTAGCGACAAAAATGTATTCGTCGCTAAGATTTGTAATATTGACGGATGTAGCGACGGAAAAATGTTTGACGCTACATCCGTCGCTACGTAGCAACAGATTAGCGACGGTCCATTTTTGTCGCAACACACGCAAGAATTAGCGATGGATAGTTTTTCATCGCTACTTAGCGACGAAATTAGTGACAGAAATATTTTGTCGCTAATGGGACATATAAATTTATGATGGAGTTGTGACGGAATTAAGCCGTCGCCAAATTCGTCGCTACTTTTCGCGTAAATCCCTAATCGGAGCCCCTTTTCCTCTTTTTTGTTTCATCTATCCCACCCGGCCGACGCAACCCTTAGTCTCCTGACGCCATCCTCCGCCGCCTGGCACAATCCCCGGTCTGTCGGCCGTCGCCCGTCGCTCCTCGTTCCGCCGCCCGGCCTGGCGCTCCCGGTCTGCCGCCCGTCGCCCCCCGTTCCGCCCGGCCCGTATTCCCCTGTTCCACCGCTCGATGCACTCTCCGGCCCACCGACCACTGCCCGTCGCTCCCCGTTTCGCCGCCCGGCCTGTCGCCCCTCGTTCTGCCATCCGTCGCCCCCCGCCCACCGCAGATAAATCCCAGTTTTTTTTTTACCTGCGACAGCGGGCGCCTGCCCTGCGTTTTGTTTTTTCCGACAGGGGGTCGACCCCCCTGCCTAGTTTGTTTTTTTTGGCTGGGGGGAGGGGGGCGACCCCCTGCCGCTTTTTGTTTTTTCAGGCAGAGGGTTGACCCCCTGCCTCGTTTGTTTTTTTTGGCAGGGGGGCGACCCCCTGTCGCGTTTTGTTTTTTTCGGCAGGGGGTCGACCCCCCTGCCTCGTTGTTTTATTCCGGCAGGGGGTCGCCCTCTTGCCACTCATTTTTTTCTCGGTAGGGGGTCGACCCCCTGCCTCATTGCCACTTTTTTTTTCGGCAGAGGGGTGACACCTGCATGAGTTTTTTTTCGGCAGGGAGTCGACCCCGTGCCTCATTTTTTTATTCAGGCAGGGGGTCGCCCCTGCCTCATTTGTTTTTTCCGGCAGGAGGGACGACCCTCTACCGCGTTTTGTTTTTTTCGGCAGGGGGGTCGACCCCCTGCCTCATTGTTTTATTCAGATAGGGGGTCGCTCCATGCTTTTCTGGCAGGGGGTCGCCCTCCTGCCACTCATTTTTTTTCCAGGTAGGGGGTCGACCCCCTGCCTCGTTGCCACTTTTTTTTTCTAGCAGGGGAGGCGACCCCTGCATGGTTTTTTTTTTTTTCGACAGGGGGTCGCCCCCGTGCCTCATTTTTTTATTCGGGCAGGGGGTCGCCCCCTGCCTCTTTTTTTTTTTTGGCAGGGGGGCGACCTCTGCCTCATTTTTTTATTCGGGCAGGGGGTCACCCCCATGCCTCGTTTTTTTATTCGGGCAGGGGGTCGCCCCCTGTCATTTTTTTATTTGGGCAGGGGGTCACCCCCCTGCTTTTCTAGCAAGGGGGCGACCTTGCCTCATTTTTTTTTTGGCAGGGAGTGACTTCATTTTAACATAGTGTCTCTTGCAGATTTCTCAACGGAACCTGCTTGTGTCCCACCACCCGTACTAAGTAAGTGACAAAAATAATGCAAATTAGGTAAATACCCGTGGTGAGTAAGTGATGCAAGTGCATCACATGTTATTTAATTTATTTGATACAAAACTTTACTGTTCACGCACTCACTTAGTTGTTGATATCTAGGACTGCTTTGTTAGAGTTTGGAGATCATGCTGAGCATGATTTTAATGTACGAGAATAGAAGTGTTCTTATTTTTGGAGTACGGATTTCATGCTAGGCATGGTAGTAGTTAGCGAGATATTGAAGTGTGTTTGCTGCAGGTACATGTTTGACATGTTTTTTATATGAATGATTTTCATGTATTGCAATGTTTGATGTGATTGTATACATGCTTGCATGTAGTTACTTTCAATTTAATTATGACTTCCATGTGAAATTGTATAATGAAAGTATGCTTCAAATTAATGTATCGTGTTATAAATTGTTTGCACATAAAAATATTAAGTTATCAATGCATGCATCATAATTCTTGTGATTGTATGACATCATATATTGCATGATAAATTTGATATTTTCTTCATCATAGCATTCTGATGGTTCTCTTTTAACTGGTTAGGATACATTTCATAACACCATATGACAAAATGACTGCAAACCATGAATGGATGTATCGTAAGATAGTTGACAATGAGTTATCGCATGAATATATGGATGGTGTTGAAAGTTTTATTGAATTTGCAACTGCAAGTGTCAGTACAGTGGATCTCACAGGTCGGATTATGAGTCCCTGCAAGATTTGTAAGAATAATTGATTTGTAGAACTGTGAACACCCCAAATTTTTCAAAGTCTTATAAAAATGACCCTTTTGCCCCTAACCCCATTTTTCTGAGAAAATCAAGTTATTTCTTCAGATTTCTGGATTAAATTCCGCATTAATATATTCAAATTCAGTTCCGGGTCTGAACTCAGTATTTTAAATCCAAGTCTGAGCCCCGTTGTCCGATTTCCAAAATAAAATCACAAAAATACCAAAAAAATGAGTTTGAAAGGCTCGGGCAGCTCATCCGGCACTCTGATGGACCCTCGACCCTATATTTCTCAGTCCGAAGTTATAAACCTTGATTATTTCTCAAAAATTCGGACACAAACCCATTTTTGAAGAAATTGTCTCAAAATAGTTTCTAAAATTCTCAGAAAACTCCTGTTGTAAACATTTTACAAAAACATCAAAAAATTAGTTTCAATCTTTGATTTCTTGTAAAGCTTTAGGATTTTATTCTAAAATTACAAAAAAATGAAAAAAATAACATAAAAAAAATCAAAAATTGAGAAAAGCTACGCAAAAAATGAATGACTTTGAGCTTCTTAAAATTGTTTTTGCTAAAAACCTCGTTTTGGAAAACCATTTTATAAAAATTTCTTTTTAAGGGGGACCTCCTTTTTGAAATAGCGAGGATTTGCAACGGTTGCATGCTCGCTGCCTCTCTCTGTCGTCCGATTCTCAACAGCATCCCCTTTTCTTCGCCCTCGATCTTCAACGAAACCACCTTCCAGATCCTTCCTCTTCCCTCAATAAGAAGAGGTGGAGGAGGAGGGGTCGGGGATCGAAAAATCTTGGCCTCCATACCCCCCTGCGCATTACTCTCGAGCCTCTCTCTCTTTCCTGAAGGAAACCCATCTTCTTTACATCATCCATTTTTCTCCGAAGTTCATCATTTGCAAGCATTCATGGAGTTTTCTCTGCTTTAAACAATCCGAAGGAATAGGTAGGATACCGGTGGTCTTTTCCTCCGAATTCCAGTAATTTGAAAAGCCCTGTAGCAGAGCTAAGCAAAAGCAAAGCTCCTCTTCTGATCGTCCGGAGGAGCCTGGCCCACGGTTCGTCCCTCCTTCTTTCTTTCAAAACCCCTGCAAGCCAGGTAAGAATCCCTTTCATCTTCGGGTTTGTTTGGTTTTTTTTTTTTTATTTATTATCATTATTTACGCTGGTTTGGAGTTCGATTTCTCATGTTCTTATAATTCTGCATCATTGATTCCTAATGTCTATCTTCATTTCAAATTCACCATGGAACTCCGATTTTCATTTTCCCTTATAACCTGATGACCGACGATGCCTCTCAATGGCATCGTCGATCCACCCAGGCTTCAAAATTTCCATCTACTTCTAATTTTTATTTCAATCCCCGTCTGTTCAACTTGAATTTTCTCCATGATTTACTTTTTTTTTCTTTTCTTTTTCTGTAATTTCTGATTCCCCCTTTAATCTTTAGGTCCCATTAAAAGCACCATGGATGATGTTAGGTTGCCAGCAGCATTCCCGACATATCCCTGTGCTACAGCATAGGAATTATATATTCCAACATTTTTTTCTTTCATCTATCATCTTTGAGTCTGAGTATTCTCTGCATTTTTTTTTTACTATATATTTTTCTTTTCTCTTTCTGTTCTGAAGATCTATTTATGTTGCTTAAGTCCATCATGCTTTTGTGGGTCATCGTAGATCATCCAATCGTATTTTACAAATCTGCGTTGAATTTGCTAAACCCATTGGAATCTAAAGATGCTGATTCATACTGGGGTCATCATGTCAGATGAAGCCATCTATGACTCATCTCGAAATAGTGATGTCCAGTAGGATGCCTCACAGTGATTATAAAACCTCATTATCTTTGTTACTAGAATCCCTTAAGATACATGGTGGTAAGGAATCAGGTGATCTACTGGAGATATGAAACACTTTTAGCCCAAACGTATGTTAAGCCTGAGACCCTTTTCCTCCAGCTCCATCAGCCATATCTGGGAGATGTTCCGGTTTGCTCTTACATTCTTCATCCTGTGTTGTATTTGAAGTAGCTAGGCTTCATGTGTGGGCATTTGGGGCTCCTCGTTGCCGTCAAAACACATGAAAGTAGCTAAGGTCGATCTGGAGATATGTTAAGCAGTCTGGTGACGCTAACATCCATTTGTATTATTGAAAATTTGAGCTCAAATTATATCAATAGATGCGTAAACTGACCAGGGTACCTTTCACCCATTTCTATATCCTATAGCTCAGTATCTCCATTATAGTATCATGCATGATATTGGTATTCTTGCTGCTTATGAGTCAGTGTATCGATACTTGTTTGTTACGTGTTACAAATTATATCTCCATCATTATTCTTTAATCCATCCCCTCAAGTCAGTCATGGTCAGTAATGAAAAGTTTTTTTTTAGTTATCTTTGAAATATGTTGATTTCCATCTGAAGGTATGTTACAGGTTATGATTATCTGTAGATAATGTCTGCCACTCATGTCATCAAAATCGATGCCAGGTTACCATGCAACAGGGCAGTTCATAAACCCTCAAAACGCAAGAACCAAATTTCTTGCTAAATCCATTGTCTATGTTGAATTAGAATCAAAATTTTGTTTCAATCTACCATACTTTTGATAACATTTTAATATTCCAGTTTAATTTCTTCATATCAGTATTTCATCAGCTGTTGTATTTCAATGCCCATTATGTGCTCATTTATTATAATTCATATTGGTCGTTGCATAAGATCTGCTTAAGTCCTATCAGTAGCACAAACCTGTCCACCTCTTGGTTATGAGAGATTGCTAGAAAATGCGTTGGATCGCTGGTGCTGTCTTCTTTTTTTTGCTTTGGAGGAAATCTGCCCCCACAGGAAAACTTAACTGCTGCTGAGAAATATCCTTGTAAATGGCACTTGTTCTCCCCTTTTCGTTCTCTGCAGTAAGAGGAAGAGATCACTTGATCCCTGTATACCTTATTTGATCCACGCTGGTGGCTCACTACACCTGGGAGCTCACCCTTTCGCATATCCAGCAGTCAAACACTAATATATTAAGCTGAATCATGTTCAATCTGGAGCTAATTCCAATCCACTGGAGTCACTTATGAGGTTTCTTAGTCAGTAGCGCTCAGCTCAAATGAGGCAAAATGCTGGTACAGAGGTTGTTTCGATATAATATCTGTTCAAGATATTATATCGCCAAAAAAAAAAATCAATCAATAGGATCATGAAAGATCTCATGTAGGCATTGAAAACGCTGGCTTGGTGTATGTTTCTTGTCACTTCCATTTCTTTTTGCATAACCCTGCCCAAATCTTGTTGAATTTTCCTTTTTAGAAACATTTGAACATTAGTTTTTTTTTTTTTTTTTTTTTTGTTATAGGTGTACTCATATTCCTGTTCACCTTCTCTGATTCATAAACCTTCTAAATTCTGGGGAGGGGTCTGAAATCCACTTATTGGTTATGCTTCCCATCATAGCATTGTCCCCTGGTTGGAAAAGATGTCCGACCCTTTGAAAAATCTCTGGAAGACTCTACACCTAGTGAACA
The DNA here is from genome assembly GCF_984573655.1 of Nuphar pumila. Classification (NCBI taxonomy): domain Eukaryota; kingdom Viridiplantae; phylum Streptophyta; class Magnoliopsida; order Nymphaeales; family Nymphaeaceae; genus Nuphar; species Nuphar pumila. The sequence goes on from NC_143254.1 coordinate 92,954,573, forward strand.
TTGGCACTCATTGTTGCCTACATCTGTACATCGTTAGCAGCATTCCTCCTTTGAACATATGTCATGCTAGAGACACATTTTTTTTACTCTGATCTATTATGGATCTTTACTCTACATTGTTCTTATCCACTATTCATATATTGTTTATCATTAGGTTCACCATCCTCATCCTCCAACTGTGCTTACTTCTGGCTCTGACAGAAGAACCACTGTAATCCAGATTTAGAAGAAGTCAGCAAAGATGTTTTGCTGTGTGACATTGCCAAACCCACCAGATCTTGCTGCCACATGCGTAGCAGCAGGACCTTCACTTGCACCATGTTCCCTTCACCCCTACAGCACCTTGCTGTCATCATCTTCCAGCATGACTCATTGCTACACAGCCGCATATACTAGCTACTCATTAGTATGCAGTAGCAACTGCTTGGGTGCTTACAACATCCCCTGTACCCTATGTTTTTCAATATCCCAGCCTCTGTTTTCATACATTCTGGCCTTCACCCCCAAATTGCGTTCCAGCCGATTAGAGCCTAGATCCATCAACCACCAAGTACTTCATATTTCACTATACCCACGGCTCCTTTTTCAGTTACTACAGCACCTTCACGTCTACTGCCCCCTTTTAGTTGCAATAATGGAGTTGAGATAGTCCCCTTCAATGATGTAGAATATGTTGGAGAGGCTTTGATCCTACCTGCAGAATTTTGTAAATATTGTTACAATTCCAGATTTATGAAATTTTAGGTGTTTTAACTGCAAGGTTTTTATATATATCATATTTTTTCAAACATATACATATAGGCATGTTGATATGTATGTCATTTTTTTCCATTATAAATATCTTGCTATATGAGCCTTTCCACCATTAACATCCACATGATATATGTGATCTTCTTTCTCTTTTCATTACTAATCAGGTTGTTTTGCAGGAAACATGTAAAAGATATCATTATTTGGGGTTGTACATTTGATTTTATCCATTGTAATAGTTAGGTTGGAATAAGAATTTACATTTCTTACTTTAGGTAGAATGAATGAGCATTATAGAATACCATGAATTGATTATTCCATGCATTTTTTCTGTATTTTTCAAAATCCCCACAATGGTGAAACACGAATGGCACCTGCACCATTTCGTAAGAGGTAAGTCAATTCTAAGTTGACGATTTACATCAACGGCCATAGTCGGGGTGTGAACAAAACTTAGAATTCTTATCTTTTACGAAATAACATTAGATCCACACTGGATCCACTTTCAAAATCCATCATATTTTCTCAAAATATTTTTTTCTTTTATCAGAATTTAACTTAGGATTAACTCAAAATATATACCAATGGCCATAGTCAGGGTATATTGAGGGTTAATTTCATTTTAAATTCTATAAAAGCACTAAAATGTATTTTATTCTTCTTTTGAATTTAAATATAGATTATCATATAATACATTCAATGACCATAGTCAAGGATGTATTATATTTTCAATCTTATTTTAATTCATTTAAAAGAATGAAATAGCTTTTCAAATTCCAATTTCAAATTCATTCATCATATAGGATAGAATTACATCATATTTTTCAAAATTCTTTTCCAAAATCCAAGTGATCTCAAATATCTTTCTTAAATCTATAGTTTAAAGATTTAAATTTCAAGTTCAAAGTCCAATTTGACTTTGAAATTTCAAAATTCAATCTTTATATTCTTGATTCATTCCAAATTCAAGCTCTAAATTCAAAGTCCAAATTGACTTTGAAGTTCATTTACAAATTCAAATTCTCAAATCAATTCTGAAATTCCAAAATTCCAACTCAATTCAAAATCCAATTTCAAAGTTCAATTTAACTTTGAAATTTCTGATTCATCCTCTGATTCAAAATCAAGTTTTCTTCACGTTTTAAACCAAAGTTGAGATTGACTTTGAAATCTCAAAATCCAAACCTTCCTAAGATAAATCTGGGTTTTCAAAACCCAGATCCATCTTTAAAAGTCCTATTTTTGGACTTCTCAAAACTCAAATTCAAAAACAAATCCTAGTCTCAACTTGGATCCAGATTTCCAAGTATAGGACTCCATTCCACTTTGGATCTCCCATTACAGATCCAAATTCCATTTAGGATCCAAATTCTTACTCTACTTTGGATCTCCAAACATAGGTCCAAATTTCTTTTAGGATCCGGATCCTCATTCTACCAATGGATCTCAGATTCAGATCCAAATTCCAATTCTTAGGATCCAGATTTCCAAGTATAGGACTCCATTCCACTTTGGATCTCCAAACATGGATCCAAATTCCATTTAGGATCCAAATCCTTATTCCATTTGGATCTCCAGTTACAGATCCAAAATTCTATTTAGGATACAGATCCTCATTCCATTGAATCTCAGATTCAGATCCAAATTCCAATTCTTAGGATCCAGAATCCAACTCTGCTTTGGATCTCAAATTCAGATCCAAATTCTAAATTCTTAGGATCCAAATCCTTATCCCATTTTTGGATCTCCCATTACAGATCCAAATTCCATTTAGGATCCAAATTCTTATTCTACTTTGGATCTCCAAACATAGGTCCAAATTTCTTTTAGGATCCGGATCCTCATTCTACCAATGGATCTCAGACTTTAGATCCAAATCCATTCTAGGATCCAGAACCCAATCCTACATTGGATCTCAGACTTCAGATCCAATTCCATCTTGAATTCCAACTTTCAAATCAATTCTATTTCTCAAAATTCTATTTAAATTTCCCACATTTCATTCTGATTTCAAAGATAAAATTCAATTCCATTCCAAAGACTTAAAATCCAAATTTCTAATTCAAAATCCATTTATGACTTTAAAATTTCCTTTCTTCTCCTTTCCTCTCAATTCCAAGATCATTTTTCCAAATCCAGACTCATATTCTAAGCTCTTGAATATTCTAAAACTTAGAACTTTAAATCTTAAGTTCTAAGTTAGAAATCATTTCTTCGCTTTATCAGATTCATCTTAGAAACACTTGGAAGTCTTCAAAATATTTTCAAAAAGAGCACACATCTTTGCATTTGCACAAGCATGATTCATTGTGCATTTAGACTTAGGATAAATATTTAGATAATTTCTTTGCAAAGCAAAAGGCATGAAATTCGACCCTTGGTTCGATTACCCCTGGTAAAGGCGCCAGGAACGGTCGAACCTCGTACCGACGAGCGGATCCCGTCTCCCGATTTTCCCGCAAATATTTCAAAAACGGAGGCGAGTTATTTCAAAATATTTTCAAAATTAAGGTCAAGTGAGACCCGCAAAAGAATTCCTCTTCTCTTCTCTTCTTTCTCTTCTCTCTTTCTTTCCGTCTTTTATCTTTCTCCCTTCAAAAAGGAGGAAAATAAGAGGTAGGAAAGGAAAAGAGAAGGAAGAGAGAGAACATTATGAGAGAGGAAAAATTTTGCGATGATCACAGGTTTGGCGACCGTGATGGGACCCGTCTCCGTCCGGTCGAATTATGCCTTTTCTTTTGCTTTGATATTATCCAAGTCTTTATTCTATATATGTCAGCTTCATTTCCATGCAAACCTTAGGAGCCTAGACTCTGTCCTAAAGCTGACATCATCGCATATAGGATTTAAGAATGGTTTGGTAGGACCATATTGAGGAGATTATTCCATGCTCACATTAGACTTAGGTCTGAAATACAACCCTCCTCAATTCTAAGGATTGAATGTAAAAACAATGAATGCAAGTGTATGTTTCTCTTCATTTTAATCTATCTCTTTAGGACTTGCATTAGAGCCATCTGATTTCTTGCATGTTGAACATATTTTGAAAACCTCCTTACCTATATTGTCCCGGTCTTCACGTTGCTGGGCTGTCTCACTGAACCATAGTTCGGGAAAGAGCCTCACAACTGGACCACTTATTTGGGTTCGCGCCCCCCTACCACGTACCTAAGGGCCATAGTCCGAGGTATATCGGTAGGTGCTCAAGGATGTTGGGAAGCCATTACCTTAGAACCGGAGAAATATTTCTATGCCACGTACTTCGAGCTTCGGCTTGGGTATATCGGCATATCTTGATCGGAATCAGATAATTTGAACCTTAGAGTTAGGATTAAGGTCCTACAAGCCATTTCAAATATTGCATTTAGAGTCAGCCTTTAGGGAGTGCTGCATGCGCATCCTTGTTTGTGCGGCTTTTGGTTGTGTGATATTTTATTCTCTCATATATGTGTATCAGACCCTTTTTCAAAAAAAAAAACCCTGGGTGTATTATTCAAAACTTGCCCTTATTTCTAAAAACCCCAGGTGTATATTTCTCTCTACCTACATTTTCTTTTTCTCTTCTAGATCAAATTTTCTTCAAAACCCTGGAAAATTTCTTTAAAATTTTATCAACCTTTTCAGAAACTTCCAGGTTGATTCTTTAAAGAGTCTATCCATAAGTCCTGCATTTTATCTAATTCTCCTTATTTTCTTTGCCTCAGTATCTCTCCGATGACATCTGAATCTCCCGATACTATCTTTCCTTGGGATCATGTCCTCTATCAAATAAGGGATGGAACCCCAGATCTGCGGGTCATCCAGTCTCGTACTTTCTTCCCACGGTGGTATTATTCTTGGTTCGCCACCTTCTCACGTATGTTCCCAGATCACTTGGATGACTGTGGGTTGGAGATGGCATCAGCGGTAGGCAAGCGAGTCATCAATGGAGCGTTGATTCAGGCCATGGCAGAACGATGGAATCCACGTACCTGCACATTTTGGTTTCCATGGGGAGAGATGACTCTACTGATGGACGAGTTCAACGACATTATGGGATTGCCCGAACCAGATAGTCAGCCAGATGATCCTGTCGAGCAGCAATTTTTGATCAACATCAAAGGGGTAGATGTTCGAGAAGCCTTAGCAAGAGCAACAGGGAGCAGATCCTGGCCTCTCACCGAGATTGGTGAGAATCAGTTCATCGACCTGTTCGAATTATATCAAAAGTACGGAGCCTACAAAGAGGTTGACACTTTGTCCCGACCAGCGAAGGACAGAATTCAGCACGCCATGATCCTGTGCACAGTGGGGTTAGCCTTCTTCCAAGATGGTCAGAATTTTATAGACATCAGAGTTGCCCAGCTCTTTCGGAGATGGGGAAGCAAGCAGACCCGTCAGCTCTCAGTCTCCATGGCCGCATTAGCCTTCCTTTACAGAGGTTTGGCTCGATTCGCTCTTGGGGAGACCATTCTGGTAGAAGGATGCACTTATGCCTTGCAGTCGTGGTTCCTACGCCACGTTCCCTCAAAAGCCAGTTCTTTCAGGTTCAACAGTAAGCAACCGAAGACAGTCATCCAATGTCGAGCTCTGATCGAGAAGCTGCATCAGGAGGAGATCACCTGGGATTTCTTTGACAGAAAAGAGACTGTTCCTCGATACACTTATGCTCGTGACAAGCGCTACAAGTTGATGGGCCCTTTCTTTTGTGTCGATTATCAGCCGGAACGATGTCTGAGGCAGTTTTCACAGCGGCAGATCCGTGCCAACACCCGTTTTCCGACAGGCAATGTGTCAGAATTCAACCTGCAGTCGGATCAGTGGTCTGGGGCATATCATGTCGCAAAATATACCTGGAACTCCTTTATTTCTCTGTCTATATTTCCTGGGCCAAATGTATCATCCGAATATCAAGAGTGGTGGCAAACTGTCTGCCCACCCTCTCTTTTTCCTTGAAAGTTACAAATATCAATAAAATTTTAGTTTTTGGCCAAAAATGTTATTTTCTATATTTTGTTTGTAGCACAAATAAAAGTCACAAAAACTTGAGTGACGACCTAATCCCAGGTAAAAGGGATATTCCTTCCGCATTTCTTCAAATCTTATCATGGTTGACGACCTCGCCTAGGTAACAAGGCACATTTCTCTGTTATCATCAAATGGTAACACAATAATCACAAATCATGCGATGACCCAATCCCGGGTAATGGGATAATCTCTTGAAATTGTCTACCAAATCCCCTCATTTCTTGCTTTCTCTCGAAGAAATTATGATTTTCAAAAAGCTCCTCCATACTCTAACCATTCCCATATTCTGCAGAAAAGCTTAGGCATCTGGAAAATGGTTCAGACAAGGGCTGACAAGAGGGCTGCTCAACAACACAGTGACAACGAGTCAGAGGAGATGAATTCTCCTAGATTGACCAAGAAGCATGACTCCGGAAATGAAAGCGATGTTGATCCGGCCATGTACCGGATTTTTCAGAAAATGATGACTAAAATGATGGCCGAGCAGGCTAAGGCGGCTCCAAAGAAGGCAGCTTCTAAGACCAAAGCTAAGAAGAAGCCCATGAAAAAGCCCGTCAGGATCAGCAAGCAAAAGGTACAGCGTGACAGTACCTCTGAAGATTCTGAGTCAGCAGAAGAAAATTCTGAAGAAGAGCAGTTGATTTACATCCCGAAACATCTGCGGCAGTCCAAGAGGCCGGTAGAGGAGCCAATGTCAGTAAACAAGCCCAAATATGGGGCCCCCGCAGAAGACTCGATCCAGGCATTGACGAAAATCGTCAAAGACCTGCAAGTCCGGGACAAAGGAAAAAGGGCATACACTAGGCAGGATTTCTACCTCGGTTTGCAAGGAGACATCAATTTGGAGAATCTCCCCCGAAAATTCATTAAATTCGATGGATCCGGAGACCCCAAGGCCCACCTTGCCATGTTCTTCGCAGAATGCGCCCGGTTCAGCGAAGACAACCGTGCCCTCTTCCTCTGTTTTCCCCGTAGTTTGGAGGGGATAGCCGCCAAATGGTATGCCGAGCATGTCAATCCCATCGAGTTAAGGGATTTTGACAAAGTCGTTAATATGTTTGTGGAACGCTTCCTATTCAACACGGAAGCTCTGCCCACCCTGAACCACCTGTGCAACCTGAAACAAGAGCCCAATGAAAAGGCTAGGGATTTTATCCACAAGTGGAGAAGCCTGTGCAACAAAATGAGAAACCCTATCTCTGAGGAGCATGCCCTCCAAGTCATTCTCAACAACTTCTCCCAGCCCCTAAAAAGCCTCCTCTTCCCATATCCCTCCAAATCGTTTATTGAACTGACGGAGCGAGCAGAATGGCTCGAGATGGGAGTAGAGAACGGGATGTACGAAGGTGTTGCCTTAGCCAAAAATGTGCAAGACCCAAAGAAGAAGGCACACTTCACCTACTCCGCCGAGGTTCCAGAGGATGATCAGGGCAGTAGCAGTAAGCAGGGCAGTGGCAGTGGCACGAAGCCCGAGCAGAACAGAGGAAGGAAAGGGAAATTCTTCAAAAACAATGATAAGCCTCTCCCGACCGGTCCTCAACAAAAGGGGGACCTTCAAGAAAAACCTAAACATATAAACTGGAGCAGGGATCGGAAGTTTACTCCCCTCGACCAGCCACTGGAGAAGATTTTGGAATATTTGCTGTCTCACGGGATGGTAAAACTTCCCAAGGTGGCAGATCCACCAGTGCTCATGGGAAGATTTAAGGAACAATACTGCAAATTCCACAGAGCGATGGGCCACGACACTGAGTACTGCTTCGTCCTGAAGCATCTGATTCAGGATTGTATTGATAAAAGCATCCTCATCGAGGATGAAGAAGAGGGCAAAATGGACATTCTGTCCGCCCCATTCCCAAAACATTCAGTGTCAACCGTTTCAGAAGGTTCTTTTCTCCCGCAGAGTCACATACATCCTTGCTCCAGCAAAGAAATAAGTTTACAGCATCAGGTGACGGTTCTACATCAGAATCAACCTGCATTTCAGAGAGGGGATATCCTCTCATTTTTAAATATTAGAAACATGTCAGTTGAGAGTGGAAAGATCCAAGTTTTTCCAAAAAGATTTGTGAAAAGGGAAGCCTGCATAGAAGAAGCAGAAACCTCGAAAGCAGCAGAAGAGCGGGCCAAAAGCCTTCAGAAGCCCATCACAGCGCTCTCCAATATCTCCATCTTTGAGTTGACTCACGACTCTCCCCAGCATAAAGAAAAACTAGATGATCTATTAAGAAAGATCAAAGTAAAGCCGGGCACCACGCCCGAAGACATGGCGCAGATAGTAAACCAAGCAATGACTAACGCGCCTATTACCTTTTCAGATGAGGACTTGCCTAAGCCTCATTCATTTCACAACAATGCATTGTATATAGTGGTCAGGACCAGGGGCATGACTGTCCCGCACGTACTCATTGATGGGGGCAGCAGTCTGAATATTTGCCCAGAAATGACAGCGAAAGCATTGGGATTAAAGGAGGAAGAATATGTGCCTGATCCCATCACCATCTATGGCTTCGATAATCATGGGCAAACTACCAAAGGCAAAGTCTTTTTGGAAATCTTCATCAACTACTCAGTGCATACTGTGTTGTTCCATGTCGTCAATGTACCACCGACTTACAATCTTCTGTTGGGACGAACATGGATCCACAATGCCAATGCCGTCCCATCAACTCTCCACCAGTGCATCAAGTGGTCTAAGGGTGGAATGATCACCACCATTTTGGGTGAAGATCCTGAAGAGAGGCTGCCACAGCCTATGATTCCTCGTCCGACATTCACAACTGATATTCCAAGCATCCGAGAAGCGGATGAGATCAATCTCAGTGACAGTCTAGAGATGCTAAAGCTAAAAGATGTCATGGAAGAAGAAAATGTCGCAGCCACGGTCCAATGGCGGGGACCTTGTTTCTTCAAGTTAGGAGGACGCATTGATTACGCCTCCTTCAAAGATCACCCTTTATTCCCCCAGTTCTCCAAAGCCAGAAAGGGATTTGATCTGCTGATAAAACATGGATACCAGCCATTCCGAGGCATGGGGAAAGATGAAGACGGCATGATAGAATCCATCATTCCAGTTCGGCATGCGGACAGTTCAGGGTTGGGGTTCACCGGCCAAGATTCCAGCAAAAAAACAGTTTTTGTCAAAGGAAACAAGTGAAGATGATGCCTTAGTTTTCCTGCTTTCTTTTATTCTCTTTTTTGTAGGGACAATACAGCCCATCTTTTGTTAAAATCTTGTAAATACTTTACTTCAATCAATGAAAGATCAAAATTTTCTCTTCAAATATCCATTAATTCCTTCTTATACTTTGTCTATATCATCACTCTTGCTTTATATAAAAAATTTTGATTTGGCTCATACTTTCTCTTAAAAACAACCTCTTTTTGGCATTTTCAGGACCATTAACTCCTGAATCAATGACAAGATTTGTTATCAATCCCAAGTATCTAAAATTGGCAAGGTTTCCTGAGATGAAAGACAGAGCAGAGGTCAGTCAGGCAACAGAGCAGACTGAAGAGCCAGCTGAATTTGATTCCACTATTCAGAATTTACCAGAATTTGCTCACGTTCAGAAGCAGGATGAACCATCAGCCTTGGTTCAAGATCCAACTGAGGATATCAACATTGGGTCGGAAGATGATCCGAAGATTCTCAAAATTGGGTCGAGCCTAAGCAAAATTGAAAAAGCTAGACTCATCCAATTCCTCCAAAGGCATCAGGAAGTATTTGCCTGGACTTACGAAGATATGCCAGGGTTGGATATCAAACTGGTTGAGCATCGACTCAAGTTGAAACCAGAAGCCAGACCAATCAAGCAGAAATTGAGGAAATTAGACCCTCGAATTGAGCAACAAGTCAAAGAAGGACTGGAAGATTTATTGAAAGCAGGCTTCATCCGGGCCATTGATTACCCAGATTGGTTGGCAAATATCGTTGCAGTCCCTAAAAAGAACGGAAAAGTTCGGATTTGCATTGATTTCAGGGATCTCAATAAGGCCACCCCGAAAGATGATTATCCACTTCCTAATATTGACCTCTTGATCGATAGCACAGCAGGTCACGCCATGTTTTCTTTCATGGACGGATATTCAGGTTATAATCAGATCAAGTTGGCCGTTCGTGATCAGTCGAAGACCTCATTTACTACTCCATGGGGAACCTTCTGCTATACAGTTATGCCATTTGGGCTCAAAAATGCCGGGGCGACTTATCAAAGGGCAATGGCCGTTATTTTCCACGATCAAATGCACAAGAATATGGATGCGTATGTGGATGACATTTTGGTTAAGTCTAAAGAAGAAGAGGATCACCTCGATGCTCTTAGTCAAGTTTTTGAAAGACTTATTCTTTACAAATTGAGGCTTAACCCTCAGAAATGTGTTTTTGGAGTAGAGTCCGGCAAACTGCTCGGCTTTATTATCAGCAAGAAAGGGATCGAGGTGGATCCGGCTAAAGCAAAAGCCATTATTGACATGCCGCCTCCAACTAATTTGAGAGAGCTGCGAAGCCTTCAGGGGCGTATTCAGTCTATTCGCAGGTTCATCTCCAATTTGGCTATGAGATGTGAGCCTTTTAACCACTTGCTGAGAAAAGGAGTTAAATTTGAATGGGGATCAGAATGTCAGCTCTCGTTCGAGCGCATCAAGCAGTATCTCCTTAATCCACCAGTTTTAAAGCCGCCTAAGCTGGGAAAGCCTCTCTTGCTATATATTTCAGTCAATCAAAATGCTTGTGGTGGATTCCTCGCTCAGTATGAAGAAGGCAGTTTGATAGAGCACGCCATCTACTACGTGAGCAAAACATTCATTGATTATGAAAAGAAGTATTCTCAGATGGAGAAGACTTGTCTAGCTCTGGTCTGGATGTGCCAGAAATTGAGACATTACTTATTGGCTTCTGAAATCAAGTTTCTATCGAAACTTAATCCGCTCAGATACATTCTTGAACAACCTTTTCTCACCGGACGAATCGCAAAGTGGCAAGTCCTGTTGATGCAATATGACTTAGAGTATGTTTCTCAAAAGTCGATTAAGGGCCAAGCGATCGCAGATCAATTGGCAGATTTCCCTCTGACAGAAGAAATTAAAACAGAGGATGATTTTCCTGACGAGCATATCTGTAATGTCCAACAGCCCCCAGTTTGGAACTTGTTCTTCGATGGCTCTAAAAATATGTCTGGCATCGGGATTGGAGTCCTGTTGATCACTCCAGAAAAAGAAATGATCCCTTATTCTCTTAAGCTTGGTTTCCAATGCACTCATAATATGGCCGAGTATGAAGCTTTAATACAAGGCCTCAAAACTCTGCAATGTTTCAATGTCAAGAGAGTACACGCCTTTGGCGACTCACTACTTGTTGTCAGTCAAGTTAACACTGAATGGCAAGTGAGAGATCCCAAATTGATCCCATATCAGAAGATCGTCTTAGCTCTTGTTGACAGCTTCGAAGAATTTCAGCTCAATCACATCAGAAGAGAGCATAATCAGATAGCCGACGGCTTAGCCAGTTTGGGCTCCATTTTATCATTCAAAGGTGGTGAGTCATGTCGCTCTTTCGAAGTTGGCAGACTCGAACAACCCGCTTTCGATTCAATTATGCAAGTAAATCAGGTCAATCAGAAGGAGAAGCCTTGGTATCAAAGTATCAAGAATTTCATTGAGTCTGGTGAATTTCCACCAGAAATGCCTAAAAGGGAGCAACGTGCAATCCAACGTATGTCTACCCGATATTTCATTCTCGCCAATATCCTCTACCGCCGTGGATTCAGTTCTGAGTATTCAAGGTGCTTAGACAAAGAAGAAGCTATGGAAGTTATCCAAGAGGCACATGAAGGGATTTGTGGTGGTCATGCTGGCTATCAAACTCTCGTCAAGCAGATCGTTCGAGCAGGATACTATTGGAATACCATGCAGCAAGACTGTCATGGATTTGTGAAAAAATGCGTCAAGTGCCAATTACACGCGCCTTATATTCATGCTCCGGCCACATATCTACAATCAGTTGTTTCTCCTTGGCCATTTTCTATGTGGGCTTTTGACGTCGTCGGCCCAATTACCCCTTCTACTTCTAACGGCCATAAATACTTCCTGGCTGTGACAGAGTATTTCACGAAATGGGTTGAAGCTGTTACTCTACGCACAGTAGAAGGCCGCCATGTGGTTTCTTTCATTCATAAGAACATCCTTTGCCGCTTCGGCATACCACATGATATAGTCTCAGATAATGGAACTCATTTAAAAAATGAGAGGATGAAAACATTCTGTTCTAAATTCAGAATTTCCCATCACTTCTCAGCTCCTTATTATCCTCAAGGGAATGGCCAAGCAGAGGCCACCAATAAGATCTTGATTCGTATTTTGGAAAGGACTGTGAAGACAGGTCGAGATTGGCACGAGAAAATTCATGACGCGCTTTGGGCATATCGGACCACCATTCGGACTCCGACTAATGCCACTCCTTCAGAACTCGTTTACGGGACTGAAGTGGTGTTACCTCTCCATATCCAAAAGCCCGCTTTCAAATTCGCTTCTCTCATAGAATTGCCACTTGATCAGTATCAGCAGCAGAGATTGGTGCAACTAGATTTACTGGATGAAAAGAGGCTCAAAGTAGCAGAGCACGCTCAAACTTATCGACAGAGGATAGCTCGACATTATGCCAAGTCTGTCATTGAGAGAAAATTTCGAGTTAACGATTTGGTGCTCAGATCGACAGCTCATCTCAAGCATCGACCACAAGGCAAGTGGTCACCCAATTGGGAAGGCCCTTATGTGGTTAAGGAAGCTTTGCCTCGCAATTCGTACCGTCTAATCAATGCAGATGGGGTGGAGATGCCAGATCCTATCAATGCTCTGCATTTGAAGAAATTTTATACTTAGAATTTTCATTCAAAAATCTTTTGTACTATTCAAAGAACCATTTCAATAAAAATAATGATCTTCTATCAATTCTTACATTCTTCTCCATGATACTGGGGCATTTTATTTTATCCATAATCATCTTCTTCCATCATATGCAGGCAGGATTAGACGAAAGTTCCTCTCCTCAAATTTTGTTAATTCTTAATTGGTCCTGTGATTTTTTATTGTCTTTTCTTTTGATTCATTTTGCTTTAATCAGATTTACATCAAGCTAATGCTCGTTTATGTCAAGTTTTAACAAATTTTCCAATCTTATTAAAAAATTTTCTCTACTTTTATCTTCAAATTACCCCTTTCAGGATAAGGGATAAACCTGATGCCTCCTTTCAATGAGGTATTCTTCCTTTTATTTCCCCCGTTCAGGATAAGGGGATAAATCCTGAATTATCTTCTAAAAACTCATTTTGAAAAATCTAAGCTCATCTTCAAAACCCAGTTCTCGCACTGGTTGTTTTCAAACTTTTCAATCATATACGGAGCACATCTGAAAAACCCGGTTCTCACACCGGTAACCTTCTAAAATCGGTCTTCTGACCAAAGACCTTTCTCCTTCTAAATTCAAGTTCTGACTTATTCCCAAAACTTCATGTATTTTTCAAAAGATCCAGCTTTTGCCGGTCATGTATTTCCAAAGGATCCAGCATCTCGCTGGTCATATATTTCCAAAAGATCCAGCATCTCGCTGATCATGTATTTCCAGAGGATCCAGCATCTCGTGGGTCTTGTATTCCAAAAGATCCAGCTCCCGCTGGTCGTGTATTCCAAAAGATCAAACCCTTAGGGTGCGACTCCTCAATTCTATCATTTCAAGGTCTTCAATTCTATCAGTTTCCCAACCTCTGGTTGCAATATCTTCAGAATTTCATCAACCCTCGGGTTATAATTTCTCAAGTTCAGTCATTTTTTTTCAAACCATCAGGTTAAATCCTTCATATTTAAAATCCAGTTTTCATAACTGGTCGGGATTTGAAATCCAGTTTTATAACTGGTCGGGATTTGAAATCCAGTTTTCATAACTGGTCGGGATTTAAAATCCAGTATTTTTCACTGGTCGGGATTTGAAATCCAGTTTCATAACTGGTCGGGATTTAAAATCCAGTTTTCATAACTGGTCGGGATTTAAAATCCAGCATTTTTCACTGGTCGGGATTTGAAATCCAGTTTCATAACTGGTCGGGATTTAAAATCCAGTTTTCATAACTGGTCGGGATTTAAAATCCAGCATTTTTCACTGGTCGGGATTTGAAATCCAGTTTCATAACTGGTCGGGATTTAAAATCCAGTTTTCATAACTGATCGGAATTTGAAATCCAGTATTTTTTTCAACTGGTCGGGATTTAAAATCCAGTTTTCATAACTGGTCGGGATTTGAAATCCAGTATTTTTCAACTGGTCGGGATTTGAAATCCAGTTTTATAACTGGTCGGGATTTGAAATCCAGTTTTATAACTGGTCGGGATTTGAAATCCAGTTTTCATAACTGGTCGGGATTTAAAATCCAGTATTTTTCACTGGTCGGGATTTGAAAATCCAGTTTTCGTAACTGGTCGGGATTTAAAATCCAGTATTTTTCACTGGTCAGGTTTTAAAATCCAGCATTTTTCACTGGTCGGGATTATCAAAAATCCAGTTTCTCATTAACTGGTCGGGATTTCCAAAAACCTAATATTATCAGTACAGTTTTCTAAAGTCTGATTTCTCACACCATTTCTTTAAATTACAGCTAAATGTCTCATCAAAATCTATATTGAATGATTATTTCACAAGAGATTCGTGAAAACTTTGCCAATTTGCTAAAAGCATTAGTTGATTCTAAAAAGTTTGACTACACAAAAAGAATTTCCTCAGATAACCTCTACTATTTCTTTCCAAAAAGGTGAAACTTTTTGTGAAAAAGAGGTAAAATTCAAATCTTTTCCTGTTGATCAACCAAAAGGATGTAAGAAATGTCCTTGATATGATCAGTGAAAGAAATATTCAATGATGTTGAAAAGCCAGAAGAGAATTGATATTGATCTTGGCTATGACGCATGTTTTAAAAATGATTTTCTGACAATCAGGCAGTGGAAATATCTTGAGCTATAAAAAAAATCCACTCAACCCATCCCTTCTCATTTTCGTTTAAAAGTTGCAATCAAATATCCGCAAAAGGGACCTCTCAATTGTCGTCAAGGTGAAGGCGAATTAAGCGAGTAGATCCCCGGGGCCAAAGAAGATTTGAAACATCTCCAAGATGACGGAATTTGTGACGGATCCTTCCAGGGAAAGTTCGGATCACTGTCGAGATGAAGGCAGATGCGATGAACCTACCGACAAACCCTAAAAGATATTTGATTTCAGACCTTTTTGAGCTAATATCATATAGAATCCCTGAGAGAAAAGAAGGATCGGAACATCTCCAAGATGAAGGAGTTTGTGACGTACCCTTCCCTGAAAAAGAGAGAAAAGTCAGGACCCATCCAAATGAAGGATGATGTGAAAAACCGAGAAAGCCCAGTGACTCAAAAAGAGTGCAAAAGATCATCGTGGGAGAACAACCCGGATATCAAACTGCCAAAGTTGTCAGAAGTCATCTTTTCTCATGCAAAATTCTTTTATCAATATTTCTTCATTTTCTGCTTTTATGAAATTAAGAATATTTCTTTTATTCTCATATCAGGGAAATGGACAGCTTCCTTGAAGAAATCATCAGTGCTAAAATTTTGAATTTGACTCTTAGAACTGAGGAGTTAACCTCATTTGGGGGAAATACTCTAGGTAAAAGAGAGAATATCTTTTGCACATACGTGCACATTTCCAAGTGTTTGAACCGACTACGATTTTATCTTATTGGCAAAATTTTCTAGCTATTCCAAAAATAAAATAAACATTCAATATCCATTTTGATGCAACCTAGCGTTGTCTATATCTTCCAGAAGAGTTGCCTCATCCAGTTGAAGTATCTCTTCCTGTCCCATCACAGTTTCTTCAGTCAAGGATTCCGTATGGTGTTCCCACTCAGGTTAAGGGTCAAAACCTGAATTTTCTGCGAGAGGCCATTTGATTTCAAAAAGCTATTTCAGTCTCAGCAAATGAGACACCCAGAATCATTCATTTTTCAAAGCTTTAGGGGCTCTATATTTCCTTCTTTCGCCAAAACCCCTCTCGGATTTGTTCGTCCAAATTCCGAAGGTCCCATCGTGCTTTCTCCATTTTTGAGAAACCCGTATGGTAGATTTCCTATCCAGGTTTAAAATTAAACCGGAACCTCGCTTTGCGAGGTATCTTCCTTACAGGTTTGGGTTAAACCTGAGTCTCGTTCCAACGAGATCCCTCGTTTGGATGAGATGATTTCTTCCAGTCCCATCATGGCTCTTCCCATCTAGTAATCCATGCTTTGTATATCCATCCAAGAAAGGATTTTACTCGAGCTTCATTTCACAAGGCCTTTTCCAAAAATGTCCCATCAAGGTCCTCATGTATTCCTCTCCTCACTCCCAAATTCATTTTTTTTTATATATCTTCGTCCCATCCAGGTTAAGGGCTAAACCTGAATCGTTCCAAAAAGAGTATCTTGTCTCACCCATGAGACCTGATCAAAATTTTCATCTCCCACCATTTCAGAATTTCCATCTAAAGTCCCATCACGATTTTCTCATTTTCTACTCGATCATATCATCTTCGAGGATTTTGTCTCCCCAAAACCATTCAGGATAAGGTTTTAAATCCTGAAAAATCATATTTTCAAAAATAATTCTTCCACACCCAGTTTAGATCTGCTGACTGGGGTATTTTCAAAATTTGGAGTGTTGTCTTTGCCACTAAGCTCGGCTCTCAACCGGCTTAGTAGCAAAGAGGGGCATCTGTGAACACCCCAAATTTTTCAAAGTCTTGTAAAAATGACCCTTTTGCCCCTAACCCCGTTTTTCTGAGAAAATCAAGTTATTTCTTCAGATTTCTGGATTAAATTCCGCATTAATATATTCAAATTCAGTTCCGGGTCTGAACTCAGTATTTTAAATCCAAGTCTGAGCCCCGTTGTCCGATTTCCAAAATAAAATCACAAAAATACCAAAAAAATGAGTTTGAAAGGCTCGGGCAGCTCATCCGGCACTCTGTTGGACCCTCAAC
The DNA here is from genome assembly GCF_984573655.1 of Nuphar pumila. NCBI lineage: Eukaryota > Viridiplantae > Streptophyta > Magnoliopsida > Nymphaeales > Nymphaeaceae > Nuphar > Nuphar pumila. Next base: position 92,971,361 of record NC_143254.1, read on the forward strand.
CCTATATTTCTCAGTCCGAAGTTATAAACCTTGATTATTTCTCAAAAATTTGGACACAAACCCATTTTTGAAGAAATTGTCTCAAAATAGTTTCTAAAATTCTCAAAAAACTCCTGTTGTAAACATTTTACAAAAACATCAAAAAATTAGTTTCAATCTTTGATTTCTTGTAAAGCTTTAGGATTTTATTCTAAAATTACAAAAAAATGAAAAAAATAACATAAAAAAATCAAAAATTGAGAAAAGCTACGCAAAAAATGAATGACTTTGAGCTTCTTAAAATTGTTTTTGCTAAAAACCTCGTTTTGGAAAACCATTTTATAAAAATTTCTTTTTAAGGGGGACCTCCTTTTTGAAATAGCGAGGATTTGCAACGGTTGCATGCTCGCTGCCTCTCTCTGTCGTCCGATTCTCAACAGCATCCCCTTTTCTTCGCCCTCGATCTTCAACGAAACCACCTTCCAGATCCTTCCTCTTCCCTCAATAAGAAGAGGTGGAGGAGGAGGGGTCGGGGATCGAAAAATCTTGGCCTCCATACCCCCCTGCGCATTACTCTCGAGCCTCTCTCTCTTTCCTGAAGGAAACCCATCTTCTTTACATCATCCATTTTTCTCCGAAGTTCATCATTTGCAAGCATTCATGGAGTTTTCTCTGCTTTAAACAATCCGAAGGAATAGGTAGGATACCGGTGGTCTTTTCCTCCGAATTCCAGTAATTTGAAAAGCCCTGTAGCAGAGCTAAGCAAAAGCAAAGCTCCTCTTCTGATCGTCCGGAGGAGCCTGGCCCACGGTTCGTCCCTCCTTCTTTCTTTCAAAACCCCTGCAAGCCAGGTAAGAATCCCTTTCATCTTCGGGTTTGTTTGGTTTTTTTTTTTATTTATTATCATTATTTACGCTGGTTTGGAGTTCGATTTCTCATGTTCTTATAATTCTGCATCATTGATTCCTAATGTCTATCTTCATTTCAAATTCACCATGGAACTCCGATTTTCATTTTCCCTTATAACCTGATGACCGACGATGCCTCTCAATGGCATCGTCGATCCACCCAGGCTTCAAAATTTCCATCTACTTCTAATTTTTATTTCAATCCCCGTCTGTTCAACTTGAATTTTCTCCATGATTTACTTTTTTTTTCTTTTCTTTTTCTGTAATTTCTGATTCCCCCTTTAATCTTTAGGTCCCATTAAAAGCACCATGGATGATGTTAGGTTGCCAGCAGCAATCCCGACATATCCCTGTGCTACAGCATAGGAATTATATATTCCAACATTTTTTTCTTTCATCTATCATCTTTGAGTCTGAGTATTCTCTGCATTTTTTTTTTACTATATATTTTTCTTTTCTCTTTCTGTTCTGAAGATCTATTTATGTTGCTTAAGTCCATCATGCTTTTGTGGGTCATCGTAGATCATCCAATCGTATTTTACAAATCTGCGTTGAATTTGCTAAACCCATTGGAATCTAAAGATGCTGATTCATACTGGGGTCATCATGTCAGATGAAGCCATCTATGACTCATCTCGAAATAGTGATGTCCAGTAGGATGCCTCACAGTGATTGTAAAACCTCATTATCTTTGTTACTAGAATCCCTTAAGATACATAGTGGTAAGGAATCAGGTGATCTACTGGAGATATGAAACACTTTTAGCCCAAACGTATATTAAGCCTGAGACCCTTTTCCTCCAGCTCCATCAGCCATATCTGGGAGATGTTCCGGTTTGCTCTTACATTCTTCATCCTGTGTTGTATTTGAAGTAGCTAGGCTTCATGTGTGGGCATTTGGGGCTCCTCGTTGCCGTCAAAACACATGAAAGTAGCTAAGGTCGATCTGGAGATATGTTAAGCAGTCTGGTGACGCTAACATCCATTTGTATTATTGAAAATTTGAGCTCAAATTATATCAATAGATGCGTAAACTGACCAGGGTACCTTTCACCCATTTCTATATCCTATAGCTCAGTATCTCCATTATAGTATCATGCATGATATTGGTATTCTTGCTGCTTATGAGTCAGTGTATCGATACTTGTTTGTTACGTGTTACAAATTATATCTCCATCATTATTCTTTAATCCATCCCCTCAAGTCAGTCATGGTCAGTAATGAAAAGTTTTTTTTTAGTTATCTTTGAAATATGTTGATTTCCATCTGAAGGTATGTTACAGGTTATGATTATCTGTAGATAATGTCTGCCACTCATGTCATCAAAATCGATGCCAGGTTACCATGCAACAGGGCAGTTCATAAACCCTCAAAACGCAAGAACCAAATTTCTTGCTAAATCCATTGTCTATGTTGAATTAGAATCAAAATTTTGTTTCAATCTACCATACTTTTGATAACATTTTAATATTCCAGTTTAATTTCTTCATATCAGTATTTCATCAGCTGTTGTATTTCAATGCCCATTATGTGCTCATTTATTATAATTCATATTGGTCGTTGCATAAGATCTGCTTAAGTCCTATCAGTAGCACAAACCTGTCCACCTCTTGGTTATGAGAGATTGCTAGAAAATGCGTTGGATCGCTGGTGCTGTCTTCTTTTTTTTGCTTTGGAGGAAATCTGCCCCCACAGGAAAACTTAACTGCTGCTGAGAAATATCCTTGTAAATGGCACTTGTTCTCCCCTTTTCGTTCTCTGCAGTAAGAGGAAGAGATCACTTGATCCCTGTATACCTTATTTGATCCACGCTGGTGGCTCACTACACCTGGGAGCTCACCCTTTCGCATATCCAGCAGTCAAACACTAATATATTAAGCTGAATCATGTTCAATCTGGAGCTAATTCCAATCCACTGGAGTCACTTATGAGGTTTCTTAGTCAGTAGCGCTCAGCTCAAATGAGGCAAAATGCTGGTACAGAGGTTGTTTCGATATAATATCTGTTCAAGATATTATATCGCCAAAAAAAAAAAATCAATCAATAGGATCATGAAAGATCTCATGTAGGCATTGAAAACGCAGGCTTGGTGTATGTTTCTTGTCACTTCCATTTCTTTTTGCATAACCCTGCCCAAATCTTGTTGAATTTTCCTTTTTAGAAACATTTGAACATTAGTTTTTTTTTTTTTTTTTTTTTGTTATAGGTGTACTCATATTCCTATTCACCTTCTCTGATTCATAAACCTTCTAAATTCTGGGGAGGGGTCTGAAATCCACTTATTGGTTATGCTTCCCATCATAGCATTGTCCCCTGGTTGGAAAAGATGTCCGACCCTTTGAAAAATCTCTGGAAGACTCTACACCTAGTGAACATTGGCACTCATTGTTGCCTACATCTGTACATCGTTAGCAGCATTCCTCCTTTGAACATATGTCATGCTAGAGACACATTTTTTTTACTCTGATCTATTATGGATCTTTACTCTACATTGTTCTTATCCACTATTCATATATTGTTTATCATTAGGTTCACCATCCTCATCCTCCAACTGTGCTTACTTCTGGCTCTGACAGAAGAACCACTGTAATCCAGATTTAGAAGAAGTTAGCAAAGATGTTTTGCTGTGTGACATTGCCAAACCCACCAGATCTTGCTGCCACATGCGTAGCAGCAGGACCTTCACTTGCACCATGTTCCCTTCACCCCTACAGCACCTTGCTGTCATCATCTTCCAGCATGACTCATTGCTACACAGCCGCATATACTAGCTACTCATTAGTATGCAGTAGCAACTGCTTGGGTGCTTACAACATCCCCTGTACCCTATGTTTTTCAATATCCCAGCCTCTGTTTTCATACATTCTGGCCTTCACCCCCAAATTGCGTTCCAGCCGATTAGAGCCTAGATCCATCAACCACCAAGTACTTCATATTTCACTATACCCACGGCTCCTTTTTCAGTTACTACAGCACCTTCACGTCTACTGCCCCCTTTTAGTTGCAATAATGGAGTTGAGATAGTCCCCTTCAATGATGTAGAATATGTTGGAGAGGCTTTGATCCTACCTGCAGAATTTTGTAAATATTGTTACAATTCCAGATTTATGAAATTTTAGGTGTTTTAACTGCAAGGTTTTTATATATATCATATTTTTTCAAACATATACATATAGGCATGTTGATATGTATGTCATTTTTTTCCATTATAAATATCTTGCTATATGAGCCTTTCCACCATTAACATCCACATGATATATGTGATCTTCTTTCTCTTTTCATTACTAATCAGGTTGTTTTGCAGGAAACATGTAAAAGATATCATTATTTGGGGTTGTACATTTGATTTTATCCATTGTAATAGTTAGGTTGGAATAAGAATTTACATTTCTTACTTTAGGTAGAATGAATGAGCATTATAGAATACCATGAATTGATTATTCCATGCATTTTTTCTGTATTTTTCAAAATCCCCACAATGGTGAAACACGAATGGCACCTGCACCATTTCGTAAGAGGTAAGTCAATTCTAAGTTGACGATTTACATCAACGGCCATAGTCGGGGTGTGAACAAAACTTAGAATTCTTATCTTTTACGAAATAACATTAGATCCACACTGGATCCACTTTCAAAATCCATCATATTTTCTCAAAATATTTTTTTCTTTTATCAGAATTTAACTTAGGATTAACTCAAAATATATACCAATGGCCATAGTCAGGGTATATTGAGGGTTAATTTCATTTTAAATTCTATAAAAGCACTAAAATGTATTTTATTCTTCTTTTGAATTTAAATATAGATTATCATATAATACATTCAATGACCATAGTCAAGGATGTATTATATTTTCAATCTTATTTTAATTCATTTAAAAGAATGAAATAGCTTTTCAAATTCCAATTTCAAATTCATTCATCATATAGGATAGAATTACATCATATTTTTCAAAATTCTTTTCCAAAATCCAAGTGATCTCAAATATCTTTCTTAAATCTATAGTTTAAAGATTTAAATTTCAAGTTCAAAGTCCAATTTGACTTTGAAATTTCAAAATTCAATCTTTATATTCTTGATTCATTCCAAATTCAAGCTCTAAATTCAAAGTCCAAATTGACTTTGAAGTTCATTTACAAATTCAAATTCTCAAATCAATTCTGAAATTCCAAAATTCCAACTCAATTCAAAATCCAATTTCAAAGTTCAATTTAACTTTGAAATTTCTGATTCATCCTCTGATTCAAAATCAAGTTTTCTTCACGTTTTAAACCAAAGTTGAGATTGACTTTGAAATCTCAAAATCCAAACCTTCCTAAGATAAATCTGGGTTTTCAAAACCCAGATCCATCTTTAAAAGTCCTATTTTTGGACTTCTCAAAACTCAAATTCAAAAACAAATCCTAGTCTCAACTTGGATCCAGATTTCCAAGTATAGGACTCCATTCCACTTTGGATCTCCCATTACAGATCCAAATTCCATTTAGGATCCAAATTCTTACTCTACTTTGGATCTCCAAACATAGGTCCAAATTTCTTTTAGGATCCGGATCCTCATTCTACCAATGGATCTCAGATTCAGATCCAAATTCCAATTCTTAGGATCCAGATTTCCAAGTATAGGACTCCATTCCACTTTGGATCTCCAAACATGGATCCAAATTCCATTTAGGATCCAAATCCTTATTCCATTTGGATCTCCAGTTACAGATCCAAAATTCTATTTAGGATACAGATCCTCATTCCATTGAATCTCAGATTCAGATCCAAATTCCAATTCTTAGGATCCAGAATCCAACTCTGCTTTGGATCTCAAATTCAGATCCAAATTCTAAATTCTTAGGATCCAAATCCTTATCCCATTTTTGGATCTCCCATTACAGATCCAAATTCCATTTAGGATCCAAATTCTTATTCTACTTTGGATCTCCAAACATAGGTCCAAATTTCTTTTAGGATCCGGATCCTCATTCTACCAATGGATCTCAGACTTTAGATCCAAATCCATTCTAGGATCCAGAACCCAATCCTACATTGGATCTCAGACTTCAGATCCAATTCCATCTTGAATTCCAACTTTCAAATCAATTCTATTTCTCAAAATTCTATTTAAATTTCCCACATTTCATTCTGATTTCAAAGATAAAATTCAATTCCATTCCAAAGACTTAAAATCCAAATTTCTAATTCAAAATCCATTTATGACTTTAAAATTTCCTTTCTTCTCCTTTCCTCTCAATTCCAAGATCATTTTTCCAAATCCAGACTCATATTCTAAGCTCTTGAATATTCTAAAACTTAGAACTTTAAATCTTAAGTTCTAAGTTAGAAATCATTTCTTCGCTTTATCAGATTCATCTTAGAAACACTTGGAAGTCTTCAAAATATTTTCAAAAAGAGCACACATCTTTGCATTTGCACAAGCATGATTCATTGTGCATTTAGACTTAGGATAAATATTTAGATAATTTCTTTGCAAAGCAAAAGGCATGAAATTCGACCCTTGGTTCGATTACCCCTGGTAAAGGCGCCAGGAACGGTCGAACCTCGTACCGACGAGCGGATCCCGTCTCCCGATTTTCCCGCAAATATTTCAAAAACGGAGGCGAGTTATTTCAAAATATTTTCAAAATTAAGGTCAAGTGAGACCCGCAAAAGAATTCCTCTTCTCTTCTCTTCTTTCTCTTCTCTCTTTCTTTCCGTCTTTTATCTTTCTCCCTTCAAAAAGGAGGAAAATAAGAGGTAGGAAAGGAAAAGAGAAGGAAGAGAGAGAACATTATGAGAGAGGAAAAATTTTGCGATGATCACAAGAACCTCATGACGTTAGACATCACCTATACAGGAAGGGTTTTGTGAGTGATTATCAGAATTGGATGTTTCATAGAGAAGAATTTAGAAACAATTTTGATGCATGAGTGAATGTGGTGCACGATAATCCATATATGGATTTGATATTTGATGTCGCAGGAACAGAACTCGGTTCTGCTATGGGTCCTAGTGAAGTAAGAACTAGCGTAGATGGAGAATCATCAAATGATGCAACTAGTAGATTTTATGACTTAGAGATGCTGATGTGCCACTTTGGAACGGTTGCAAGAGTCACACTATCTTGTCTGCAGTTCTTCAACTAATGAATTTAAAGTCTGAGTATAATTTGAGTCAAGCATGTTTTGACTGTTTGTGCATGATTATGAAGAGTATGTTGCCTAAAGATGAGAAATTGCCACAAAATTTCTATCGTGCGAAAGTTATGGTCAATGCTCTAGGTATAGGGTATAAAAAGATATATGTTTGTCCAAATCACTGCATGTTGTATTTCAAGGATCAGAAAAACAACATATCATGCCCGTCATGTGGGCATCCTCGATTCAAGCCAAAGACAAAAGGCAATGGTAGCATGAGATCAAAAGAAGTTTCGTACAAGTCGCTTTGCTATTTTCCTATCACTCCTAGATTGCAACGATTGTATATGTCTTTAAGGACAGCTAAACACATGATATGACATGCAAATAAAGTTTAACATGATAAAGACAAGATCACGCATTCTGTTGATGCCGAAACTTGGAAGCACTTTGATCGTACTCATCAGAACTTCTCAATGGAAGTAAGAAATGTTAAACTCGGTCTATGTATAGATGGATTTAATCCATTTGGGGGTAGATCAACTCCATACTCATGATGGGCAATATTTCTAACTCCATACAACCTTCCACCAAGCTTGTGTATGAAGCGTCCAAATCTTTTCTTGTCTCTATTGATCCCTGGTCTGACCTCATCTGACCAAAATCTTGATGTATATTTATGGTCATTGATTGATGAACTAAAAGTACTGTGGGATGACGGTGTTACCACATATGATGCCCACAAAAAACAAAATTTCAATATGAAGGTCGATGTTCTATGGACAATCAGTGACTTTCCTACATATGGTATGTTATCTGGTTAGAGCACACATGGGAGGTTGGCATGTCAGTACTGCATGGAGGATACAAAAACTTTTAGATTGACACATGGAAGGAAGCCTTGTTGGTTTGAGTGTCATCGTCGATTTCTACCCAACGACCATCCGTTACGACGACAAAGGAATGTGCTTCGAGCAGGCACAACTGAAATGGAAGGTCCACCTACAAGATTGTTTGGCATTGAGATTTTAAGAAGATTGCGATACTTTCCAGATGTATTAACAGATGCCCGTAGTTCGACGCCCTTCCTTGGATTTGGAAAGGATCACAATTGGACAAAGAAATTTATTTTTTGGGAACTACCATATTGGCCCACCCTATTAATACGACATAATTTGGATGTGATGCATGTGAAGAAAAATATATTTGATAATGTGTTCAATATAGTATTGAATGTTAAAGGGAAAACAAAGGATAATCTGAAGGCCGTAAGGATTTAAAAGTAATATGTAAAAGACCAGAATTGGAACTCAAAGAGTATAATGGCAAAGTACTGAAACCAAAGGCAAGGTACATGCTTGGACCTGCTCAAATAAAGCAGATATGTCAATGGTTGAGGCAGTTGAGATTTTCATATGGATATGTCTCTAACATTGTTCAGGCTGTGAAGATTGACGATGGACAGTTATATGGGTTGAAGAGCCATGATTGACATATCTTTATGTAACGATTGATACCCCTAGCATTCCATGATATGTTAGACAAACCTATATGGGGGATATTATCTGAGTTGAGTGGATTTTTTAGAATATTGTGCGCATCAGAAGTCATAGTATCTGATGTAAAAAATCTCGAGGACTCTGTCATCACTATTGTTTGTCTGCTAGAAAAGATTTTTTCGCCAGTATTTTTCGATGTTATGGAACATTTGATCATACATTTGCCATATGAACTAAGGGTTGGTGGTCCTGTGCAATATCGATGGATGTACCCATTTGAAAGGTATATGTTTTCTTATATTTGTCTCTTTAATGACAGATATTTCAAACTTAAAATGTATATTTTTGACAAATACATGTTTGACCTCAAAAAAAAGGTTCGTAATAAAGCAAGAGTAGAAGGCTATATTTGTGAGGCGTACACTTTAGAAGAGATTTCAAATTTCTCATTTATGTACTTTGAACCTCACATTCCAACACGTTACACATGCCTACCTCGTAACAATGATGGAGAACAAGTAAATGTAGCTGGCAAACTGTCGATATTTCAACCACTTGGGCATGCATTTGGTAGTTGCCGATCAAGACTCTTGACAGATCGAGAGCAAGACACAACACACATCTATATTCTTTTTAATTGCTCAGCGATCGACCCATACATCGAGTAAGTATATGTAGATGCAACACAATTCTAAATCCTTTTATGTGTTATACGTGCATACATGGTTCGGTAATATAAGTATTTGTGATTTGTAGACGATTTGATATGGAGTTGCGAAGAGAAGTTTCACATCTCACTGATGCAGAAGTACAAAAAGAACGTGAAACTAAGTTTATGGAGTGGTTGAAAGAGTTGGTAAGGACGCTCACATAAATTGTGTACTTGTAAACAACACTAAGTTACTTAATTGGTCGTGATCACAATCATTGTTTATGTTTGTGTGTAGGTCCACCATGGTGATGTTAAAGATCAAGGAATATGTGATTTACAAAATGGTCTAACCAAAGTTGTGCAATGTTACAACGGGTACATCGTAAATGGTTATCGATTCCATACAAAAGACTACGATATAAACAAATCAATGATGAATAGTGGCGTGTGTGTCAAGGGTAGCAGCTACGGTGAAAATGAACATGATTACTACAGTGTTATAGAGGAAATAATGGAGTTGACTTACTTAGGCATAAATATTAGGGTAACTTTATTCAAGTGTCAGTGGTTTGATCCAACTGCAACAAGAGTCGACAAAGCCTCAGGCATTGTGGAAGTGAATCATAAATCAAGGTTTGGAACATATGAACCATTCATATTAGCCTCGCAAGCTCAACAAGTTTATTATACTTCATATCCGAGTACAAAAAAGTCAGATAGAAATGAATGGTGGGCAGTTTGCAAGGTGAAGTCCAAACTATACCCTGAGTATGATCAGTTACAAGAAGACAAGTTAACTGAAGAGAGTGATTACTATCAATCAGATGATATCTATGACTTCTCTTATGGTCATGATATTGCGCATGATATGCATGTCATATCGCCATTAGTCGATAAAACATTTATAGAAGAATGTGATCCAAATGATATACCAAGTGGATGGGCAAACAATAAAGAAGAAGATGAAGAAGAAGAAGATCATGAAGAAGATAAAGAAGAATATAAAAGTCAAACAAGTGATGAGGAAGAATTCTCAAGCTAGTGAGCAAAATCTTGTAATACAAACCTCTATTTGAATGTATTACAATATTTTTAATGTATTGCAATACTTGATGTGAATGATTTGAATGTATAGAAATGTATTGCAATGATTTGAATGTTTTGAATGTATTATTGCAATACTTGACATGAATGATTTGAATGTTTTGAATATATTATTGCAATACTTGATGTGAATGATTTGAATGTATTATTGCAATACTTAATATGAATGATTTGAATGTATAGAAATGTATTGCAATTATTTAAATGTTTTGAATGTATTATTGCAATACTTAATGAGGACCACAATCTGTCTAACACCTCATTTGAGTACTCTTTCCATTGAGCAACCGGTCCTGGTAGATGTTGAAGAAGTGAATTCCTAATCTCCCGTACTACTTCTTGTGGCTCAAACCTCGTGCTGCACATGAATTGTTACACAGTAAATATCAATATAAAATATTTATAAGATATGCAATAATTGAAAACAAAATACTTACGGTCGATTATCGATATACACTATTCGAATGAGTCTTCTTGTGCCAGACTGAGAAGACCATGCTTCCTGTGTTGGCTCCTAACTTGTGTGATCATCTGGTGTACGTGGGTCGTCTATAGGCGAAACATCATCTATAAAAAAATACGTTAGAAGTTCTCAGAATACGTATTTGAACTAATCAAGCATCCAATTAGTTAATCAATATACCTATCACAGGAGCCCATGAAGATGAAGGTTGGGGCTGGCTACTACAGGATGAGCGACCACTGTAACCTCCACGAACCATATTCTAACAAATAACATGTCATATAATACATTCAAATAACTCACATCAAGTATTACAATACATTCAAGTCATTCGCATCAAGTATTACAATAATTCAAATCATTCATATCAGGTACTGCAATGCATTCAAGTCATTCACATCAAGCATTGCAATGCATTCAAATCATTCGCATCAAGTATTACAATGCATTCAAATAATTCAAATCATTCACATCAAGTATTGCAATAATTCAAATCATTCGTTGCATAAATTATAATACATTCAAATAATTAAAATCATTCACATCAAGTATTACAATGCATTCAAATAATTTGTATCAAGTATCACAATACATTCAAATAAAATTTTTAATCATTCACATCAAGTGTTGCAATACAACTCATGCATTCGCATCAAGTATTACAATACATTCAAATAATTCAAATCATTCACATCAAGTATTGCAATGCATTCGAATCATTCGTATCAAGTATTACAATACATTCAAATAAAATTTTTAATCATTCACACCAAGTATTGCAATACAACTCATATCAAGTACTGCAATGCATTTAAATAGATGTTTGTAGTATAAGATTTTGCTCACTAGCTTGAGAATTCTTCCTCGTCACTAGTTTGACTTTCTTCTTTTTCTTCTTCTTCTTCTTCTTCTTTTTCTTCTTCATTGTTTGCCCATCCACTTGGTACATCATTTGGATCACATTCCTCTATGAATGTTTCATCGGCCAATGGAGATATGACATGCATATCATGCGCAACATCGTGACCATAAGCGAAGTCATAGACATCATCTGATTGATAGTAATTGTTGTCTTCAGCTAACTCATCTTCTTGTAACTGATCATACTCGGGGTATAGTTTGGACTTCACCTTGCAAACTGCCCACCATTCATTTCTATCTGACTTTTTTATACTCGGATATGAAGTATAATAAACTTGTTGAGCTTGCGAGGCTAATATGAATGGTTCATATGTTCTAAACCTGGATTTATGATTCACCTCCACAATGCCTGAAGCTTTGTCGAGTCTTGTTGTAGTTGGATCAAACCAATGACACTTGAATAAAGTTACCCTGTTATTCATGCCTAAGTAAGTCAACTCCATTATTTTTTCTATAACACCATAGTAATCATGTTCATTTTCACCGTAGCTGCTACCCTTGACACACACACCACTATTTATCTTTGATTTGTTTATACCGTAATTTTTTGTATGGAATCGATAACCATTTACGATATACCCGTTGTAGCATTGCACAACTTTGGTCGGACCATTTTCTAAATCACATATTCCTTGATCTTTAACATCACCATGGCGAACCTACGCACAGACATAAACAATGATTGTGATCACGATCAATTAAGTAACTTAGTGTTGTTTATAAGTACAAAATTTATGTTAGCTTCTTTACCAACTGTTTCAACCACTTCACGAACTTAGTTTCACATTCTTTTTGTACTTCTGCATCAGTGAGATGTGAAACTTCGCTTTGCAACTCCAGATCAAATTGTCTGCAAACCACAAATACTTATATTACCGAGCCATGTATCCACATATAGAACATAAAAGGATTTATAATTGAGTTGCATATACATATACTTACTCGATGTATGGGTCAATCGCTGAGCAATTAAAAAGAATATAGATGTGTGTTGCGTCTTGCTCTCGATCTGTCAATAGCCTTGATCGGCAACTACCAAATGCATGCCCAAGTGGTTGAAATATCGACAGTTTGTCAGCTACAGTTACTTGTTCTCCATCATCGTTACGGAGCGGGCATGTGTAACGTGTTGGAATATGTGGTTCGAAGTACATAGATGAGAAATTTGAAATCTTTTCTAAAGTGTACGCCTCACAAATAGAGCCTTCTACTCTTGCTTTATTACGAACCTTTTTTTTTAGGTCGAACATACATTTGACAAGAATATACATTTCAAATTTTAAATATATGTCATTAAAGAGACAAATATAAAAAAGCATATACCTTTCAAATGGGTACATCCATCGATATTGCACTGGGCCACCAACCCTTAGTTCATATGGCAGATGTATGATCAAATGTTCCATAACATCGAAAAATGCTGGCGGAAATATCTTTTCTATCAATATGGTCGGCCAATACGGTAGTTCCCAAAAAATAGATTTCTTCGTCCAATTGTGATCCTTCCCAAATCCACGGAAGGGTGTAGAACTGCGGGCATCTGTTAATACATCTGGAAAGTATCGCAGTCTTCTTAAAATCTCTATGCCAGACAATCTTGAGGATGGACCTTCTTTTTCAGTTGTGCCTGCTTTAAACACATTCTTTTGTCGTCGGAACGGATGATCGCTGGGTAGAAATCGACCATGGCACTCAAACCAGCAAGGCTTCCTTTCATGCCTCAATCTAAAAGCTTTGAAATCCTCCATGCAGTACGGACAAGCCAACCTCCCATGTGTGCTCCAACCAGATAGCATACCATATGCAGGGAAGTCACTGATTGTCCATATAACAACGGCCTTCATGTTGAAATTTTGTTTTTTGTGGGCATCATACGTGGTAACACCGTCATCCCACAGTACTTTTAGTTCATCAATCAATGGCCTTAAATATACATCAAGATTTTCGCCAGGTGAGGTCGGACCAGGGATCAACAGGGACAAGAAAAGATTTGCATGTTTCATACACAAGCTTGGTGGAAGGTTGTATGGAGTTACAAATACTGGCCAGCATGAGTATGGAGTTGATCTACCCCCAAATGGATTAAATCCATTTGTACATAGACCGAGTCTAACATTTTGCATTTCCATTGCGAAGTTCTGATGTGTACAATTAAAGTGCTTCCAAGCTTTAGCGTCAACAGGATGCGTGATCTTGTCTTCATCGTGTCGAACTTTATTTACATGTCATCTCATGTGTTTAGCTGTCCTTAAAGAATATACAATCGTTGCAATCTAGGAGTGATAGGAAAATAGCGAAGCGATTTGTATGAAACTTCCTTTGATCTCGTGCTACCATTGCCTCTTGTCTTTGGCTTGAACCGAGGATGCCCACATGACGGGCATGATATGTTGTTTTCCGAATCCTTGAAATACAACATGCAGTGATTTGGACAAGCATCTATCTTTGTATACCCCATACCTAGAGCGTTGACCATAACTTTCGCACGAAAGAAATTTTGTGGCAATTTCTCATCTTTGAGCAACGTACACTTCACAATCATGCACAAACGGTCAAAACATGATTGACTCAAATTATACTCAGACTTCAAATTCATTAGTTGAAGAACTGCAAACAAGATAGTGTGAATCTTACGACCGTTCCAAAGTGGCTCATCAGCATCTCTAAGTAAATCATAAAATCTACTAGCTGCATCGTTTGGTGATTCTTCATCTACTGCAGTTCTTACATCACCAGGACTCATAGCAGAACACAGTTCTGTTCCTGCGGCATCAAATATCAAATTCATATATGGATTATTATGCTCCACATTCACCCGTGCATCAAAATTGTTTCTAAATTCTTCTCCATGAAACGTCCAATTTTGATAATCACTCACAAAACGCTTCTTGTATAGGTGATGTCTAACGCCATGAGGTTCTACAAATCGATTATTCTTACAAATCTTACATGGACACCTAATCTGACCTGTGGGATCCACTGTACTGACACTTGCCGTTGCAAATTCAATAAAATTGTCAACATCATCCATATATTCATGCGATAACTCATTGTTCACTATTCTACGGTACATTCATTCACGGTTTGCAGTCATTTTGTCATATGATATTACGAATAGTATCCTAACCAGTTAAAAGAGAACCATCAGAATGCTATGATGAAGAAAATATCAAATTTATCATGCAATATATGATGTCATACAATCACAAGAATTATGATGCATGCATTGATAACTTAATATTTTCATGTGCAAACTATTCATGACACGATATATTCATTTGAAGCATGCTTTCATTATACAATTTCACATGGAAGACATAATCAAATTGAAAGTAACTACATGCAAGCATGAATACAATCACATCAAACATTGCAATATATCAAAATCATTCATATCAAACAAATGTCAAACATGTACCTGCAGCAAACACACTTCAATATCTCGCTAACTACTATCATGCCTAGCATGGAATCTGTACTCCAAAAATAAGAACACTTCTATTCTCATACATTAAAATCATGCTCAGCATGATCTCTGAACTCCAACAAAGCAGTCCTAGATATCAACAACTAAGTGAGTGTGTGAACAATAAAGTGTTACATCCAATAAATTAAATAACATGTGATGCACTTGCATCACTTACTCACCACGGGTATTTACCCGATTTGCATTGTTTTTCTCACTTACTTACCACGGGTGGCGTGGCACAAGCGAGTTTCGTTGAGAAATCTGCAAAAAACACTGTGTTAAAATGAAGTCACCACCTGCCGAAAAAAAAAATCCGAGGCAGATGCAGTTTCACAGAACGCAAGGGGCGACCCCTTTGCCGAAAACGCAGGGGGGCGACCCCCTGCCTGCCGGAAAGGCAGGGGGGCGACCCCCTGCCTGCCGGAAAGGCAGGGGGGGCGACCCCCTGCCTGCCGGAAAGGCAGGGGGGGCGACCCCCTACCGGAAACGCAAGGGGCGACCCCCTGCCGGAAATGCAGGGGGGCAACCCCCTGCCTGCCGGAAATGCAGGGGGGGCGACCCCCTGCGCCGTGTTGCCGGAAACGCAGGGGGGCGACCCCCTGTCGGAAACGCAGGGGGGTGATGTGACCCCCTGCTGCCGAAAACGTAGGTGGTCGACCCTCTGCCGGAAACGTAGGGGGAGCGACCCCCTGCGCCCTGCTGCCGGAAACGCAGGGGGGTCGACCCCCTGCTGCCGGAAATGCAGGGGGGTCGACCCTCTGCCGGAAACGCAGGGGTCGACCCCCTGCCGAAAACATAGAGGGGGCGACCCCCTGTCTGTCGGAAACGCAGGGGGGCGACCCCCTGCCTGTCGGAAATGTAGCGGGGTCGACCCCATGCCGGAAACGCAGGGGGTCGACCCCCTGCCGGAAACGCAGGGGGTCGACCCCCTGCCGAAACCGCAGGGGATTGACCCATTGCCAGAAATGCAGAAGGGCGACCCCCTGCCTGCCGAAAACGTAAAAGGGGCGACCCCCTGCCTGTTAGAAATGTAGGGGGGCGACCCTCTGCTGCCGGAAACGCAGAGAGGCGACCCCCATCCGGAAACGCAGGGGGGTCGACCCCCTGCCGACGGAAGCGCTTACTTGTGCGTCGTCGGGCGGTGGCGGGAGGCTGACAGGGAGCGGCGACTGGTGAGTGGTGGACGGTGTGGGCCGAAGAGAGGCCGACGGGCGGCGGGAGGGAGAGGGCGGCGACCGAGAGCAGTTGAAGAGACAGCGAAACAGAAAAAGAGAAAGAGGGATGAGATTAGGGATTTATGCGACCTTTAGCGACGGCTTAGCGACGGAATAATTCTGTCGCTAAGCCGTCGTAAATCAAAATACCAAAATAGCGACGGAATCTATTCTATTGCCGAATCCGTCGCTATTTAGCGACAAAACCTTACATCGCAAACTTCGTCACTAATTAGCGACGATATTTTAGACGGATTCAGTTTCGTCGCTATTTTCGTAAAGATTATTGATTGTAGCGACGGATTTATTTCACTCGTTAAGCCGTCGCTAGTTAGCGACAGAATAATTCTGTCGCTAAATGTCATCGCTAATTCCATATTTTCTTGTGGTGATATGAGCATGATAGAATCACAAAACAATTTTTTTACTACCTTAAGAATACATATGAGCATGATTGAATCACATATAAAGTTTTTTAACTGCCTTAGAACACATATGAGCATGGTAGAATCACATATACATTTTTTTGCTTGCCTTATAACACATCTGAGCAAGATAGAATCACTTATACATTTTTTTACTGCCTTATAGCACATATGAGTATGATAAAATCACATATACAGTTTTTTGTCTGCCTTAGAACACATATGAGCATGATAGAATCACATATAAAGTTTTTTTACTCACTTAGAGCACATATGAGCATGATAGAATCACATATACAGTTTTTTTTACTGCCTTAGAACACATATGAGCATGATATAATCTTATATACAGTTTTTTGCCTGTCTTAAAACACATATGAGCATGATAGAATCACATATAAAGTTTTTTGACTGCTATAGAACATATATGAGCATGATTGAATCACATACAAAGTTTTTTAACTGCCTTAGAACACATATGAGCAAGATTGAATCACATATAAAGTTTTTTAACTGCTTTAGAACACATATGAGCATGGTAGAATCACATATACATTTTTTTGTCTGCCTTAGAACACATATGAGCATGATAGAATCACATATAAAGTTTTTTTACTGCCTTAGAGCACATATGAGCATGATAGAATCACATATATAGTTTTTTTGACTGCCTTACAACACATATGAGCATGGTATAATCACATATACAGTTTTTTGCCTGCCTTAGAACACATATGAGCATGGTAGAACCACATATACATTTTTTTGCCTGCCTTAGAACACATATGAGCATGATAGAATCACATATAAAGTTTTTTTACTGCCTCAGAGTACATATGAGCATGATAGAATCACATATAAAGTTTTTTTGAGTGCCTTACAACACATATGAGCATGATATAATCACATATCCAGTTTTTTTCCTGCCTTAGAACACATATGATCATGATAGAATCACATATAAAGTTTTTTTACTGTCTTAGAGCACATATGAGCATGATAGAATCTCATATACTGTTTTTTTGCCTGGCTTACAACAGATATGGGCTTGATATAATCACATATATAGTTTTTTCCTGCCTTAGAACACATATGAGCATGATAGAATCACATATAAAGTTTTTTTATTGCCTTAGAGCACATATGTGCATGATAGAATCACATATACAGTTTTTTTTACTGCCTTAGAGCACATATGAGCATGATTGAATCACATATAAGTTTTTTTACTGCCTTAAGAACACATATGAGCATGATAGAATCACATATACTATTTTTTTACTGCCTTAGAACACATATGAGCATGATTGAATCACATATAAAGTTTTTTTACTGCCTTAGAACACATATGAGCATGGTTGAATCGCATATACATTTTTTTGACTGCCTTAGAGCACATATGAGCATGATTGAATCACATATAAGTTTTTTTACTGCCTTAAGAGCACATATGAGCATGATAGAATCACATATACAGGTTTTTTACTGCCTTAGAACACATATGAGTATGATAGAATCACATATACAGTTTTTTTACTACCTTAGAACACATATGAGGATGATAGAATCACATATAGAGTATAATTTATTTCAATATATTTTGTTTATCAATACTAACCTTTCTTTTCTTGTGTAGGTTGCTGGCGATAATCAGCGTAGTGGAGCTGAAAGGACAGATCAAGACAATGAATAAGAGGACACACAAAATCTTGGCGATGATTAGATTCATGTGTTGAATTTGTTCTACCTTCTTTTTGTTTCAAAAATGTAAATGTTGAATTGTAAATAATTAGAACTTGCGAATTTTAAAGTTAATCGATTAATTGTTTTAGTTTCTTTTTATATGTATTTTGATGTGTATTTTGTTTTTTATTCACAGGAAATATAAATTGTATAGAAAATATAAATTGTTGTATCACGAGAATTTTTTTTTCGATATTTAATTTTCCAATATTTTATTTTTATTTTTTTCATTATTTGCGACGGATTAGCGAGGGATATATCCATCGCTAATTAATATTGTCGTTGAATATAGCGACGGATTAGAGATGAGTATAAATACGTCGCCAAACCAAAGTCATTGTATAATAATGATGACCTTGCGACGGATGTTAGCATTCGTTATTCCGTCGCAACTTAGCAACGAAACTGACGACAGATACATTCTGTCGCTACTTAGCGACGGACTGGGCAATAGATATATTCCGTCGCTAATTAGCATCAAAAAAATCGTGATAGAAGCTATATGTCTCTAATTTGTCGCTAATCTGTCGTTAAGCTGTTTAGCGACGGATTTGCGACAGATTTAGGTCATCGCTAATCCACAGGTTTCTTGTAGTGGGAGTCTGCCTAGCCCCAGCTTAAAAACAAATAACCTTCAAAACTTACGGGTACAAAGTAACCAATCAGTATAGTTAGAAAAGCCTCATTTCTTTTCTACCATCAGAATTACAGTTGAAATCGTGAAAGTTTAACAAGGGGGCTCCGCTTGTTTGGCATGCAGGATCTGTTAGTGCACGTCACCTTGTGTTGGGACATTGCAAGTTCGAAACCAAAATGGTATGGTTGTATGACTGTCAGGAGTCTGCCTAACCCCAGCTTTCTCTGACGAAAGAAAAAAAAACCGTGAAAGAATGCAATATGTTAAATTCTTTTAACTGCAAGCAAGCCATGTGGCGGACCTACGTGCACCTGGCTATTTAGGTCGGCCGAACACGTTCAAGTTGAAAGATGACAAGAGTTTGAGAGAAAGTTGTACCAGTTATACAACTATACCATAGGGATTTGAACTTGCAACATCCCAACACAAGGTGACTTGACCTAACTGCTCCTGCCACAGATAGAAAAATGTTTGTTTTAGGCAGTAAGGGGGTGTTCGCGTGTGGTTGTTTGGTTGGAATGGAATATAGAAATGTAATCAAGGATGACTTTATCCCAGCAAAATTGGGCCCAACAAAAGCCTTACTTGGTTGTGGGACCCAAGGATGTGACCCGTCTATATCTTTTTCTATGCAAGCTCTTTGATGCTTCTTAATGCTCTGTACAAGCTCGAAGCAGGTTATATGTCCCCCCCCCCCCCCCGAAAAGGGGAGTTAGCTACATCTCATGTTCGGGGGTCCCAAAGAGCACCACGTATGTAAGCATGTGTGTCTCGTATCCCCATGTTTGTCAGCATTAATTAGCGTTGGAGTTTGATGCGATCTCAAAAACTTAAGTACCCTCTCCTACATTGGTGCCAAAAAAAATGACGATTCTTGCAAAGGAGTGGTTGTAAAGACTTAAGTGCCCCGAAGATGATTATTTAAGACCCAGTCTCTGCACTACAGGATTATCCGAGAAAGAAATCTCCCCTGGAGGAGGTCATGAACATCAACCCTCTCACTCTCTCTCTCCCTTCTATTTCTGCTTCTGTGCACATCCAACAGAAGATCCTACATTGCTCCATCAAGCACCGATTGACCTGCACATTGACTGTTGTGGAGCCTGATTCAGAGTTTTTACCCTTACAGAAAAAGAGTTTGGGGACTCATCCCAGCGTGGATAGCATCATTCAACTAAATGAGTTGTAGATCCTGATTCAGAGTTTTTACCCTTACAGGAGAGGGGTCTGGGGGCTCCTCCCAGCATGGGTAGCATCATTCAACTTGAAGAGTTGTGGAGTCTGATTCAGAGTTTTTACCCTTACAGAAAGGGGGGTCTGAGGGCCTGGAGGAGGCCATAAACATCAACCCTCTCACTCTTTCTCTCCTTTCTATTTTTGCTTCTGTGCACATCCAGCAGAAGATCCTACATTGCTCCATTAAGCACCGACTGACCTGCATATTGACTATTTTGGAGCCTGATTCATAGCTTTTACCCTTACAAGAGGAGGGTTTGGGGGCTCATCCCAGCGTAGGTAGTATCATTCAACTAAATGAGTTGTAGATCCTTATTCAGAGTTTTTACCCTTACAAAAGAGGGGTCTGGGGGATCCTCTCAGTGTGGGTAGCATCATTCAACTTGAAGAGTTGTGGAGTCTGATTCAGAGTTTTTACCCTTACAGAAAGGGAGGTCTGAGGGCTCCTCCCAGCGTGGGTAGCATCATTCAACTTGAAGAGTTGTGGAGTCTGATTTAGAGTTTTTACCCTTACAGAAGGGGGGTCTGAGGGCTCCTCCCAGCGTGGGTAGCATCATTCAACTTGATGAGTTGTGGAGCTTGATTCTGAGTTTTTGCCCTTACAGGAGAAGGGTTTGGGGTCTCCTCCCACCGTGGATAGCATCATTCAACTGGATTCGTTGTGGAGCCTGATTTAGAGTTTTTGCCCTTACAGGAGAAGGGTTTGGGGGCTCCTCCCAACGTGGGTAGCATCGTTCAACTTGATTCATTGTGGAGCCTGATTTAGAGTTTTTGCCCTTACAAGAGGGGGGTCCGGGGGCTCCCCCCCAGCACGGGTCCCGGGTGTCGTGGTCAAAAAATGCACAGGGTGTCGTGGTGAGAAAGACATATGTTTGTTCCAAGCAAGGTTGGAAGAAATCAATGGAAAATCCAACAAGGAGTATGCCAGAATCAAGATGTGGATGTCAAGCGAGAATGGAGTTGTGCAACTCAAATAACACAAAATAATAAGGGTTTTGTTTTTAGTTAAAATGGGAAATGAAATGACAATAGAAATTGCTTAAAATTTATAGGAATAAACTAGACTCAATAACAAAGACACCACTTTTTACGAATTTGGAATATGATCTTCGGTTAGGGAGATATGGCCCTGACAAGTTGGTCCTAATTCGGGTAGCGATTTACAATGATTTGCTTACTGAATAACACTACAAATCGCTATAGTGATTTGCGGAAGACACTATAAATCGCTATAGTGAGATTCAAAAACACTATAAATCGCTATAGCGATTTGCGGAAGACACTACAAATCGCTATAGTGAGATCTAAAAACACTATAAATCACTATAGCGATTTGCGGAAGACACTACAAATCGCAATAGTGAGATCCAAAATACTATAAATCGCTATAGCGATTTGCGGAAGACACTACAAATCGTTGTGGGGCTCGTTGGAGACCCAAAAATACTACAAATCGCTGTATGAAAGCCTGATAATACTATAAATCGTTGTTGAAAGGCCCCAAAAAAATTGGTCTGGAGGGCGTTGCCCCCCCTGGACCCCCCGCCCGCTGACCGCGCAGCGGGATCCGTGCCGAGGGGAGCCCCCGGACCCCCCTTCTGTAAGGGCAAAAACTCTAAATCAGGCTCCACAACTCATCAAGTTGAATGATGTTACCCATGCTGGGAGGAGCCCCCAAACCCCCTCCTGTAAGGGCAAAAACTATGAATCAGGCTCCATAACTCATCAAGTTGAACGATGCTATAGTCAGTGTGCAGGTCAGTCGGTGTTTGATGGAGCAATGTAGGATCGTCTGTTGGATGTGCACAGAAGTAGAGAGAGAAGGGAGAGAGAGTGAGAGGGTTGATGTTCATGGCCTTCTCCAGGGGGAACTCTTTGCCTTCCTTGATTTCTTCTCTAGAGAGAGAGAGGGTTTTACAGTGTTTTACGGAGAAGGAAGAAGAAGAAGATGACGATGAAAAGTTTAAACGGACATTTTTGATGGCTCAAGTTTGTTTTGTTGGATGACCATCGGATCGCCGACTCACCATCGCTTTGCCGGATCACCATCGACAAAACGATTAAGGTTCGTTTCGCTCTATAGGCTTTGAAGAGTCAACATCATCCTCGACTTTCTGGATGGAGGATATGTTTGTCCTTTTTTTGAACTGTTTGTTTTTTCTTTTTTGAATGAAGGGCATTTTTATAATTTTCTCAAACCATCGCTTTATGAGAAGAATAGCAAGAAAGGGTACTTAAGTCTTTGCAACCACACCAGACTCCAATGCAAAGTTATGTCAACATACATGGGAATACGAGCCCTATGTGTTTGTATACGTGGTGCTCATTCAGACCCCCAAACACAGACGTGGGATTCAATGAATCATCGGGGGAGAACATACACCACCCTCCCGTACAAGCTACAAGTGTTACCTCATCACTTGTAGTTCTTAATCAACTCTGATTATCTTAATGAATAGTTTTCTTTTTTTCAAAAAAAAAACAAAAAGACACTCGGGTTGTGCATTTCTTGCTGCAAGGTTTCAAAGTTAATGGAAAACTATTCTTTGTGGGCAGATGGGGATAGGGGTGTCAACCGGTCAGACCCGACCCGTACCAAACCCTATAGGGTCTGGGTATGGTGATAAATAAGAAAATCCTGGTTTGGACTCGATTGAAGGTCTGATTACACTACAACAAAGCAGCAGATTAGCGACGACCACATTCCGTCGCTAACAGGCATAGCGACGGATTAGCGACAACGAGGTGACGGTATGCTTACGTCGCGAATATATCGACGCTAACTGGCAACAGATTTATTCCGTCGCTAATTGCGACGAACTAACGAGCGCTGTATTCCGTCACCAATCCGTCGGTACTAAACGGCGACCACGGCTTGGCGACGGATTTACTTTCGTCGCTAGATTTATATGAATAGCGACGGATGGTTTCGTCGCTAATCCGTCGCAAACACGAAAAAAAATTAAAAAAAAGTTATTTGAAAATCAAATACCGAGAACGGTACAATTTATATTTCTTGTACAATTTATATTTCCTGTAAATAAAAAACAAACCACAAAAAAAATCCATATAACAAGAATCTACAACAATTAATCGTTCCACCTTAAAATTAACAAGTTTAATTATTTACAATTCAACAATTACAATTAGGAAACATAAAAAAATAGAACTTCTTCAACACAGTTCTCTAATCATCGCCAAGATTTTGTGCGTCTTCTTGTTCATTGTCTTTATCTGTCCCTTCAGCTCCACTACGCTGATTATCGCTAGCAGCCTACACAAGAAAAGAACAGTCACTATTGATAAACAAAATATAATGAAATAAATTACACACTATATGTGATTCTATCATGTGCTCATGTGTGATCTAAGGCAATAAAAAAACTCTATATGTGATTCTATCATGCTCATATGTGCTCTAAGGCAGGCAAGAAGTTATATATGTGATTCTATCATGCTCATATGTGTGCTAAGGCAGTCAAAAAATTGAATATGTGATTATAGCATGTTCATATGTGTTCTAAGGCAGCTAGAAAAACTCTATATGTGATTATACCATGATCAGATGTGCTTTAAGGTAGGCAAAAAACTATATATGTGATTCGATCATGCTCGTATATGCGCTAAGGCAGTCAAAAAATTGAATATGTGATTATAGCATGCTCAAATGTGCTCTAAGGCAGGCAAAGCAAAAAAAATTTATATGTGATTCTATCATAAATGATATATGTTCTAAGGCAGTAAAAAAACTGTATATGTGATTTGTGCATGCTCATATGTGTTTTAAGGTAGTCAAAAAACTGAATATGTGATTATAACATGCTCATATTTGTTCTTAGGCAGTCAAAAAACTGAATATGTGATTATAGCATGCTCATATGTGCTCTAAGGCAGGCAAAAAAACTTTATATGTGATTATAGCATGCTCATATGTGCTCTAAGGCAATAAAAAAACTTTATATGTGATTCTATCATGCTCATATGTGTGCTAAGGCAGTCAAAAAACTAAATATGTGATTATAACATGCTCATATGTGTTCTTAGGCAGTCAAAAAACTGAATGTGTGATTATAGCATGCTCATATGTGTTCTAAGGCAGTCAAAAAAACTTTATATGTGATTCTATCATGCTCATATGTGTTCTTAGGCAGTCAAAAAACTGAATATGTGATTATAGCATGCTCATATGTGCTCTAAGGTAGGCAAAAAAATTTATATGTGATTATAGCATGCTCATATGTGCTCTAAGGCAATAAAAAAACTCTATATGTTATTATAGCATGCTCATATGTGCTCTATGGCAGGCAAAAAACTCTATATGTGATTCTATCATGCTCATATATGCTCTAAGGCAGGCAAAAAGTTATATATGTGATTCGATTATGCTCATATGTCTTCTAAGGCATACAAAAAACTGAATATGTGATCATACCTGAGAGGGACCTGGAATCGAAGATTCCCTGTTCAGAACAAGATTGTTGATCTCATTTCGGAGAAAGAGAGCGACGGTGTCATGGAAGTAGTTATTCAGTGATTCCGTAACGATGTGGCGTACATCATCATCGAAAAGAATAGTCTGCTGCTTGGAGCTTATGTCGGCGCAAGAAGTCGGTGAGCCGTAACTGGAAGAAGCAATAACTGGTGAAGTGTTCATATTACTCCCAAACCCGAACACGCGGCCTTTTTTGGGTTCACCTGCTGCAGTCACCCATGCTGTAGGATCAAATGATGGATGCTGAGTAGCATCATCGTCATATCGCTCTACCATCTGTTGCTCATATGCCTCCTACAAAATAAAGTTTAAAGTATTCATTAATAATTAATGATAACATTATGATAACTTGCATATATGTATATTGCAATGATTATTAATAGAATAAATGCATGCCGTTGTCGTTCTTGCCTTCTCTGATACGAAGACTCTCGTGGTCTTCCGTTTATGTGTTTCAACAAACACATCCTTATATGGTACACTGCCTCCTTTTTCTGCTTCCTGCGAAGTTAAATGACAAAAGATTTAGTACACAAGTTTGCAACAATATTTATAAAATTAATATTTTATATTAATGAGTTACCATTTTCTTCAGGTGGCTCCCAAATGTCTTAGATCCACCTGTGTGTAGATGGGCTTCGGGCATCTTCGATCGATTTTGTGCAGCCTTCGCAGAGCGATTTATAAATGCATCTCCCGCCCACTTATCGCACATTTCATCCCAGTAATCTCTCCTGATAGTAATAGGGCCATGGCCCTTCCACAGTAATGGATCATCTACTACGCCAGATGCTTTTTTTGCTGCATCCTTCATAGTGTGCAGCATGTCTGCAAATCGATTGACAGCTACCTTCTGCCACACCTTTCTTGCATCATTTTCTTCCACCGTAGTTGCGAAGCGATTCGAAGCCTACAAATATTTTCAGAAAGTTAGTAGACATTACTTAAATGAATTAAATATGAAACACATTAACTATGAGGAACAACTGTATACCATGAATGAGGACCACAATCTGTCTAACACCTCCTTTGAGTACTCTTTCCATTGAGCAACCGGTCCTGGTAGATGTTGAAGAAGTGAATTCCTAATCTCCCGTACTACTTCTTGTGGCTCAAACCTCGTGCTGCACATGAATTGTTACACAGTAAATATCAATATAAAATATTTATAAGATATGCAATAATTGAAAACAAAATACTTACGGTCGATTATCGATATACACTATTCGAATGAGTCTTCTTGTGCCAGACTGAGAAGACCATGCTTCCTGTGTTGGCTCCTAACTTGTGTGATCAACTGGTGTAGGTGGGTCGTTGTAAACACCCCAAATTTTTACTCATCTTCCTGACATCATCACATTTCGGTTCTCCAGAACCAAGGAAGGGCAAAATAGTCATTTTCCAAGATGGAACCTTACAAAGAGTCCTAAATTCCATTCTCGAGTCTCAAGACTTCTCCATTTAGACTCAGAGACACCCTCAAATTGCAAACTCTCAAAATCTCATGCTTAACCAAAAGTCAGAATTTTCAAATTCAAGTTCAGAATGGCAACTTTGTAGAACATGTCTTTTGCATAGTATTGCGCGAGCATTTCATATCATTTCACTGCACAGCATGTCATTTTGAGATCCAGAACTCTTGATTTTCCGAAATTGTCAATCCAGATTTGATTTTAAAACTTTTCAAAAGTGATTTCAAAACCCTGGGTTTTTAAAATTATCAATTCTTCCCATTTTACCCCCAGGACCCTGAATTACGAAAAGTTTTTCTCAAGAAAACAATCTGGCTGGTTTTGACATTTCAGAATTTCGCCAGTTGGAAAGAGGGGGACACAATTTCAAAATTCATAAGATCCTATTTCAAATTTTTACAAAAAGACTCAGAATTTCCCTACTTCTTTCAAAATTCCGCCCCGAAGAGCCATTTTCTTTCAAACTTTTAAAATCAAGCCAAATTTGGCTTCGTGTTTTCCAAAACTAGCCTATTATTGTGAAAATTCCAAAATATCTCATTTGGCTCTTATTTCAAATAAAGGATGAAGGACCCGCCTCGAGGTGGTGTCACACTCAAATTCTTGAAATTTCCCTTATTTCCAAAATAGTGCCCACTCGAAAGTGGCACCGATTTATAAAATCCTTTTATTTTGATTTAAATTTTTATAAAATACTTAGTGGGCCCACGTAGGTGGCACTTCACTAAGGCTTCTTGCCAAGAAAGGCAAAATTTTGTTTTCTCAAAAGAGGTGGCACCACCACAACAAAATTCATTTTTTTTTTTACTTTATTACTTTTCAGCCCCAAGATGGATCCACTGTGAAAACCCTACCAAAAATTCCACCTTACCTAAGTTTCAAATGTCAGCTGAAGAATAGGAGTCGCCCCCTCTCAAAACGGCGACCCCCCTTTTCAAGAGGATTTCAAAATTTTTTGAAAGTTTGTTGTTAAAAGCTATCAAGCTCGGCTAAAAGGGAGAAAAAGGAGGGGTTTTTGAGAGGTCGGCTATTAAAGAAAGAGGGAGGCCCAGCAAAAAAAAAGAGGAGGGCGATCTCCCTGAACCTCAGCCATCTCTCGCTCAAAGGAGTGCCTGCTCTCATCTTCTTCAACCCATCAATCGGCAGGAGGCCGACTGCAACCCTCACTTGAAAGAGATGCCCCATCGGCGATTCTTCGATTTCTATCTTTGGAACACCCCTGGCGACAGCATTTGGAGACCTTCTTGCAGGAAGCCGATTCCCCCCTTTCCAGTTGCAGCCCTCTTTCAGTCAAGGGCCGCAGAACTCCAGCAAAGCCGGTAAGCCTTCAGGAGGGGATATCTAAAAGGCATCCAGTTTGCAGAGCCAGGTAAGAATCTTTCCTGTATTTGCTATTCTGCTACCTAAATATGACATTCGCATGGTGCATACGCGGTAGATCCATTCTTTTGGCTAATGTGGTTTACCTTCATGTTATCCTTGCATTCAGGTTCATGGATACCTCTTAATGGTACCATCGATCCCATAAGAAGCCAGTTTTATTTGCATTTGGGCCCAATCTTTCCTTTTTTTTTATCATGAACACTGCAAAAACAGTAGCTATTTTCCTCCTTTCCATCTCACGAAGGTCTTTGTGTTCGTATCCACACCCTTGTCTATCGCAGGTCAAAGGTTTTTATCAAAAATCATTTTAAGAAGATCCAGTATGTATTAACATCCACCTTCCCATTTCATTCAGAATATGCCTTAATACAGAGCAGTTTTTCAATTTGGAATAATGAATTTGTTGGGGATTTTCCAAGTGGAGCATTGATTTCATCCAAACTTCCATGTCTCATATGGTTTCCTATACGCCTACATGATGTTAAAAGGGGTTCCTGCATACCATGGCGTCAAACGAGATCCTAAAGGGTCGTCGTACAGTGAAAGGTGCCCTTGACATAGGCCCTACATCTCATGTTAACATGGGTTCTCATTTTTTTTTTTTTTTGACATTCCCTTACCTTCTGAGTTAGCTGTAAGAGAAAACGCACCTGTGTATGTTGTGGAAAAATCTTCTTTTTGCAGAAGCCGTAGCTGTTAACTCTTTCAATATTCTGTCTATAATTAGCTAACAGCTTTAATCTGTTAGGATCAAAGAAGCGGTTGTATAGCTCTGAAAATTCTGGTTTGTAATATTTCTTTGACGTGGTATGGCGCACCAGCTGGGTCATAGCATCCATATGGATCAAGCCAAAGCATTTTGGTTCCAACACTGTGACGAACTACCCACTCAAATCACAAAACATACCTCCATCACATGTTTACCTCATCCAGCGTGGGTAGTCTCTGTGTAGGGACAAATTAACATTTGTCCATACTCTGTATATATACAGCTCGTCCTGCTATTGTGGTGCTGTAGCCGTTACTTTTGCATGTTCAAAATATCGTTTCTATGTTGAAACATCCTGTAACACATGTTATAGCTCTTTGTATATCTTTGAGCTCATTTAGCTTTAAGTGTTGTCTTAGACAGTTTGCATTTTCCTTCAGCTATGCATATTAGCTGCAACTTATTTAGCCTTAAGTGTTTGTCTTAGACGGTTTGCATTTTCTTCAGCTATGCATGTTAGCTGTAGCTTATTTAGCTTTAACCATGTGTCTTAGATAGTTTGTATTTTTCCTTAGCTATGCATATCATCTGTAGTCTTGCTTGTTTTAGCTGTTGTCTTATATATAGCTGGCATTTTCTTTTAGCCAGGTCTTGGCTGCGGTTTGCTTGCGGTTTGCTTGTTTAACTGTTTATCTTAGACACGGTTTGCCAACCTTTTTTTTTAGCAGTCTATATTAGGTACAGTTTGCATGTTGTAGTCACTCATATTAGATGAAGCTCATATCTTTTCAACAGTTTATATTAGATATAACCCATTTCTTATTATATATATACATATATTTTGCCTCTTATGCTTCATCAATGCCCCTATTCAATATCATATGTTGTGTTCTGTGTCCATTGTATATATATATATGTATACTTTCTTTTTCTTTTTTTTTTTTAGGCAACAACCTTCATCTCATATTATGAGCCTTTAGCCACTTACATGTATAGGTTCCTTAGTTAGTCCCAATATGACTCTTAGATTTTTTTTTATATCCTATTCATTTCATTTTCATCAAGTAGTGCACTTTCGTTATGATCCACATGTAATTCCTTGCATATTGTCGTCAACATGAGATTTTCAATTTCCCAATGGTATGGCATATTTTTTTTTTGCCGACTCTCATTTGCAAAGAAGAAGCGTAAGGAGCAGAAGATGTGACTTTTATTAGTTTTCTATGTATATTTTTATGTCAGAGATGTAATAATTAAATTTGGAATAATATTTACTTCTACTGCTTAGACTAGGATGCATATCATATAGTTTAAATTTCTGCAATAGCATGCTTATATGATTCATGCATTTTATTCCAAAAGTACTATGGATGTTCACGAATGGCACGTGCACCAACTCTTAGGGAGTTGATGGACTCGGTGGAATCCATATTTACGGCCCTAGTCGAAATATGGACGAGACCCAGATCCATCATCTTTCTACTAGTCACATTGAGCCTACACTCTTAGGCTATCTTAAAATGCACATCATATTTCAAACTTTTCAAAATATTGTGCATTGAATCAATTAAACTCTAAACATATTCATGGCCACAGTCAGGATATGTGAAGGATTTATTTTGACTTAATGCACATTTTTCCAACCAATTCCTCAGAAAATCTTTTCAATGTGCATTCATTCACTCATGTCATTCGCATCATGAAATCATTGGTTTTCCTACGATTTTCTTAAGAAAACTTCATTCTCAAAGAAATCGATTCCTCAAGAAACTCTGAGAATTTTT
Source organism: Nuphar pumila (assembly GCF_984573655.1). NCBI lineage: Eukaryota > Viridiplantae > Streptophyta > Magnoliopsida > Nymphaeales > Nymphaeaceae > Nuphar > Nuphar pumila. The sequence continues at coordinate 93,001,571 of NC_143254.1, forward strand.
CAAAATCGGTTTTCTCAAGTCAAGTTTTTTCACAGTTTTCCATGGAAAAGGTTATTTTCTTAAGATTTTCAAAAAGAATTTTTCAATCCTCCCCAAAGATCTAAATCGATTTTCAAATATTTCAAGGTTAAGATTCTCAGGTTTTCAACCTCCCAAGTTTCAATTTTCCTTTTTCACAAGGGTTTTCCAATGAATTTCTATCATTTTCCTAAGAAAATTCTCAAAGTCCAAGTGTTCCTAAGAAGTGTTTTCCTTTTCAAATGTTCACCCTTTTCTCAAGAATCACTTCTAGTTTCCCATGATTTTCAACCATTCATGATTTTCCCACAACTTTATAAACTTTCTCGTGATTTCAAAAACCCTTTTCATCTGAGTTTTTTAAGAAATTGACTTTCTTTGAGAAATAACTTTCAACTCCAAATATTTTCCAAGCATACATCATGTTTTTCCAACTTACATTTTCCAAGATCTCATAGCACATGCCTGAATTCTCTGTGCATTTAGGATAGAACACAATTTTGATGATTTAACTAAGGCAAGCACAATTTTGGTCCTTGGTTCGATTACCCCTGTTAAAGGCGGCAGGAACGGTCGAACCTCGTACCGACAGGTCGAGCCCCATCCCATGGATTTTCCCGCAATTTTCAAAACGGAGGCGAGTATTTCAAAACATTTTCAAAAATCCGATCAAGTTTGAATCGCGAAAGCATCTCCCTTTTTCTCTTCCGCTAGGAAGGGAAGACGGGGAAAATTTTTCGCAACGATAACAGGTTTGGCGACCGAGATGGGACCTGTCCTCGTTTGATCAAAATTGTGCTTGACTTAGTTCAATTATCGAAATTATGTTCACAAAATGTCAGCTCTTTTACTTCTGATATCATGCAAACCTAAGAGCCTAGATTCTGACCTAGCTGACACTGATTGCATATAGACTAGGCATGGTTTGGTAGGACCAGATTGAGGAGATATTTTCATGCTCACATAGACTTAGGTCTAAATACAACTCTCCTCAATTTAGGATCTGGATGCAAACAATGTATGCTTCTTTAAAGTTTTCAAAATCTATCTCTCTAGGATTTAGAGCCATCTATTTCTTGCATGTGATCATTTTTTAAATCCCAATTACCTATCATTACCCAGTCTTCACGTTGTCGGGCTCTCTTCCAGAACCCTAGTTCGGGACAGAGCCTCACAACTGGGCCAACTATTTGGGTTAACACCCCCCTACCACGTACCGCGGGCCACAATCCGAAGTATATCGGTAGGCGCTCAAGAATGTTGGAAAACCTTACCTTAGAACCGGAGTTGAGATTATATGCCACGTACCTCGGATTTCGGTTCGGGTATATCGGCATAACTGGATTGGACAAAGATGATCTGAACCTAGAGTTAGGATTAAGGTCCTACAACTGTTTTCAAAATGATGCATTTAGAGTCAGCCTTTTAGGGAGTGTTGTATGTGCATAAATGTTTGTGCAGGATGTGATTGTTTGTATGCTACCTCTATTTTCTTACATTTTCCCAAAATATTTTCAAATACCCATATTTCTCACCTTTTCCTTCATTTTCTCAAACCCTGGATGATTTTCTCAAAATACCCCATTTCTTCCAAAACTCCAGGTGATTTTACATTCTACCTTTCTACTGGATCTCGAATTTCTAGTTGCATTTTTATCCTGCCTGCAAAATTTTTCAAAATTTCTCATATTTTCCTAAGTCTCATTCTGAGTCTTTCTCTGTTTTCAGTTCGATGGCATCCAGTCAAGTCGATCATATCTTTCCTGAAGGTCACATCTCCTATGAGGTGCGACAAGGTCGTCCTGAACATCGAGCCCTCAGCACCGGAACTTGCATTCCCCGGTGGTACTATTCCTGGCTAAAAAGCTTTTCCCGAATGTTCCCGGACCATTTGAGCGAGTGCGGATTAGAACTGGAGTCAGCAGTCGGAAAGCAGACCATCAACGACAACCTGATCCATGCAATGGCGGAGCGATGGAATCCTTGAACGTGCACCTTCTGGTTCCCATGGGGAGAAATGACCGTCTTAATGGATGAATTTTCAGAAATCATGGGGTTACCAGAACCAGCCGGTCAACCAGGAGACCCATTAGAGCATCAATTCCTTATCAATGTCAAGGGTTTGGACCCCCGAGACTCCTTAGCTCGTATGACAAGCCGCCGATCCTGGCCCCTGATCCAGTTGGAAGGAAACGAATATGTCGACCTACTTGAGTTGTACCGTCAGTACGGGACCTTCATGGAAGTCAGTTCGCTATCTAGGACAGCTAAAGAAAGGATCCAGAATGCAATGGTTCTGTGCACTGTAGGATTATCCCTCTTCCCAGATGAACAAAACTACATGGACATCAGGATAATCCAACTTATGAGAAGATGGGGAAGTCGGCAAACCAATCGCCTCTCCATAGCCATGGCAGCGCTCGCCTTCCTATATCGTGGTCTGACTCGATTCTCACTTGGAGAATCCATCTTAGTTGAAGGTTGCATCTACGCACTTCAATCCTGGTTCTTCCGGCATGTTCCAGCCCGAGCAAGCTCTTTCAGATACAATGGTCAAGAACTCCTTCCAGTGGCGCAGTACCGGTCTATGATCAACAGCATTCAAGAAGATGACGTTGTTTGGGACTATTTTGATCGGCAAATATCTCCTCCCAGATATACCTACGCTTATGGCAAGCGGTTCAAGTTGCTGGGACCATTCTTCTGCACTTACTACCAACCGGAGCGATGTGTTCAGCAATTCTCCCAGAGACAGCAGTACGTTGAAGCCCGACTGTTATCAGGAGTTATGGCAGAGTTTGATCTCACCTCTGCACAATGGTCTGGGGCATATCATTCTGCCCGCTACAGCTGGGATTCTTTTGTCTCCCTTAAAATATTTCCTGGTCCTAGAGTGTCTGCTGATTATCGTGAATGGTGGCAAATTGTTTGTCCTCCGCCTCTTTGTCAAGATCAATAAAAGTTTAATTTTCTCATTTCAATAAAGTTTTCTTTCTCTCTATGATGGTTTGACGACCTCGCCTAGGTAACAAGGCGCATTTTTCGTTGTTTATTTCTCTTTTTAAATGACAACACAAATGTCGTGATTCCTGCGACGACTCAGTCCCTAGTAATGGGATATCTTTTTCAAACTGTCTGCCATGTTTCCAGCAAATATTTCTTCCAAAAGCCAATTCCTTCAGAATCTAATCAGGTCTTTGCCCTGCAGAGAGCATCCATATCATTTGATGGTTGAAACAAGATCAGGCAAAAGAACCACGGCATCCCAGTACTCGTCAGCCTCGGAAGAAGAAATGGGTTCCCCTCGATCCGAGAAGAGTCAAGAGCAGCAGCAAGAAGATGGCGGCATAGACCCTCAAATGTATGCCATGTTCAGAAAAATGATGAATAAGATGATGAATGAACAGCCCGGGACCAGCTCAGAAAGGGATCCATTTAGAGAAAAGTTCCATGGCCGCAGGAGTAAGAAGGCTCCCAAGAAGCGGATCCAGCCAGAGGAAATCTCAGATGAATCAGACTCCATTGAAGATACAGATGAAGAATATGAAGTGCCTCCGGCATTTCAGAAACGTGGCCAAAGTAAAAGCCACAAATCAAAGAGCCGAGATAAGAAGGAACCTTTGCAAGCGCAATTCAGGGAAATGGCTCGAGTTGTCAAGGATCTCCAAGCCCGCGACAAGGGCAAGAAAGTATTCACCAGTGAGAACTTCTATGATGGCTTAGAAGGGGACGATGATCTGGAAAATCTCCCCCGTAAATTCATCAAGTTCGACGGTTCTGGCGACCCGAAAGCTCATCTCGCCACTTTCTTTGCTGAATGCTCGAGGTTCAAGAGGGACAACCGAGCATTGTTTCTATGCTTCCCCCGCAGCTTGGAAGGAGTTGCAGCTAAGTGGTATGTTGAGCATATCAACCCCATCGAGCTCAAGGAGTTCGATAAAGTAGTAAATCTGTTTATTGAACGCTTCTTGTTCAACACATAGGCGCTTCCTACACTGAGTCATCTCTGCAATTTAAGGCAGAACGAGAATGAAAAAGCACGGGACTTCATTCACAGATGGAGATCAGCCTGTAATAAGATGAGAGATCCTATCTCGGAAAGGCATGCATTGTCCCTAATCCTCAACAATTTTTTGCAGCCGTTAAGAGGATTAATCTCCACAGCGCCATCCAGGACCTTCATTGAGATGACTGAGCGAGTCGAATGGCTCGAACTGAGTGTGGAAAACGGAGTCTATGAAGGCTTCACATTCTCCAAGAACAACTCCCAAGGTGAGCAGAAGAAGAAAGCTCACTTCACTTATTCTGCCAACAACAACAACAAAGGCCAAAATCGTTACAAAGGTCAGAAAAGGGATTACTGCTATGGCTCAAGCAGTTCAAACAACAAGGATCAGAAAGCAAAGCCTGCTCCTCAGTACAGCAAGCCTCCTCAGCAGGATCAAGAGCCGAAGCTGCGCGAGAAAACTAAGCATGAAGGATGGAGTTACGACAGAAAGTTTACTCCTCTTGACCAAACACTCGAGGATGTGCTTGAGTATATGCTATCGAGAGAAATGGTCAAATTGCCCAGATTGGTCGATCCCCCTGTGCCCATGGAAAAATGGAAAGATCAGTTCTGCAAATTCCACAAGACAGTGGGACACAACACCGAGAACTACTTTGTTCTCAAAAACATCGTGCAAGACCTCATTGAAAAAAATCTTTTAGTGGAAGGAGAAGAAGAAGAAAAGATGGATATTCTCAATCAGCCATTTCCTCCACACACCACAGCTGTAGTGTCTACACAACCATTCTTGCCACATGAGCACATCAAGCCATGTTCTGCACAAGACCTACAAGTTCAGCACCAAGTATCGGTACTACGACAAGCAGCTCCAGATTCCAAGAAGATGGACTTAATTTCAGCATTCGGCAAAATGAAAGTTTCTGAAGCACCTGTGAAGTCAGTCCCCAAATCAAAAGGAACTCCTGACTTCTTCAAGCAAATCGTTAGACCAAGGCCAGAGAATTCAAGTCAAAAGCCTCTGACCGCTCTATTCAATGTCTCCATCTTTGATTTGGCCAAAAATTCTAGCAAGCACCGACAAGTACTGGAGGATCTGCTCAGGAAAATCAAAGTTAAGCCCAGTACCACTCTTGAAGACATGGCACAGATTGTGAACTCTGCCATGACCAATGCACCAATCACCTTCTCAGATGAGGACCTTCCAAAGCCTCATTCCTTTCATAATAATGCCTTGTACATTGTCGTTCGAGTCAGAGGAATGACAGTTCCCCATGTACTGGTCGATGGAGGCAGTAGCCTCAACATATGTCCCGAAATGACCGCAAAGGCATTAGGGATCAAGGATGAAGAATATATTCCAGACCCTATCACCATCTATGGGTTTGACAACCATGGTCAGACGGCAAAAGGGAAGATATTCCTGGAGGTGTTCATCAACTATTCGGTGCACTCCGTCCTTTTCCACGTGGTTAATGTGCCACCCACCTACAACTTGCTGCTCGGAAGGACGTGGATTCACAATGCCAATGCCGTGCCTTCCACCCTACATCAATGTGTAAAATGGTCAAAAGGCGGAATGATAACCACGATACTGGGAGAAGACCCAGAAGAAAGGCTCCCGCAGCCCATGATTCCTCGGCCATCATTCAATGCGGATATTCCCAGCATCAGGGAAAGCGAAGAGATCAACCTCGGAGAAAATCGAGAAATACTTCAGGCATCATCAGAGCCATCTCTGCACACGGTAGCCATGACCCGATGGAAAGGTCCTCAATTTTTCAAGGTTGGAGGTCGGATCAACTACAGTACCATTAAGGACCACCCATTGTTTCCCCAATTCATGAAGGCAAGAAAGGGATTCGATTTGCTCCTGAAACATGGTTATCAACCCTTCAAGGGACTCGGCAAAAACGAAGATGGCCGCATCGAGCCAATGATTCAGAAACATCGTCCCCACAGAGCAGGACTAGGGTTTGTCGGCGGAAGCTCGTCAAAGGAGACTGTTTTTGTCAAAGGGGCATAATGAAGACCATTTGTTATTGTCTTTCTATTCTTTTCCAAATAAATGTCTCATTTTTGTCATTGATCAATTCAATCAATAAAATTCCAAGTTTCTTTGTCTATCCGGATGCCATCTACTCCCTTTCTGTCTATCTCATCATTTTATTATTCAATGTCATTTTATGCATGGTTCTCTTCAAATGATTGCTTGTCTTACTATAGGCCGATTTGTCTGAACCAGATTTCTTATCCAAAATTTCAGAATGACTTCTCGGACAATCAGGAAGCTCGTTTTTAATCCCAAGGCTTTTCAGAAGCCGGCAGCAATTCATAGAGTCAAAGCAAGCACCGAAGATGGCAAGAGTGCAAAGCAGTCAGATGATGGCACAGAATTTGATCCGTCTCTTCAGGAATTACCAGAGTTCGCCTCAGTTCAGAAGCAAGATGAACCATCTGCTCTAGTACAAGATCCTACTGAAGATATCAATATCGGTTCAGAGGAAGATCCCAAAATTCTCCAGATCGGAACCAGTCTGAGTTCAGAAGAAAAGAAAAGGCTTACAGATTTCTCAAGCGACATGAAGAAGTGTTCGCATGGACATATGAAGACATGCCGGGCTTAGACCCCAAATTGGTCGAGCACCGACTCGTCTTGAAGCCGGAGGCTAAACCAGTTAAGCAGAAGCTGAGAAAAATGGATCCAAGAATAGAACAACAAGTCAAGGAAGGACTTGAAGATCTACTCAAAGTAGGATTTATCTGACCTATTGACTATCCAGATTGGCTAGCCAATATCGTCGTTGTCCCAAAGAAAAGTGGCAAAGTAAGGATCTGCATACACTTCAGAGACCTCAATAAGGCAACTCCGAAGGATGACTATCCACTTCCAAGCATCGATCTTCTAGTCGATAGCACGGCAGGACATGCTATGTTCTCTTTCATGGATGGATATTCCGGCTACAATTAGATTAAGTTGGCCGCCCGCGACCAATCCAAAACTTCTTTCACCACGCCTTGGGGCACTTTTTGCTATACAGTTATGCCTTTTGGGCTCAAGAATGCTGGAGCAACATATCAATGGGCGATGGCCGTTATCTTTCACGATCAGATGCGCAAAATCATGGATGCATATGTTGACGATATTTTCGTGAAATCTAAAGAGGGAGAAGATCACCTCGAAGCCCTTGATCAAGTCTTTAAGAGACTCATTCTTTACAAGTTAAGGCTTAACCCTCAAAAATGTGTCTTTGGAGTCGAATCAGGCAAACTGTTGGGTTTTCTGGTCAGCAAAAAGGGAATTGAAGTTAACCCGGCCAAAGCCAAGGCTATCATTGATATGCCACCCCCGAAGAATCTCAAAGAATTGCGTAGCCTTCAAGGACGTATGCAGTCAATCCGGCGATTTATTTCCAATTTGGCAATGAGATGCGAACCTTTCAACCACTTACTCAGAAAAGGAGTGAAATTCGAATGGGGACCAGAGTGTCAGCAATCGTTCAATAGAATCAAGAAGTATCTTCTCAATCCTCCAATTCTGAAGCCGCCAGAATTGAGAAAACCTCTTTTGTTATACATCTCAGTCAATCAAGTTGCATGCGGCGGATTCTTGGCGCAGTACAAAGAAGGCAGCTTGATAGAGCATGCCATTTATTACGTGAGCAAGACTTTCATAGATTATGAAAAGAGATACTCTCAAATAGAGAAGACCTGCCTAGCTCTGGTATGGATGTGTCAGAAGCTAAGACACTACCTGCTAGCATCAGAAGTCAAAATCTTGTCTAAACTCAATCCTCTCAAGTATATCTTAGAGCAACATTTCCTCAGCGGGCGAGTCGCAAAATGGCAAGTTTTATTGATGCAGTATGACTTAGAATATGTCTCGCAGCAATCAATCAAAGGCCAAGCAATCGCAGATCAATTGGCGGATTTTCCTCTGGCAGAAGAAGCGAAAGCCGAAGATGACTTCCCTGATGAGCAAATTTGCAATATCCAGCAATCTCTAGTCTAGAATTTATTTTTCGATTGTTCTAAGAACATGGCTGGAATAGGCATTGGAATCTTATTAATCACTCCTGAGAAGGAGATGATTCCATTTTCTCTCAAGTTAGATTTTCAATGTACCCACAATATGACTGAATATGAAGCCCTGATTCAAGGTTTAAAGATTCTACTAGACTTCAATGTTAAGAGAGTGCATGCCTACGGTGACTCATTACTCGTTGTCAATCAAGTTCGAGCCAAATGGCAAGTGAAAGATCAGAAGTTATTCCCCTATCAGAAAATTGTTTCAGCTCTTGTCAGCAAGTTTGAAGAATTTCAGTTATTCCACATCAAAAGAGATTTTAATCAAGTGGCTGATAGTCTAGCCAGTTTAGGCTCTATTATGGCATTCAGAAATGGAGAATCTTGTTGCTCTTTTGAAATTGGCCGACTTGACCAACCTGCTTTCCTTCCAGCGGAACAAGTAAATCAGGCTGAGCAAAAGAAGAAACCTTGGTATTACAACATCAAAACTTTCATAGAAACAGGTGAATTTCCTCCAGAACTCTCAAAGAAAGAGCAACGAGCAATCCAGCGTATGTCTACTCGATACTTCATTTTGGCCAATGTCCTCTATCGTCGTGGATTCAGCTCAGAGTATTCCAGATGTTTAGATGAATAAGAAGCCAAAGAAGTCGTGTGAGAAGCACACGAAGGCATTTGTGGTGGCCACGTCGGCTACCAAACCCTTGTCAAGCAGATCATCAGAGCAGGTTACTATTGGAAGACTATGCAACAAGACTGTTATTATTATGTGAAGAAGTGTGTGCAATGCCAAATACATGCACCTTCTATTCATGCTCCGGCAACTTATTTACAGTCTGTTGTTTCTCCATGGCCGTTCTCTATGTGGGCCTTCGATGTTGTAGGTCCCATCACTCCTTCAGCTTCAAATGGCCATAAATATTTCCTTGCCGCAACAGAATATTTCACCAAGTGGGTAGAAGCTATCACTCTTCGCACAGTAGAAGGCCGACATGTGGTCTCTTTTATTCACAAGAGCATCCTTTGCCATTTCGGCATCCCGCATGACATTGTATCAGATAACGGCAGTCATTTCAAGAATGAAAAGATGAAGACATTTTGTTCAAAGTTCAAGATCTATCATCATTTCTCCGCTCCATATTATCCTCAAGGGAATGGTCAGGCAGAAGTCACCAACAAGATCTTAATTCGCATCTTGGAGCGAACTGTGGAAACAGGTCGTGATTGGCATGAGAAGATCCACGATGCACTATGGGCCTACCGGACCACTATTCGCACTCCAACGAATGCTACTCCATCAGAACTGGTCTATGGAACAGAAGTAGTGTTGCCGCTACATGTTCAGAAGCCCGCTTTGAAATTTGCATCACTGCTAGAATTACCCCTTGATCGATATCAGCAGCAGCGACTGGTACAGTTAGACTTACTCGACGAGAGAAGGCTAAAAGCAGCAGAACATGCTCAATCCTATCGCCAGAGAGTAGCCAGGCAATACGCAAAGTCAGTCATCGAAAGAAAATTCAAAGTCAATGAGTTAGTGCTTCGATCCACCGCTTATCTAAAGCATCGTCCAGGCGGCAAATGGTCACCAAATTGGGAAGGCCCATATGTTGTCAAAGAAGCATTACCCCGCAACTCATATCGGCTCATCAATGCCGATGGGGTAGAATTGCCAGATCCCATTAATGCTCGACACTTAAAAAAGTTCTACACTTGAAACATTTAGTCTCTTCTTGTAATCTTCCCGTTTCCTTCAAATAATGATTCAACTTTCTTTCCTAGTTACACTGGGGCATTTTTAAAATTTTGTTCTGTATGCAGGCAGGATAAACAAATTCCTCATTTCATGCACTTGTGCATTCATGTGCATCAATTCATATTCATTTGCATTCAACTACATTAACAACAATCCAGTCAGTATTGGGATTTCAACCAACAGTCCCATCACAATTCCTAATGATTCAAAATTGGAAGGTAATCACCAATACGGAACCAAAACCCAGTGCTCGAACTGGTATTATTTCAAAATCCAGTGTTTAAACTGCTACATTTTCAAAATCCCGACTTTTCGAAAAACCGAGTTCCGACTCGGGTTTGTATTCAAATCATTTTCCTTTGTTGATCCGAGTTCCGACTCGTGATCTCATTATTTTGTTTGAGCTCTGACTCGAGCTCTTCATTTTTCTTTGTTGATCCGGGTTCCGACTCGAGATCTTTATACTTTACTCAAGCTGAAACCCGAGCTTGTCATTTTCTTTTGTTGATCCGGGTTCCGACTCGTGATCTATCTACATCATTCGAGCTCTTGTTCGAGCTCTTCATTTTCTTTTGTTGATCCGGGTTCCGACTCGTGATCTCTCTACATCATTCAAGCTCTGGTTCGAGCTCTTCATTTTTCTTTTGTTGATCCGGGTTCCGACTCGTGATCTCTGTATCTTATTCGAGCTCTGACTCGAACTCATCATTCTCCTTTGATTGATTCAAGCCATTTCGATCATCAGGGTATGTCAATTGTTCAAATTTGATATTTCGCCTTCCAAATTCCAATTTAAATCTTCAAATCAGGCAATTCTCCAATTTCGACCTTCGGGTCACCCAATTTCCAATTCTCAATTTCAATTACCAATTTCCAATTTTCGACCTCCGGGTCAATCAATTGCCAAATTTTCGACCTTCGGGTCAATCAATTTCCAATTTTCGACCCTTGGGTCAATCAATCTCAAAATTTTCGACCTTCGGGTCACCCAATTTCCAAATTTTGACCTTCGGGTCACTCAATTCACAATTTCGACCTTTTGGTCAACCAATTCTCAAATTCGACCGTTAGGTCATCCTATTTCGACCTTCGGGTCATTCCATTTCCAGCAACCAATTTTCCAATTTCCAATTTCGACCTTTGGGTCAATCAATCCCAATATTCAATTTCGATCATTTTCTCTTGCGAGAGACCCGTTTAGGGAGAGTTCGAGGGAGCTCGTTCTTTTCGCATGCTATCCAATTTGTTCACTTAGCCTCTTTTCAGGGAGAGTTTGAAGGGACTCGCGTCTTTGTGAACCGTTTGCAAAACAATTTCCAATTTCACACAAGGAACCCTTTTAAAAGGGAGAGGCTCGACAGAGACTCGCTTTTCTTGTGACCCCCCAATTTCATACTAGGCTATTTTCGTCATGAAGGACCCTCTTTGCAGGAAGAGTGTGATGGACTCGTTCCTTTCATGACCCAATTTTCAGACCTCACTATTATCGGCCCCCTTTCCATAAGAGAAGCCCAATATTAGGGAGCTTTGACAAAAGCTCAATTTCTCTTCGAAAGTTCGTTTTGCAAACACCTCCTCTTCAGAGAAAAGAGGAGTATTTCCCATTTCCCATTCAGGTAAGGGCTAAGCCTGAGTCTCTCTTTTTGGGGAAAAAGAGAGGAGAATTTTCGTCACGGATGTGTTGAGCCAGACCTCAAATGCTCTCTTTCACCAAGATTTCAAGAAAACTTTGTCAATTTGTCAAATTATTTGTTGATTTCAGAATCTTTATTGCACAAATCTCTATTTACCTTCAGCATTACTTCCAAAAGAATGAAGCTTTTGCGAAAAGAGATTCAGAATTCAAATTCTTTCTATTGGCCAACCAAAAGGATGAAGGATAAATCCTCGATATGGCCAGAAAAGAAGATTCAAAGTTATTGAAAAGTCGTAGATGATCGATATTGATCGCAGTCAATGGCACAGTTTTAAAAGATTATTCTTGTAAAGATGAGGCAGTGGAAATATCCTGAGCGCTAGAAAAGAGAGAATTCATCCAAGCCCTGTCTCCTCAAAACCACCTAAGTTGCAATTAAATATCCGAAAAAGGGATCTCTCACATGTCGTCAAGATGAAGGTGAATTAGGCGAGTAGACCCCCGGGGCCAAAGAAGATTCGAAACATCTCCAAGATTACGGAGTTTGTGACGGATCCTTCCAGGGTAAGTCCAAAGCACTGTCGAGATGAAGGCAGATGCGATGAACCTCTCGACAATCCCTAAAAGATATTTAATTTCAGCTATCATCCAAAGATCTCCAAACCCATCGTCCAAGAAGGATCGAAACATCTCCAAGTTGAAGGAGTTTGTGACGTACCCTTCCCAAAAGAGAGCAAGAGAGGAAAAGAAAGAGAGAAAAAGTCAGAACATCTCCAACATGAAGGAAAATATAGCAAAAACCCAAGAGAGCCAAAAGAGTGCAGCAAGATTATCATGAGAGAAGCTCCCAGGATATCAAACTGCCACATTTATCATGAATTTTTTTTAAAATTTGTGAAATTCTATTATCAATATCCTTTCATCGATTGCTTCCATAATATCAAATTCTCTTTCCTGTTCATATCAAGGAAATTGATAGCTTCTTTGAAGAAGGTCAATTGCAAGCAATTTGGATTTCAAGTCTCGATTCTACGAAGTGAATCTTGTTTGGAGGTAATGCTTTGGGTAGAAAAGAAAGAATATCTTTGTAACAATGTGCAACATTTTCAAAAACTTTGAATCAACAACAGAATTCTCAATATTTTGACAATATTTTCTAGTTATCCTGACGTGAAGTGAGAGCTTGATATCCGTTTGTGATACATCCTGACACCAATTTTAAATCCCTCCTAAGGACTTGATTCCTTCCCTTCTTTGAGAGCATGGACTCTCAGACTTGCACACTTCCCGGTGTCCCCATTGTCCCACCATAGACAGTCCCATTTCGGTTCGAGGTCGAACCACCAATCATTTCTCGCAAAAGGCAATTTCAAAAGCTGATTTTAGTCTCAGCAATGAGGCGCCCAAAATCAATCCCTTTTCAAGCTTTAGGGATCCCATTTTCCTTCCTTTTGCAAAACTCCTGTCGGATTTACTGTGCAAAATCCAAGGGTTCCATCATGGTCTCTTCCTTCGAGGATTCCATTCCATTTTCCGCCCAATCAGGATAAGGGTACAAACCTGAGCCTCCTTCAAAAAGGTATTTCATCTTCCACCCAATCAGGTTAAGGGTCAAACCTGAGCTTCATTCCATACGAGGTATTTCTGTCCCATCCAGGTTAAGGGCATAAACCTGAATTTTACTGCCACAGAGTGAGTCTTTTCTCTCCATCCTTCGCTTCATATCTACCATTTTCTTCGGGATAATTTCTTCACACCCAGTCAGATCCTTCTAACTGGGGCATTTTTTTTATATAGCCCAAATTTGGTGTGTTTTTCTTTGCCACTAAGCTCGGCCATAAGCCGGCTTAGTAGCAAAGAGGGGCATCTGTAAACACCCCAAATTTTTACTCACCTTCCTGACATCATCACATTTCGGTTCTCCAGAACCAAGGAAGGGAAAAATAGTCATTTTCCAAGATGGAACCTTACAGAGAGTCCTAAATTCCATTCTCGAGTCTCAAGACTTCTCCATTTAGACTCAGAGACACCCTCAAATTGCAAACTCTCAAAATCTCATGCTTAACCAAAAGTCAGAATTTTCAAATTCAAGTTCAGAATGGCAACTTTGTAGAACATGTCTTTTGCATAGTATTGCGCGAGCATTTCATATCATTTCACTACACAGCATGTCATTTTGAGATCCAGAACTCCTGATTTTCCGAAATTGTCAATCCAGATTTGATTTTAAAACTTTTCAAAAGTGATTTCAAAACCCTGGGTTTTTAAAATTATCAATTCTTCCCATTTTACCCCCAGAACCCTGAATTACGAAAAGTTTTTCTCACGAAAACAATCTGGATGGTTTTGACATTTCAGAATTTCGCCAGTTGGAAAGAGGGGGACACAATTTCAAAATTCATAAGATCCTATTTCAAATTTTTACAAAAAGACTCAGAATTTCCCTACTTCTTTCAAAATTTTGCCCCGAAGAGCCATTTTCTTTCAAACTTTTGAAATCAAGCCAAATTTGGCTTCATGTTTTCCAAAACTAGCCTATTATTGTGAAAAATCCAAAATATCTCATTTGGCTCTTATTTCAAATAAAGGACGGAGGACCCGCCTCGAGGTAGTGTCACACTCAAATTCTCGAAATTTCCCTTATTTCCAAAATAGTGCCCACTCGAAAGTGGCACCGATTTATAAAATCCTTTTATTTTGATTTAAATTTTTATAAAATACTTAGTGGGCCCACGTAGGTGGCACCCCACTAAGGCTTCTTGCCAAGAAAGGCAAAATTTTGTTTTCTCAAAAGAGGTGGCACCACCACAACAAAATTCATTTTTTTTTTACTTTATTACTTTTCAGCCCCAAGATGGAGCCACCGTGAAAACCCTACCAAAAATTTCACCTTACCTAAGTTTCAAATGCCAGCTGAAGAATAGGAGTCGCCCCCTCTCAAAACGGCGACCCCCCTTTTCAAGAGGATTTCAAAATTTTTTGAAAGTTTGTTGTTAAAAGCTATCAAGCTCGGCTAAAAGGGAGAAAAAGGAGGGGTTTTTGAGAGGTCGGCTATTAAAGAAAGAGGGAGGCCCAGCAAAAAAAAAGAGGAGGGCGATCTCCCTGAACCTCAGCCATCTCTCGCTCAAAGGAGTGCCTGCTCTCATCTTCTTCAACCCATCAATCGGCAGGAGGCCGACTGCAACCCTCACTTGAAAGAGAGGCCCCATCGGCGATTCTTCGATTTCCATCTTTGGAACACCCCTGGCGGCAGCATTTGGAGACCTTCTTGCAGGAAGTCGATTCCCCCCTTTCCAGTTGCAGCCCTCTTTCAGCCAAGGGCCGCAGAACTCCAGCAAAGCCGGTAAGCCTTCAGGAGGGGATATCTAAAAGGCATCCAGTTTGCAGAGCCAGGTAAGAATCTTTCCTGTATTTGCTATTCTGCTACCTAAATATGACATTCGCATGGTGCATACGCGGTAGATTCATTCTTTTGGCTAATGTGGTTTACCTTCATGTTATCCTTGCATTCAGGTTCATGGATACCTCTTAATGGTACCATCGATCCCATAAGAAGCCAGTTTTATTTGCATTTGGGCCCAATCTTTCCTTTTTTTTATCATGAACACTGCAAAAACAGTAGCTATTTTCCTCCTTTCCATCTCACGAAGGTCTTTGTGTTCGTATCCACACCCTTGTCTATCGCAGGTCAAAGGTTTTTATCAAAAATCATTTTAAGAAGATCCAGTATGTATTAACATCCACCTTCCCATTTCATTCAGAATATGCCTTAATACAGAGCAGTTTTTCAATTTAGAATAATGAATTTGTTGGGGATTTTCCAAGTGGAGCATTGATTTCATCCAAACTTCCATGTCTCATATGGTTTCCTATACGCCTACATGATGTTAAAAGGGGTTCCTGCATACCATGGCGTCAAACGAGATCCTAAAGGGTCGTCGTACAGTGAAAGGTGCCCTTGACATAGGCCCTACATCTCATGTTAACATGGGTTCTCATTTTTTTTTTTTTGACATTCCCTTACCTTCTGAGTTAGCTGTAAGAGAAAACGCACCTGTGTATGTTGTGGAAAAATCTTCTTTTTGCAGAAGCCGTAGCTGTTAACTCTTTCAATATTCTGTCTATAATTAGCTAACAGCTTTAATCTGTTAGGATCAAAGAAGCGGTTGTATAGCTCTGAAAATTCTGGTTTGTAATATTTCTTTGACGTGGTATGGCGCACCAGCTGGGTCATAGCATCCATATGGATCAAGCCAAAGCATTTTGGTTCCAACACTGTGACGAACTACCCACTCAAATCACAAAACATACCTCCATCACATGTTTACCTCATCCAGCGTGGGTAGTCTCTGTGTAGGGACAAATTAACATCTGTCCATACTCTGTATATATACAGCTCGTCCTGCTATTGTGGTGCTGTAGCCGTTACTTTTGCATGTTCAAAATATCGTTTCTATGTTGAAACATCCTGTAACACAGGTTATAGCTCTTTGTATATCTTTGAGCTCATTTAGCTTTAAGTGTTGTCTTAGACAGTTTGCATTTTCCTTCAGCTATGCATATTAGCTGCAGCTTATTTAGCTTTAAGTGTTTGTCTTAGACGGTTTGCATTTTCTTCAGCTATGCATGTTAGCTGTAGCTTATTTAGCTTTAACCATGTGTCTTAGATAGTTTGTATTTTTTCTTAGCTATGCATATCATCTGTAGTCTTGCTTGTTTTAGCTGTTGTCTTATATATAGCTGGCATTTTCTTTTAGCCAGGTCTTGGCTGCGGTTTGCTTGTTTAACTGTTTATCTTAGACACGGTTTGCCAACCTTTTTTTTTAGCAGTCTATATTAGGTACAGTTTGCATGTTGTAGTCACTCATATTAGATGAAGCTCATATCTTTTCAACAGTTTATATTAGATATAACCCATTTCTTATTATATATATACATATATTTTGCCTCTTATGCTTCATCAATGCCCCTATTCAATATCATATGTTGTGTTCTGTGTCCATTGTATATATATGTATACTTTCTTTTTCTTTTTCTTTTTTTAGGCAACAACCTTCATCTCATATTATGAGCCTTTAGCCACTTACATGTATAGGTTCCTTAGTTAGTCCCAATATGACTCTTAGATTTTTTTTTATATCCTATTCATTTCATTTTCATCAAGTAGTGCACTTTCGTTATGATCCACATGTAATTCCTTGCATATTGTCGTCAACATGAGATTTTCAATTTCCCAATGGTATGGCATATTTTTTTTTTGCCGACTCTCATTTGCAAAGAAGAAGCGTAAGGAGCGGAAGATGTGACTTTTATTAGTTTTCTATGTATATTTTTATGTCAAAGATGTAATAATTAAATTTGGAATAATATTTACTTTTACTGCTTAGACTAGGATGCATATCATATAGTTTAAATTCCTGCAATAGCATGCTTATATGATTCATGCATTTTATTCCAAAAGTACTATGGATGTTCACGAATGGCACGTGCACCAACTCTTAGGGAGTTGATGGACTCGGTGGAATCCATATTTACGGCCCTAGTCGGAATATGGACGAGACACAGATCCATCATCTTTCTACTAGTCACATTGAGCCTACACTCTTAGGCTATCTTAAAATGCACATCATATTTCAAACTTTTCAAAATATTGTGCATTGAATCAATTAAACTCTAAACATATTCATGGTCACAGTCAGGATATGTGAAGGATTTATTTTGACTTAATGCACATTTTTCCAACCAATTCCTCAGAAAATCTTTTCAATGTGCATTCATTCACTCATGTCATTCGCATCATGAAATCATTGGTTTTCCTACGATTTTCTTAAGAAAACTTCATTCTCAAAGAAATCGATTCCTCAAGAAACTCTGAGAATTTTTCAAAATCGGTTTTCTCAAGTCAAGTTTTTCCACAGTTTTCCATGGAAAATGTTATTTTCTTAAGATTTTCAAAAAGAATTTTTCAATCCTCCCCAAAGATCTAAATCGATTTCCAAATATTTCAAGGTTAAGATTCTTAGGTTTTCAACCTCCCAAGTTTCAATTTTCCTTTTCCACAAGGGTTTTCCAATGAATTTCTATCATTTTCCTAAGAAAATTCTCAAAGTCCAAGTTTTCCTAAGAAGTGTTTTCCTTTTCAAATGTTCACCCTTTTCTCAAGAATCACTTCTAGTTTCCCATGATTTTCAACCATTCATGATTTTCTCACAACTTTATAAACTTTCTCGTGATTTCAAAAACCTTTTTCATCTGAGTTTCTTAAGAAATTGACTTTCCCTGAGAAATAACTTTCAACTCCAAATATTTTCCAAGCATACATCATGTTTTTCCAACTTACATTTTCCAAGATCTCATAGCACATGCCTGAATTCTCTGTGCATTTAGGATAGAACACAATTTTGATGATTTAACTAAGGCAAGCACAATTTTGGTCCTTGGTTCGATTACCCCTGTTAAAGGCGGCAGGAACGGTCGAACCTCGTGCTGACAGGTCGAGCCTCATCCAATGGATTTTCCCGCAATTTTCAAAACAGAGGCGAGTATTTCAAAATATTTTCAAAAATCCGGTCAAGTTTGAATCGCGAAAGCATCTCCCTTTTTCTCTTCCGCCAGGAAGGGAAGACGGGGAAAAATTTTCGCGACGATAACAGTCGTGTACAGGCGCAACATCATCTGTAAAAAAATACGTTAGAAATTCCCAGAATGCGCATTTGAACTAATCAAGCATCCAATTAGTTATATGATATACCTATCACAGGAGCCCGTGAAGATAAAGGCTGAGCCTGGCTACTACTGGATGAGCGACCACTATAACCTCCACGAATCATATTCTAACAAATAACATATGTCATACAATACATTCAAATAATTCACATCAAGTATTACAATGCATTCAAGTCATTCAAATCAAGCATTGCAATGCATTCAAATCATTCGCATCAAGTATTACAATGCATTCAAATAATTCAAATCATTCACATCAAGTATTGCAATAATTCAAATCATTCGTTGCATAAATTATAATACATTCAAATAATTGAAATCATTCACATCAAGTATTGCAATGCATTCGAATCATTCGTATCAAGTATTACAATACATTCAAATAATTCAAATCATTCACATCAAGTATTACAATGCATTCAAATCATTCGTATCAAGTATCACAATACATTCAAATAAAATTTTTAATCATTCACATCAAGTGTTGCAATACAACTCATGCATTTGCATCAAGTATTAAAATACATTCAAATAATTCAAATCATTCACATCAAGTATTGCAATGCATTTGAATCATTCGTATCAAGTATTATAATACATTCAAGTAAAAATTTTAATTATTCACACCAAGTATTGCAATGCATTCGAATCATTTGTATCAAGTATTACAATACATTCAAATAAAATTTTTAATCATTCACACCAAGTATTGCAATACAACTCACATCAATTACTGCAATGCATTTAAATAGAGGTTTGTAGTATAAGATTTTGCTCACTAGCTTGAGAATTTTTCCTCGTCACTAGTTTGACTTTCTTCTTCTTCTTCTTCTTCTTCATCTTCTTCTTCTTCTTCTTCATTGTTTGCCCATTCACTTGGTACATCATTTGGATCACATTCCTCTATGAATGTTTCATCGGCCAATGGAGATATGACATGCATATCATGCGCAACATCGTGACCATAAGCGAAGTCATAGACATCATCTGATTGATAGTAATCATTGTCTTCAGCTAACTCATCTTCCTGTAACTGATCATACTCGGGGTATAGTTTGGACTTCACCTTGCAAACTGCCCACCATTCATTTCTATCTGACTTTTTTATACTCGGATATGAAGTATAATAAACTTGTTGAGCTTGCGAGGCTAATATGAATGGTTCATATGTTCCAAACCTGGATTTATGATTCACCTCCACAATGCCTGAAGCTTTGTCGAGTCTTGTTGTAGTTGGATCAAACCAATGACACTTGAATATCGTAACCCTGTTATTCTTGCCTAAGTAAGTCAACTCCATTATTTCCTCTATAACACCGTAGTAATCATGTTCATTTTCACCGTAGCTGCTACCCTTGACACACACGCCACTATTTATCGTTGATTTGTTTATACCGTAGTCTTTTGTATGGAATCGATAACCATTTACGATATACCCGTTGTAGCATTGCACAACTTTGGTCGGACCATTTTCTAAATCACATATTCCTTGATCTTTAACATCACCATGGCGAACCTACGCACAGACATAAACAATGATTGTGATCACGATCAATTAAGTAACTTAGTGTTGTTTATAAGTATAAAATTTATGTTAGATTTTTTACCAACTGTTTCAACCACTCCACAAACTTAGTTTCACGTTCTTTTTGTACTTCTTCATCAGTGAGATGTGAAACTTCGCTTTGCAACTCCAGATCAAATCGCCTGCAAACCACAAATACTTATATTACCGAGTCATGTATCCACATATAGAACATAAAAGGATTTATAATTGAGTTGCATATACATATACTTACTCGATGTATGGGTCGATTACTGAGCAATTAAAAAGAATATAGATGTGTGCTGCATCTTGCTCTCGATCTGTCAATAGACTTGATCGGCAACTACCAAATGCATGCCCAAGTGGTTGAAATATCGACAGCTTGTCAGCTACAGTTACTTGTTCTCCATCATCGTTACGGGGCGGCATGTGTAACGTGTTGGAATATGAGCTTCGAAGTACATAGATGACAAATTTGAAATCTCTTCTAAAGTGTACGCCTCACAAATAGAGCCTTCTACTCTTGCTTTATTATGAACCTTTTTTTTTAGGTCGAACATGCATCTGACAAGAATATACATTTCAAATTTTAAATATCTGTCATTAAAGAGACAAATATAAAAAAACATATACCTTTCAAATGGGTACATCCATCGATATTGCACAGGGCCACCAACCCTTAGTTCATATGGCAGATGTATGATCAAATGTTCCATAACATCGAAAATTGCTGGCGGAAATATCTTTTCTTGCAGACAAACAGTGGTGATGACAGAGTCCTCGAGATTCTTTACATCTGATACAACGACCTCTGATGCGCACAATGTTCTGAAAAATCCGCTCAACTCAGACAATACCCCCCATATAGGTTTGTCTAACATATCATGGAATGCTAAAGGTATCAATCGTTGCATAAAGATATGACAATCATGGCTCTTCAACCCATATAATTGTCCATCGTCAATCTTCACAGCCCGAGAAATGTTAGAGACATCCGTCTGGAAATCTCAGTTGTCTCAACCATTGACATACATGTTTTATTTGATCAGGTCTGAGCACATACTTTGCCTTTGGTTTCAGTACTTTGCCATTATACTCTTTGAGTTCCAATTCTCGTCTTTTACATATTAATTTTAAATCCATACGGGCCTTCGGATTATCCTTCATTTTTTCTTTAATATTCATTACTGTATTGAACATATTATCAAACACATTTTTCTCTACATGCATCACATCCAAATTATGTCGTATCAATAGGGTCGGCCAATACGGTAGTTCCCAAAAAATAGATTTCTTCGTCCAATTATGATCCTTCCCAAATCCATGGAAGGGTGTAGGACTGCGGGCATCTGTTAATACATCTGGAAAGTATCGCAATCTTCTTAGAATCTCTATGCCAGACAATCTTGAGGATGGACCTTTTGTTTCAGTTGTGCCTGCTTTAAACGCATTCTTTTGTCGTTGGAACGGATGATCGCTGGGTAGAAATCAACGATGGCACTCAAACCAGCAAGGCTTTCTTCCATGCCTCAATCTACAAGCTTTGGAATCCTCCATGCAGTACGAACAAGCCAACCTCCCATGTGTGCTCCAACCAGATAATATACCATATGCAGGGAAGTCACTGATTGTCCATAGAACAGCGGCCTTCATGTTGAAATTTTGTTTTTTGTGGGCATCATACGTGGTAACACCGTCATTTCATAGTACTTTTAGTTCATCAATCAATGACCTTAGATATACATCAAGATTTTGGCCAGGTGAGGTCGAACCAGGGATCAACAGAGACAAGAAAAGATTTGGACGTTTCATACACAAGCTTGGTGGAAGGTTGTATGGAGTTACAAATACTGGCCAGCATGAGTATGGAGTTGATCTACCCCCAAATGGATTAAATTCATCTGTACATAGACGGAGTCTAACATTTCGCACTTTCATTGCGAAGTTCTGATGAGTACGATCAAAGTGCTTCCAAGCTTCAGCATCAACAGGATGCGTGATCTTATTTTCATTGTGTCGAACTTTATTTGCATGCTATCTCATGTGTTTAGCTGTCCTTGAAGACATATACAATCGCTGCAATCTAGGAGTGATAGGAAAGTAGCTGAGCGACTTGTATGAAACTTCCTTTGATCTCGTGCTACCATTGCCTCTTGTCTTTGGCTTGAACCGAGGATGCCCACATGACGGGCATGATATGTTGTTTTCCTGCTCCTTGAAATACAACATGCAGTGATTTGGACAAGCATCAATCTTTTTGTAACCCATACCTAGAGCGTTGACCATGACTTTCGCACGATAGAAATTTTGTGGCAATTTCTCATCTTTGGGCAACATACTCTTCACAATCATTCACAAACGGTCAAAACGTGATTGACTCAAATTATACTCGGACTTCAAATTCATTAGTTGAAGAACTGCAGACAAGATAGTGTGACTCTCACAACCGTTCCAAAGTGGCTCATCAGCATCTCTAAGTAAATCATAAAATCTACTAGCTGCATCGTTTGGTGATTCTTTATCTACGGCAGTTCTTACATCACTAGAACTCATAGCAGAACCCAGTTCTGTTCCTGCGGCATCAAATATCAAATTTGTATATGGATTATCGTGCACCACATTCACCCGTGCATCAAAATCGTTTCTAAATTCTTCTCCATGTAACGTCCAGTTCTGATAATCACTCACAAAACCCTTCCTGTATAGGTGATGTCTAACGCCATGAGGTTCTACAAATCGATTATTCTTACAAATCTTGCAGGGACACCTAATCCGACCTGTGGGATCTACTGTACTGACACTTGCCGTTGCAAATTCAATAAAACTGTCAACACCATCCATATATTCATGCGATAACTCATCGTCCACTATCCTACGGTACATCCATTCACGATTTGCAGTCATTTTGTCGTATGATGTTACGAATAGTATCTTAACCAGTTAAAAGAGAACCATCAGAATACTATGATGAAGAAAATATCAAATTTATCATGCAATATATGATGGCATACAATCACAAGAATTATGATGCATGCATTGATAACTTAATACTTTCATGTGCAAACTATTCATGACACGATACATTCATTTGAAGCATGCTTTCAGTATACAATTTCACATGGAAGACATAATCAAATTGAAAGTAACTACATGCAAGCATGGATACAATCACATCAAACATTGCAATACATCGAAATAATTCATATCAAACAAATGTCAAACATGTACCTGCAGCAAACACACTTCAATATCCCACTAACTACTACCATGCCTAGCATGGACTCCGTACTCCAAAAATAAGAACACTTCCATATTCATACATTAAAATCATGCTCAGCATGATTTCCGAACTCCAACAAAGCAGTCCTAGATATCAACAACAAAGTGAGTGTGTGAACAATAAAGTGTTACATTCAATAAATTAAATAACATGTGATGCGCTTGCATCACTTACTCACCACGGGTATTTACCTGATTTGCATTGTTTTTGTCACTTACTTACCACGGGTGGCGGGCCACAAGCGAGTTCCGTTGAAAAATCTGCACAAAAAAACACTGTTTTAAAATGAAGTCACCACGAAAAAAAACTGTTCTGGCAAGGGGTCGACTCCCCTGCTGTTCCGGCAGGGGGTCGACCCCTTACGGAATATAGGGGGTTAACCCCCTTACGGAACGTAGGGAGTTAACTGACCCCCTGTTCGGGCAGCGGGTCGACCCCCAGCCTGTTACGGCAGGTGGTTAACCCCTTGCCGGGGTCGACCCCCTGCCCGGTTCGACCCCCTGCCGGAAAGGCAGGGGGCAAGGGTCCCCTGCCGGAAAATGCAAGGGGTTAGCCCTCTGCAAGAAACGCAGGGGGTTAACCCCCTGTCGGAAAACGCGGGGGTTAACCCCCTTCGTTTTTCGGAAGGGGGTTAACCCCCTGCCGGAAACGGGAGGGGGTTAACCCCCTGCCGGAAACGGCAGGGGATGCAGGGGGTTAATCCCCTGCGTTTTCCGGCAGGGGGTTAACCCCCTGCGTGAACCGGGAGGGGGTTAACCCCCTGCGTGAACCGGGAGGGGGTTAACCCCCTGCGTGAACCGGGAGGGGGTTAACCCCCTGCTGGAAACGACAGGGGATTAACCCTCTGCGTGAAAACGGCGATTAACCCCCTGCCGGAAACGGCAGAGGGTTAACCCCCTGCGTGAACCGGAAGGGGGTTAACCCCCTGCCGGAAACGGGAGGGGGTTAACCCCCTGCCGGAAACGGCATGGGGCGTCCTTTACCTTTCTCCGGGCGGCGAACGGTGGGACCGGCGGACGGTGGGACCGGCGGACGATGGGACCGGCGAACGGCGGGAGCAGCGAAAGAAGAAAAGGAAAAGCTGCCTGGGATTAGGGTTATTTGAAAGTTAGCGACGGATTAATTCCGTCACTAAGCCAACGTAAAATCAAATTTACGAAAATAGCGACGGATGATATTCTGTCGCCACATCCGTCGCTATTTAGCGACGGACTAGATTCCGTTGCGAACATCGTCGGTAAATGGTGCGATCGTAACGACAAAACAGTACGTCGCAACATCCGTCGCTAATTAGCGACGGACTAGGCAACGGACTATCTTCCGCCGCTATTTTCATAAGATTCATTAATTATAGCGACGGATGTTTGTCGCTCGCTAATCCGTCGCTAACTAGCGACAGAAAAATTCCGTCGCTAACAACGTATTTTCTTGTAGTGTTAATACATGGATCCGGGTATAGTTTGTAAAAATTTATACCAGACCTAGGCTCAACCTGAGTTTCGATTAAGACCTGCAATTTTTCAATGTAAAAATAATAAAAAATATTATTTTACCAGGTATGGCTTGGGTCTGTTTCATGTAGTTCGTATGGTTTCTCTTATGGTAGTCCGATTAGACCTGGGTCTGGACCCGATACCATAGCCGAAAATCAAGGCCAAGTCAAATTTCACCTGGGTTCTAACCAAACCCGACCCGTTGATTAGAAGGAGAGTATTAATAAAGTTTTTACTCCCGAAACACCGAAACAAGATCACAATCAACGTGGCATCTCTTAGCCAGTGACGAAACGTCCAAACCAAAGGGGTGGCTTCCCCGTTATTAAAAAAAAAATTGCAAGTCGTGTTGTGATATCCTGAATCCTGATAGGTCACGGTTTGGACAAACAAAATCACTGAGGGCCCGTTTTAAATGTCCCGCGTTTGATACGCGTGTGTCGGCAGGGAACAAGATGGTCCCCGTTGGGCTGTTTTGTCACAAATATTTGGGACACCAGACGGACAAATTGCACCCGGTGGCCTGAAAGAGACTTTATGTCAACGTGCGTATCTAGAAGTTTGGAAATTGGGCAAAATGTAAGGATTTGTTTCTTGCAACTATGTTTAAAGGATCATGTTAGATCCTCAAACAAGCTTTCTTGGATATGTCTTAATTATATTTTATTATCTAATTTTCATTGTTGAATTCTTAAATAATTTTAATATGTAGGACTTAAAATGCCCGATGGACTTCATCAACTCGCAAGTTACGCATCGCACTAAATGGTCACCATTTAATCTTGATGTTGACCAGTTCATCTCAAGAAGGTCAAGATGGACGGTTATTAACCACGACACTGCATGCCGGGCATGAGGCCCCACCGGGGGTTTTCCTCATAAAAAAAAATGGCCTTAGAAAAAACTGTATTAGAATAATTAGAATATGTATAATGTCTTATAGATTTTCTTGCTATAAATGTCATACCCTTGAATGGTAGAAAATTCTCACTATCTTCATTTCCGTTTTCTCTTTTTATGGTTATCATAAGACATGAGAGTTATAAAATCTAGTTTTTCATTGACAATTTGACATAGTCTTCATTCTCAATATATACTCACCCTGTTGGTATATATATATATATATATATATATATATATATATGTGGTCCAAGTTAGCTAGAACTCGGTGCCATCCCCTCCATTCTTGATCCCATGCATGGAATGCATCGCAGCCTGCCAAAATGAATTGCCCCGTGTGGTTTCTTATCGTGTATCCCAGGTACCAGCAGGCCCCTTGAAAAATGCTACTGAGTTTGATCTTGATCCACCCTTCCTGCGAGGGGGAACCATGACTGCAGACTTCTACAATTCCTTGCTATTGGATGAGTTTCATCCTTACCAAGATTTGTTCCCGCACCATTTGCAGAGTGACATTTGATATATCTTCTATACTAAGATGTTTATCTTGAAATATGATCAGATTTTGGATGCCCCACGTCTTCCATATCATCAACTGAACTGCAGGTCATTCGTAATCTCTGCCATCATCCGGAGGAGGCACTCTTTGATGCGACACCCGGGCACACTACTTGGGTCCACGACTTCCTCTAGTTTTATCCCTCATATATATATATATATATATATATATATATATATATATATATATATATATATATATATATATATATATATATATATATATATATATATATATATCTTGTACATCACATTCTGGGTGTTCACTTGCAGGTGGGAGAATATGGACACGGGTCCATCCAGAAGTCGATATTTTTTTTTCCATTCCTTACACGCCATTTTACCCCTACTATAAGAGTAGTTGCACCAGTCCTTACCCATTTCCAACCACATGAAACATTAACCGGGCCACTTGAAAGGAAAATAAAGCGAATCCTTCCTCCCAAATATTTGCTATTAACCAACTGAACCCACGGATTAGAGTCTTGGGTTCGGGCTGTCCAAGCCAGCTGGGCCGAGCAAGTCCGGTTGTCTACCTCCACCAATCTCAAACCCTAGCCCAACTTCCCCAGTCGGCTTACACACTTGGTCCCATCATATTAGATGGAGATGTTTCTGCTGCTCCGAATCATACGAGGATGGACCGCCTGATGTGTTACAACTGCTTAATCGTGTTCATCGGTTGTTGGATTCAAATTAGGGAAAACATCTGTATTCGTTCTTAAATTTGTTCATGCTAAATCATTAAAAAGATCAAAAATAAATAAGCATAATGCGTAAGCGTACTCGTATTCATCGTTGCACCGGTAGATCTTGATGGGGTTAGATCTTCTAAAACCTTTATTGGTGACATTTCCTTCTTTAAATCTAATGAAAGAGGTACACTTTTCTTTCTTGATGAAGAAGAAAAAAGAACAATCACTATATATGATTTTGATTACCATAACCTAATTGTAAGTACCCTATAGCCTTCTTTTCAATTTTGTCTATCATAAAATTGAAAATTAACATATGAGGGCACATAAGGTATCTACACATTATTATAGCCACATTTTATAAGATAGTTATATGGCCCAACTGTATAAGATCACTTTAAATGAATCTTCACCTTAGACAGTTTATAATAAGTGATTAATTACATATATAGGCCTGTATGAAATATCTAACAATCTTCTACTTGGGCTATATATGTTATCATACAATCATGCATTATACAATAACTTTATGAGCTCAAAAATACTATCTTACCTGATAACATCTCTAACAATCTGGACCATTGATTATGTCAACATATAACCAAAGTGATTTTATTACATTTATCATAAATAGACTCATCAATGATCACGTATATTGATATAACCAATGACATAGATCAAGTATAGATGTGAAGCATGAAAATTACATGTAATGTGATCAAAACATGCCTATTTTCAATTGGTCATGCCTTATTCTTTAGTGAGATCACAATAAATGAGTACAGAATGAAACTGGAACCTAAGTCATATACTAAAGTAATAAAATTTTATTTTATCTCAGAACATTTCAATACAAACTCTTATTAAACCAGCATATCATTAAATGATATAATACTCATTAAGACATTGGGTGGTAAACCTTTGGTAAGCAGATCTGCAATTATGGAGTTTGTGCCAATATATTCATTAGATATCTGATCATTCTACACTCTTTCTTTAACAACAAGAAACTTGATGTCCATATGTTTTGACTTTGATGAGCTTTTGTTGTTGTTGGAATATAGCACTATTGAATTATTGTCACAAAACAACTTTAACGATCTTTCAATGTTATCTAAAATCCACAGTCTAGTGACAAAATTGTGTAACCATATTTCATTATTTTATACCTCATAACAGGCTACGCACTCTGCCGCCATAGTGAAAGATGCAATGAGTGTCTGCTTAGCATTCACCACAAGAAAAATGTTAATTAGCGACAGAAATTTGTGACGGATTTTTTCTGTCGCAAATTTGCTACAGATTAGCTAGAGAAAACTTTCTTCATGAATCCGTCGCTAAGTAGCGACGGATTAGCGATGAAAGTTTTCTCTAGCTAATCCGTCGCTAATTAGCGACGGATTAACGACAACAATTGTTTCGTCGCTAATTCTCAATACAAGAAAACATTTTAGCGAGGGGATTTTTCTGTCGCTAATTAGCGACAGAAAAATTTCCTCGCTAAATCACTCGCTAATTTTCGATTTAAATCAAGCGCGAAATTTTTCCTCTCTCCCCGTTCGAAATTTAAATCGATTGCGCTCGATTTAAACCGACTTCTTCGGAGGACGGCGACGTCGGAGAGCGTGTTGGAGAGCATGTACGTGAGAGTGGAGGACGGCGACGCCGGAGGACGGTCGACGATCGCTGAAGGATGTCGACACCGGTTCACGGAGGACGATGACGCTGGTTCACGGAGGACGGAGATGCTGGTTCATGGAGGATGACGGCGATGCTGGTTCACGAAAGATGATGGCTCCTGTTCATAGAGGACGGCGACGCCGGAGAGCACCGGTTCACGGAGGACGACGACGCTGGAGGACGGTCGGCGATCACGGAAGGACATCGACGCCGGTTCACGGAGGACGACGACGCCGGTTCACGGAGGACGGCGACGCTGGTTCATGAAGGACGACGGCGACGCCAGTTCACGGAAGATGACGGCACCGGTTCATGGAGGACGGCGACGCCGAAGAGCATCGGTTCACAAAGGATGGTTCATGGAGGACGGCGACGCCGGTTCACGGAGGACGACGACGCCGGTTCACGAAGGACGACGACGTCGATTCACGAAGGACGGCGATGCCGGAGAGCACCGGTTCACGGAGGACGATACAAGTCCGACGACGAGGCAGAGTGACCATTCTGTGCAATGCCTGTTGGTGCGGTATAAGTCTGACTTATTGTTGCTGGAATACCGCCCAACAGGGATCATTTTTTTTTTAAATTTAGTGACGGATAATGTGCGTCGCTAATCTATCACAAATTAGCAACGGAATTAACGACAGATAAGTTTTTCCGCTAATTAGCGAGCAAAAATTCGCGATGGCCTCTATCCATCGCTAATCTGTCGCTAAACAGTTTAGCGACGGCTTAGCGATGGATTAACGATGGATATAAGCCGTCGCTAATCCACGATTTTCTTGTAGTGTTTCCTCCAAGCGATAACTCCTCCGGCCAACAGATAAACATAACCTTATGTGGATCTGTGATTGTCTTGGCATCCAGCAAAGTTAGAATCAGAATACCCAATGATCTCTAATTGATTCAACTTTCTGTATGTGAGCATGTACTCTTTTGTTCTTTGTAAGTACTGCATAACTCGTTTTGTTGCTTTCTAATGATTCATACCTGAGTTACTCGAATTATGCCTAACATCTCAACAATGTATGATATATTCAGATGTGTACACACTTGAGCATACATAAGACTCCATACAGTTGATGCATAAAAAATCTTTTTCATATCCTTAACTTCAAACTAGTGTTTGGGGCATTGAGCGAGACTAAACTTGTCTGCCTTAGCAATAGGAGTGTCACCTGGCTTGCAATCCTACATGTCAATTCTGTCAAGAATTCTTTCAATATATCTCTTTTACGATAATTCAAGAATACCTCAAGAATGATCTTGATGTATTTGAATTTTTAATATAAAAGAAGAGTCACCAAGATCTTTTATTTTAAATTTTTTTGTCAGAAATTTCTTATTTTCATGTAATAAGCCTATATCATTAATGGCATGTAGTATGTTATCGACATATAAAACCAAAAAAATGTATTTACCCTCACTGAATTTATGATATATGCATTTATTAACCGCATTCATCTCAAAACCAAATGAGAGGACAACTTGAAGAAATTTATGATACCATTGACAGGAAGGTTGCTTAAGTCCATAAATGGATTTTTTTAATTTGCAAACCATTTTCTTTGCATCGCCTGAGACAAAATATTCTGGTTGCACTATATATATTGTCTCTTCAATGTCACAATTAAGGAATGCAGTCTTTACATCCATCTTATATATCTCCAAATCAAAATGAGCTACAAGTGCCATCATTATTCTCAAAGAGTCTTTCGTAGAAGCTGGAGAGAAAGTCTCTGTATAGTCAATGTCTTCTCTTTGAGTAAGCTCTTTTGCAACAAGACGTGCCTTATATCTTTCTATATTACCCTTTAAATCCCTCTTGGTTTTAAATATCCATTTGCAACCAATGGGTTCAGGTAATGGGACAATATCTCATACGTCATTGCCTTTCATGAATTTAAACCCTTCATGCATGGCATTTATCCACTTTTGAGAGTTTGAACTCTTTATAGCTTGATGGAAGTTGATTGGATCATCTTCCTTTAAGCTAGTGTCATTCTCATGTTCTTGAAGAAAAACAATGTAATCATTTGAAATTATCTTTCTCCTCTCTTTACTAGATTTTCTTAATGGCACTTGTTCTTGTGTTACTTTAGGTATATCTTGAGGTATTTTTTAAGGTTGTTGAGTTTGTACTTCAAGAGTAAAAAACTTGATTTTGGATAAGAAGATCTTGAACATTACTTTGTTTTTTATTTGTTTGAATAATGTCAAAAATTAAAATTTGATCATTGTCAACAATTGTAGGCAGAAAAATAATTTTTTCTTCAAAAGTAATGTACTTTACCTTATCACTTTCCCCAAACTCATCATCCTCAAAGAAACAAGCATTTTTCATCTCAAAAAAAGACTTATTCAAAGGGTCATAAAATTTATAACCCCTAGATCTTTCATAATATCCAACAAAATAACAACTAACCGTTCTTGAGTCTAGTTTATTTTCATGTGGCTTATATGGCCTTACATCAGCGGGACATCCCCAAAAATAAAAATGCTTCATACTAGCCTTCCTGTTTGTTCATATTTTATATGGAGTTTTAGTTACTACTTTAGTTGGTACTTTGTTCAGTACATAAGTTGCAGTCTTTAGAGGCTCTCTCTAGAGGGATTCTCGTAAAGTAGAATGACAAATCATACTTTTTATCATATCCTTTAAGGTTTTGTTTCATCTCTCAGCAACAACATTCATGCTAGAAGTGCCTGACCTGGTGTACTGTGAGATGATACCATATTCTTCTAGGAATTTAGCAAATAGCTTTGGACGTTATTCACTTGATTCATCAAATCTCTCATAGTATTCACCACCATGGTCAGATCTGACGACTTTAATCATTTTAGCAAGTTGAGTTTCAACTTTGGGATTAAATAACTTAAACGCATCCAGTGATTGAGATTATTTATGAATCAAATATAGGTAGTCATACCGTGAATAATTGTCTATGAACGTAATAAAATATTATTGACCATTTTAAGAAGTTGTAGGGAATGACCCACAAATATCTGTATGAATAAGTTCTAAGACGTCTATTCTTCTGTCAACATTTATCTTTCTTATGTTTGTTCATTTTCTTTTTATGCACTCAACACAAGCCTGAAATTTAATAAAATCAAGGTAATCAAGAATTTCACTTGTCACAAGCATTTCAATTCTTTGTTTAGAAATGTGACCTAAGCGTTTGTGCCATAAAATAGCAAAATTCTCATTGGCTAATTTTTGTTTTGTACTTCGTGAACTTGCATGCAAGGTTTCATGATATGGGCAAACAGTATCAAATGAATATAGATTATCGACCACAGATAAAGAATCAGTTTCAATAAGATTTGAATTAAGAAACAACTTAAACTGACTATTTTTAAATAAATAAGAATAACCAAAAATTTGTCTAATGCGAAAATAGAAACCAAATTTCATCTAAATGACGATAAATGTTTATTTCTTTCAAATCTAAATAACAACCGGTCTTTAATAATAATCTAAAAGTCTTTATTACCTTAACTTAAGCTGATTTGACATCGCTCACATAGATGAATCTTTTAGCATCAATTAGTGTTCGACAACTTAGGTAACCCTGCATAAACACATTTATGTGAATGATAGCATCAGAATCCATCCATCAAGTGTGCTTGGGTACAGAAGTTAAATTAACCTCAAAATAAACCAAAGTGAGGAAGGTACCTTTAATTTCACGTCAAACATGATATTTGGTATAATCTTTCTTCATGTGACCATCGCTCTTGCAAACAAAACAACTAAACTTTGCATCTTGATGTTTTTTTGTTTCTTTTGCGATGGAGGGTCCACTGTAGTCTTTTTATCCTTTTTTCTTTTCTTATATTCATCTTTAGCGGTAACTACCAAGTGAACAGTTTCTGTCTTTTCTTATTTCATTTTTTTCTCCTTACACATAATGGGAAATGAGTTTATTTAGGGTTCATTTATCCTTTTGGCAATTATAACTAACCTTAAATTAACTATATTATGCAAGAAGAGATATCAGAACTAAATACACGAGTAAGTCCTCAGACAACTCTAACTTTAGTGTTGTTATTTTTGAAACAAGATGAGACATTTTCATAATGTAACCCCTTATATTTTTTTTACCTTTATACTTCATTAAAATAAGACTTGAAAGGAGAGTGCTTGTCTCAGCCTTTTCATTTTTAACGAAACATTTTTCAATCTCCTTAAGAAACTTCTTGGCATTAACCACTTCAGACATAGCGCCTCTGATGGTTTCCAGAATTGCACATTTCATGGTCATAAGACTGATGCGATTGGATCGATTCCATCTATCATGGTTTCTTTTATCCTCAATGAAACTCTTATCTATGAGAGTAATGAGTTGATCCTCTTGAAATGCAATTTTTAAATTTATGTACTCGAGAACAATCATAATGTTCTCTTTTTAGTTTTTGAAGTTTGTGTCATTCAAAACAGAGATTGAATTGATATTTATAGCCATTGTAGAAGCAAAAGAATTTACTAAATCAAGAACAAAATAAACCAAAACAAGTTCACAATTAATATACATATTCACATGCATTAGCATTAATTGACATATTTAAACTATGGTGAACCACATCACAAGATATCCAGCACAACATTGATATTTAGTCTTTGGACAGAAATGTCAATTTGTAAGTGTTACTTTTATTACAGTAATCAAACATGGATAATTAATCATGTCAAACAATAAGGCTTTCTTTGGATCGACTTATTGTTCACATAGAAAACATGATAATCATCCCATATTTATTATTGAAAGTATATTTAAGCTCGGCCAAATAGTAATTTTCCTTTAAGCCAGTCACTATTCTCATGAATCTCAAATATACGAACATCTTAATATTCCAAACAAGTCAATTTTTATAAGAGATGTTACTTTTGTAACATGTTTTTTCAATCAGCTCGTTTTAGAACTCATTTTAGAACATCAGACTTTAATTTCGAAGAAGAATATCAAAGTTTGAATATAATATGTAATTACATGCATATGAATAAGAAAAATAAAATCATAATCCAAATTTAGTCGAAAATATCTGAAGTCAACCCACTAAAGAGACTCAAAAGGCATACCTGATGACATGGACCCAATAATAAAAAAAAATCTCAAAAAAATTCTCCCATTATTTTTTTTGAGTTCTAAGGCATATGTGAAACAGTCTTGGGCTGATGGGTCGTGTCAGACCAGACCTAACCTGCGGGTCAGGTCAGACCAGACCCATCCCAGGTTAGACTTGACCCAGCCCGGGTCGGTCCCTGCACAACCTGATGGGGGGCCAAACCCATCCCCACCCGCCACTGGATCTAGGTCACCTGACAGTGGCTGGGGTGCACAGCCAGCCCCAGACCACCATCGCCAAACGCTGGCATGGCGTTCAGCAAGGGTGACCCAGCGAGGACCAGTCGGCCCTCCTGGTGGTTGAAATCCTAAGGGAAGGGTCGAATAGGCCCTCCCATTCGTCAAAATCTTAAGGGGAGGGTCGAATTGGCCCCTCCTTCCGGGTGTTGCCTAATGACGTGGGGAGGGTTGTCCAGCCCTCCTCTGCCTATGCCTTGTCGTCGGGCGGAGGAGGGGGCCATCTAGCTCCCATCCATATCCGATTGAGAAATCGAGGAGGACCATTTGGTCCTCCTTTTCTTCTCCTTTCCTGCTCAAAATCGGCTGGCATTCTGCAAGCCACCTAACATCGTCTGGTGGCCTACGGCCACCGAAAAAGGGTAAACCACCCTTTATGATAGGTCGTCGGTCCCATCTGCCCTCCAACGATGTCGCCAACTCCAACAGTAAATAATTTTTTTTATTAAGAGCCCCTAATATCGACGATCAAAGGAGGAAAAACTATTTTAAAAGCCCAGCCCTGATTCCATATGAAATAGATTTTTATTCATTTTTTTAGCCCAGTCCAGTCCTAGCCCAGCCCTGACTGCAGCAAATAGTTTGATTTGTCCATATGAAATAGATTTTTATTAATAATAGTAGCCAGTTTTTATTT
The DNA here is from genome assembly GCF_984573655.1 of Nuphar pumila. Classification (NCBI taxonomy): domain Eukaryota; kingdom Viridiplantae; phylum Streptophyta; class Magnoliopsida; order Nymphaeales; family Nymphaeaceae; genus Nuphar; species Nuphar pumila. Next base: position 93,035,897 of record NC_143254.1, read on the forward strand.
TATCTCAAAAAAAAAATTTTGGGGGCGCTGCACCCGAACCCCCGACTATCACACCAATTTTTTTTTTTTGCCCTGTTTGCCCCCCCCCCCCCCATGAATCCTAGCTACGCCACTGGGTGGTCGTGGGGACCCACCCGAGGTTTTCCTCGCTTCGGCAAGGGTTCCTCGTCATTAAAAACAAAACAAAACAAAATTGGCTTATTCATACCAAATCAGCTGAAAATAGATCCTACAAAAGGCTAATTTGGTTTAACAATATTAAAATGTTTAATATTTTAACCAGTTTTAAATAATTTTTTAATATTTTTTATTGTTTTTTGTAGTGACACGATTCATCTTTTGGTAAAAAATCGAATGATTTCCTTCGATTGGGTTCGATTATGAATGGGCTAAAACTGATTAACAGTTTATTGGAACTCAGTAGTGATTAAACTTATTCTATGGTATTATCAAAGCACTATTATCTATTTTTCTCATGTGTGATTTGTCAACGTACTTTAGGTTGCTCAGCCTAGAAAGCTCGTTACATATTTTTTTTTCAGGAACCAGATGATCATTTCAGTGACTTGTGACCAAAAATTCTAATGGAACCTGCCTTTTGCTTTATTTTTCCACGAACAGAAAACTCCCCACTGTTTCAAACAAACACAACATAAAGTAACCCCTGAGAAAATTTCTTTCTTGGCTAGGTGAACGGAAAACTCTGCACCACCTCCCGTACAGTAGCGTGAAAAGATGATTGCACAAATATTTGTGCATTAAGCACCTCATCACCCTCCATCTTGGGGACAGGGCCTGTCAGGTGTGAGGCCCAAGACCTGATAGAGGGCGATGAGGTGCAATCATATTGCACCTGATCTTGACTCTATATTAGCAGGCTTCTAATCAAGGGTGTAACTGGGTAGGGTATATCCCATCCGACTCAATGAACTGACCCGACCCAATTTTAGTGGACTCATGGGTTCAGGTCTTCTCGAAATATAAGCCCATAATGAAAATGGGTCGGGTCGGGTCTTGGGTATTGCAAACAAAGACCTGAACCCATTTGGACCTGACCCACTTTTATACCGACCAAATGGTTCTCCGTATTGTAAAACCAAACCAACCCAAAAATGGCCTGATCAACTGAACCAAACTCAAACTTGTGACACATTTTGAATATGATATATCATTAATGTCTTTTTATTTCAACTTGAAATGATTGGTTGGTGCCAAAAATATTTTTTTTATTTGAGTTTTGGCATTATTTAGAATAATTAATAAACTTTTCATTTGTTAGCATATAATCTTTTTAATGAATAATTAATTTCAATCATTTATATATTTTTCATTAACAGGTAATTAGATCTGAAATGCCAATCATATCATGACCCCAACAAATCATGCCCGAACCCGTCAACCCATATGAGTTTACTTTTTTCAGCCATACCCAGTCTAGCCACTCCTGAACACTAACCCAAATTAGATCCTGAAATTTCAATGTTTGCTACTGTTTGCAACTGTAGTCTTTGCTGATCATTACTGGTCATGTGGAGCTTGGGTAACTGATGGTTGATATCTCAGCTGGTGAAGCCAGGAATATGCACAGTAAAAAGGGGAAAATGTAAAAAAAAACTAAAATCCAATTAAATGTTCATGTTATTTAAAAAAACTAAATATAAAACCTAAATCCTAACAAATATCATTCATATATAGAATAATTAAAAAAAAATCAAAATTATAAGCATAACTAAAATCAAGCATGTGGGATCAAGTTTAATGTTGATTGAAAAGAAAAAATAAAGAAGTACCTAAATGCTAATTGAAAAAAAAATACAAAAAACCCTAAAACCTAATTAATTATTAATAGCTCATGCTATTTTAAAAAAAAAACTAAATGAAAACCCTAAATCCTAAAACAAACATCATTCACATGTATATGTCAATTTAAAAAAAAAACTAAAATTCTAAGTTTCTAATTAAAATTAAGCATGTAGAATCAAGCTTAATGTTGATTAAAAATAAAAACACAAAAATAACTAACTAAATATTCATCTCATTTAAAAAACAAAAAATCAAACACCTAAATGCTAATTAAAAAATATAAAAAAACCTAAAATCTAATTAAATATTCATGTAATTTAAAAAATAAATAAATATAAAACCTAAATCTTAACAAACATAATTCATATATATAATAATTAAAAAAACAAAATCCCTAAAATTTTAAGTTTATAACTAAAACCAAACATGTGAAATCAAGTTTAATGTTGATTGAAATTAAAAAATACAGAAATACCTAAATGCTAATTAGAAAGAGAAAAACACAAAATAATCTAAAACCTAATTAAATATTCTTGGTTTGTGCTATTTAAAAAATAAAAATTAGATAAAAAAAACTAAATTCTAAATAAACACACACACACACACACATATATATGCTAATTAAAAAAAATCCTAAAACCCAATTAAATATACATGCTATTCAAAAAAACCTAAATAAAAACCCTCGATCCTGACAAATATCATTCATAGTTTCATACATAAGATAATTGAAACAAAAAAATAACAAAACCCCACAAATTTTGACTAAAATCAAGCATGTGGTTTCATGTCTAATGTTGAAGGAAGAAAAATGCAGCAATAACTAATAAATATTTATATTATTAAAAAACCTAAATGCTAATTGAAAAAAAATACAAAAATCTATAAATCTTAATTATTGATATGCAACTATTTAAGAAAAAGTAAATAAAAAACCTAATTCTTTCTTAACAAACATCATTATTAATTTTATATGCTAATTAAAAAAATAAAAAACCTAAACAACTGCAAATTGAAAAAAAACACAAAAATCCCTAATCCTAAATAAGACACAAGAAGAAGTCTGGTTGTTCATCGTGTCAGAGAGACCGTCTGATGGCAGATGGTTGGACGCAGCCATGTACTCAGGCTACCGGCAGAGGCAGTACGCCTGACCACGGCCTGGACATGAATTTAGAGAGAGAGAGAGAGAGGATATGTGCAGTGGCACCTTCAGACGGTGAATGGCCGGAGTCGTCCTCTTGTTTGGTGGCATTCAGAGAGAGAGGTGGGATCATGGTAGAGAGAGAGTGTGTGGTGAGATGCAAACTCGGTTATATCCACTCCTGAACAGGAACTCAAATTAGATCGGGTCAGGTCGGATCTTACTTTTAGACCCGATTCAAAATCGGGTCTGATAAGACCTGAACGGAACCTGACCTGGTTATATCCCTACTTCTAAAAAAATATAAAAAATTATTATTTTACAGGGTATGAACTGGATCTGGTTCATGTAACCCATATAGGGCAAGAATTAGTAAAGATATGATAAAAACATGATACTAAAACTTTTCTTTCTGTTCTTCTAAAAAGAAACTACTTTTTCAAAATTATATGTGCTGATATTTTCCAAGATTTTTTCCAATAGCGCTTTTAACAACTGGCGACAAATTTCATTCAAGTTTGAATTCAAAAATGACAACTATGACAATGACTCAAAAGGTTTTAAGAAGCGGTCGCCTTAGTTATGGGCATGTCAAGATGACTTAGTTAAATATTGGATGATTGGGAATTAGAATGGTGGCCTCAACCTTTGTGGTCCTGCAGTCATGCACTTGCCAAAACATCACCGTCACAAGAGGACACGAAACCGTCGTGAGCGGTATACCAGCAGCAATGAGGCTTGATGAAATTTGATAAGGCTCTCAGGACAGCAAGCGGAAGTATGGCAGGTAGAGCCAGTGCGGCTAGGTCTATGATACTGTGGGTGGTTTCTCCATGTAAATATAAAAAAATAAATAAACAGTACAAGATGACAAACAGACTTTCAATAGGGATGAGTGGTGCCTCAGAAAGCATGACAACCTGATCCCCAAAAAATGGTTATCGAAAAAAAAAACTTCTTAGTTTGGCTAGCAGGCTTCTGATTGGTAAAAGTAAAACCCTTGAGATCGTCCTTGCCCATTACCTTGTGGTAAGATACACAGGACACCCTCTGTAGGTTTTGAATTCATGACATCTCAATCAACTGATGGCAGTGGACCGGGAGAAAACAGGCCACAGCCGGCCTCATCTTGTTTGGACCAGGGGTGGAGAACATGAAACCAGGATAGAGATGGGGATGAAGGTTAAAATCAAAACCCGTGTGGGGATGGAGGCGGTGATGGACTTACGCTTTTCCCCGCCCTGATCTCCGCCCCGCCCCGTTCCCAATCCTTCTAAGGAATGGCAATGGATCGAGAAAAAATGAGTCCCGCCCCACCTCACCCCTTTTGAACCGGGGATTGAGGACGTGAGGCTGGGATGAAGGTTAAAATCCAAACCCGTGCAGGGATGGAGGTCCGGATTTTGAGACAAGATGGGGGTGGAGACCTTGTCCCCCACCCCCACCCTGGTCCACTGTCATCCCTAAACTTGGTGACATTAACAAGCAGATCCTTTTTTCAGAAACCTTAATTGGAAGAGAGTGGATACCGCATCCATGGAGGCTCATTGCATGAATCAGACGGCATCTGAGGGATGCCCCACCTCCCGATTATAATTTCCAAAAGAGCTGCCACGGAGGTACGAAATCAACTGTAGACCGACCTAATGAGGCCAACAAAAGATGTCAATTATTAAAGAGAATGGCAAGGAGGACCCCGATGTGTACCCTCAATTTCTTTTCCTAAGCAACAAGCTTGCTTACGCTACCTAGGCAATGCATACTACAATTCAGTTCCGCTCATCCCCTATGTCATCCTTATCTTCATATGCCGTCTAGAATCTCATGGGTGCAAGTTATTTCGAGCAAATCTGACCCCATGAAAGGATCCAGCATGGTCAATTCGATATCGATCTTTGCGTCGTGTTTTTGACAAAAATATGATTTTTTAAATCAACAAACTTCAACATTTTTACAACCCTTGGTTGCTGGACCACTAAAAGATCCCGCACAAGTCAAATTCTGACACCGATGTATACTAGATAAACCACTGTAGATCACATCAAACGGGTCAGATTTGATAAAAGAAAACAGGTATAAACGAAAAATCCAAGACGAAGTATGACGATAGAGATGACATAGGGGATGAGTGAAACCGAACGGATACACACCGACCTTTCTAGAATCCAAGAACCATAGGGCCCATAACATCGTGGGACGTGCGCCACCAGGCCAACTGCCCAAGACAAACAAGGGCCCGGATGGGCATAAAGTTGTCTTCCTTCCCGAAGCGAAGAGCTCGTGGACACCACCTGAACAATAAACGCCCCCATCTTTCAAGAGCTATAACCCCCATCATTCACATCGTATGGTACGCCACCACAAAGGAGGGCTAGACCTCTAGCCCAACTGCCCAAGACAAACGAGGGCCCAAATGGGTACACAAATTTCTTCCTTCCCAAAGCGACGAGCTCGTGGACACCAGTCACACCACCTGAACCGTAAACACAAGCCATCTCTCTACAGCTATCACATATCAATCCCCCTCACATCGTAGCACCCTTCTCTAGACTTTTGTAACTGCATTGACAAATGGAACAGGTGACACGAGGAGAGAGTCGACTCAGGAGAAGAACCATGAGGATCTGTCGCTTTGACCACCGATCGCCACAGCCAAAGAGGCACGCAGGAAAACTGTGTCCCCACTGCAATCAATGGAAATGAGTTCATTTACTCAGCTAAGATTGAAACACACCCACGGGTGTCACGCTCAGATATTTATGAGGCAGCCTGACCACCAACGCCTAACGTCGTCTTAAGCCGAAGCCCACCAGGAGGCGAGGAGAGACCCACGCACCAGACAGGGACGGAATACTCCCCAAAACAAAGTTCCCCCCCTGCAGCAACACGAGAAAAGGGATCGAGTGATCTCACAAGGACAGCCAAAGACAAAAAAAAGGAAAAAGCAGAGGGAAAGGTACCACCAACAGACCCAACCACAGAGAGACTGGAGGAGATGGTTGGATACAGAAAGAGAAACGTAAAGAGAGACTGATTCAATAAGAGAACCTTCTCTCTTCGTTTGCCTTATGCAAGGAAAAGAAGAGGATGGCGGCGATGAGTAGCATGGTGGTGTTGGGAATGCAGAGATTGCAGTACTATCTAGCAGAGCACCCCATGATCGTAAACTTCAGATGGAGCGACGCCCATTCTTGGGGATCAACTTGGCCATTCTTATTCTCCTCCATAGCCATCTACTTCGCCTCTGCGCTGTTCCTGAGCCTCCTCCTGATCAAGCGCAGGCGCCCCGTCCCGCTCGGCCCCCTTCCGGCGCTGCACAGCCTTGCCGTCGCTGTCGTCTTCGCGACGATCCTTGCCGGGCTCAGCCTTTCCACGGCTGCGGAGATTCGCGACACCCGCTGGTTGTGGCGCCGGAGCATGACCCCAATCCAGTGGCTCCTCTGTTTCCCCCTCGGCACCCGCCCCTCCGGCCGCGTCTTCTTCTGGTCCTATATGTTCTATATCTCCCGCTTCCTCCTCTCGCTCCGCACCTTCATCTCCATCCTCCAGCGCCGCCCGCGCACCTTTTTCCGCCTCTTCCACCACTCCATCCTCATCTTCATGTCCTTCCTTTGGCTCGAGTTCTCCCAATCGTTTCAGGTCGTCGCCATACTCTCCACCACGTTGGTCTACTCCGTCATGTATGGATACCGCTTCTGGAAGGGCGTCGGGTGGCCAGCGTCGTGCTTCCCCATCGTCGGGAATTGCCAGATTCTTCTGCTGGGCTGCTACGTCGCTGCTCATGCTGGCGTCCTGCTCTTGCACTTCAGGAAAAACGGATGCAACGGGATCGGAGCGTGGGTGTTCAATTCCTTCTTAGACGGGGCTCTCCTTTTGCTCTGTCTCGGTTGCTACGTCCAGAAACATCTGAAGAGAAGCAGAATGGTTGATGATGTTCACCACAGTTCTATGGCTGGCAATGGAGCAGAGTCTTCTGAGTTAGAGGTGAAGAAAGAAAGCTAGCAGAGAACCCAGAAACCTGACTCTGGTATACACAACACTTTTTAGAGTTAGCAAATAATGCTATCCCTGAAGAGTGTTAAATTTTTTCCCTTTTTTAAATTGTAAAAATGTTGAAACAGCATAATTGCAGATTCCGTTTGAAGGTAATTCCTCACGTGTATATTGAATTCTTTTCTTTCACTCTTTTTCCACATTTCTAATTGCTCTACACTGCAGAATCTTTATCTCGTTTAATACAATGTCCAAACAATTTATCAAGAAACAAAAATTAAGTGCAGCAAAGCTTAAACAATGGGAAGATTTTTAATCATTATGAGAAGATAAAGTCCCCATGTATGTAAATCATGTCCTGGCACAGTACAAACTCTTTATCTTCTTTCTCGCTTCTGGCATGACTGTTGGTAGAAACAGATTGAGCACCCTCCTGTAAATGCAGAGAGCATCCGTCAAGAAACCTCTGTGGCGCATATACTCTAACAGTAAACCATAGTGGGCTTAGCTGTTACTAGCACCCAAGAAGGACAAACAAAACTGGGTCTGCGCCTACCCATAGAAAATACCTATGCCGTTCTCGTCAAGTACTCAATATCTGCTCCAACTTCTGCAATCTTTGCTTCTTTTGAAGTCATTGCAGCCTTTGCAATATTATCAACATCAAAGTCCAATGCTACTTGCTTCACAAGACCCTCCAGCATCTGTGTTTGCAAAACATCAAGGATAGCAGATAAAGTAGGTGTGTCTACAGGCATCAAATGGCATCCTCATAGGGTACTAATTCACTTTGCGTAGACAAAAAGCTTTTGGTGCAAAGAACCAACCAGATACGGAGGAAATATCTAATGGAATTTAAGCTACAAGAGAAAGTAATATAGCCCAAAGCAGACACCAATGTAGAGTGAGATGAAAAGAAGACATGAATATTTATGTCATATTTTATGAAAAGGAAAATCACATTTAAAAGAGTTACAGCGAGAATAGGCTTTAAAGAAGGGAAAATGGGAAGAGAGTTAACTCATATTCAAGAGAAAAGAAGATTCCAATCGCAAAGAAGAAAGCAAAAGGGAAAACAAAAGAAATATATGAAGAAGGTCAAGATGGCATAAATGCCTATGAAACCAAAAAGTTAAAGAAGATGTGAGCAAAAGATCAAGATTTTGGAAGTGTGTGATATATATATATATATATATATATATATATATATATATATATATATATATATAACATTAAATTTAGATAGATTCAACATTATTAAAATGACTAAAATACCCTTAAAAGAATGGCATTTTTTGAAAAAAGCATGGTTACTTTTTTGGGTATTATAAGACTTAAATTGAAGGAAAAAGAAAAATCAAACACCTTTTTCAAAAAAGTAACTTTATCAATCTATCAAGGTTACTTTTTTGACCCCAAAAAACTAACCATGCATTTTTTTCAAAATTGTCATTCTTTTAAGGTATTTTAGTCATTTTAACGAGGTTGAATCCATAGTGCCATTGATATGATTTATATGAAAAAAAGGCTAAAGTTATTCTCATTTTGATCTGTAGAGTCCAGTCTTCTTTCTCTTCGCAGTCTTCTTTCTCTTCACTGACCTTAATGGAATAAATACATGGGGACTACAATGTTGGACCTCACTATTTATACAAACAACAAAGTAAAAATTCAAGCATATTTATAATATAAACAAAAATGGATCCCTAGCATAATGAGTTACTGCCTTCCACCATGGAAGAGTCAAATCAAAGAAGACCTAGTAAAGACAGTTTTGGAAATCATTCAATCGCCAATTCCTCGTGCAGACATTAATACAAAGAAACTAGCTATACATTGATGACAAAGCATGCGTTCACATGATTTTTATCCATATAGCAGCATCATGTCTTATCTGATTCTATCAAAATAAACTATCATAGTTCACAAGTATACAGGCCTATATCAAAGGATACAAGTGATCCAATTGCAACCAGAGCTCGGAATTTGGTATCTGGATCTTGATTTTCTTCTGTAATCTGCCACCCTAAATCATCAGTATATTTTCAAGGTATCAACTGAATACAATAATATTTGATTAAATAAAATGGTATCGGCCTGAAAATTTTTAAAATGGTATCACTATTGCCACCTATTGACTTGATGAAATGTTCCAGATTCAGGTAGGATGCAGATACAACCACATCCGGATCAATCTTTTATAACATAATTGGAATAAGCACAAGCTTATACTTGATAAACATACCTCTAAAGCAGCTGAGAGAACTTGAGCTTGGCCCTCTTGATCCTTGTCTTGAACCAAAAGCACTGTAAAACTGCAAAACAACTGTAGCAGATTAGTGGTGGCCAAACATGATAAACGACTTTACAGTAAAAGAGTAAAGGAAGCATGACCTTCTTTAAATGTGACGCTATTAAGCACTAATTTTTAAACGGGATTCTCAAGTCGTTGATTTCCAGAGTTCTCAAGCCAACTTTGAAAATGCTCACTAAACATGGGTAATATACTAAGATCTTTGAAAAATACCATCCAGATGCAAAAGGGAAAACTAAGTTGAATCAAAGTGACTTACTTGAGTAACAAAGTGGAATAGGACAGCTGTACATTTTTGTTGGGGTAAGTGCAGCAGATTGAGAATTTATCAAGAATCTGCAGCACCAACAACATAACCAAATGATAAGAAACTCGTCGTATCCATCAAAAAACAGATTATGAATGAGGTACCCTATCCAAAGAAGACCGAAAAGAGTAGGTTAACCATCAAATGAATTGAACACTAAAAGAAATAGAAAAACATTGGACAAAATAAGTCAAGTAAGAAACTCCAAGGGACTCAACAGAATCGTTAAGAATGGATAAAAACGTTAATAGTACAAGAGAAATCCAAAAGAGCTGTCGATGGGTTAAAATAGATGCCAAAGTGTTTGTTAGCTTTACACAAAGCATAGTATGAAGCACATATGATTATGCTTATGGCATTTAAATTTAATGTAAGATAAACTCTAGTTGCAAACCCAATTGTGTGTCTTGTTGAAAAAGACTCGAGTGCATATAGCTGAAAGTTCGAACCAGACCTCAATCCACTATAGGCAACTGAATATGCAGTCCATAATGTGGATTAACATTTACTTTACATATTAACAAACGTGTAGCCATATGCTACATTGCACCTATAATTTAAAGGTTTAAAATCATTAAATGGGATTTAGTCCTATATTGAGTAAAATGAGAAGTAATTTGCCTTTTCTCTAGTATAAAAGTTAAGAAGTACATCAACATATAGCATGCTATGCAATTGTGTGCTGCAGTTTGCAGTGTACAACTGCACATAGAGGGGAAAAATAATATATAAAAGATAAAGGTTAAAAATGACAGCCACAGTTTGGTCGCAGAGGACACAGTCAAAACCATGTCCGATGTGTGTTGGCATACCACAAGTCCTTTTATCGTTATCATATTTAGCGGGAACGCCTGGTGTCTGGCGTGTCCTCATGACAAAGCTAACCATCCATCAAATGAAGAAATCAAGATTATGTTTAACATGAGGAATATGAACTTCACAACTTCATTTACCAGAATTGTAGTCAAACCACTTTAGCCTGTTTGCTGATTTCACATGCAGTCATAGGGCATTGAGAAGGGAAAAGAAAAGCTGGTTTGACAACACAAAAACATGAAATTCTGATAAACGGAAAGATATGACTGACAGGAAAAGCTTGGACAGCAACAAATTGAGGAACATGTTATCCATCAGATAACCAGATTAAAGATTGCACTGACACAAAAAATATGATACTGAATTGGTACACCATGCAGAAATCGGAATTGAACCAGAAGAAGCACATTGTGGCACAAATTAAAGTGAGAAATATGAACCTATGGACTCAAAGCAATGATAGGAAGCAGCCAACTTGATAAGCAAATGTCAGAACTAATAATCCTAGCAATTTAGTTGGTTCTACTCAGGATAATGAGGATAATGATTACCACTAAGATATGAAAAGATAAATAACTAAAACCCAATCATACACGAGCAGTTTAATTCAATACATTATATACATTGAAACAGAAAAAACTGACCTCACTACGATGAAGATGCAACCACTTGTGAAAACAAGAATGCTTGAAAAGATTTACAACAGCTCGGATACTGGTTAAAAGATTTGCTGTCAAGGGTGTGTTTGATGTGGCCTTCTGAACCATCTGAATAAGCAGATCTGTCAGAGGAGAGCATGCCAATTGTAATTCGATGTGTAAAATGAAAAAAAAACTATAATCATACAATGTAAATGATAATCAGAATTGAAATCTACTTGGCAGAATAAAGTTAGGCAACCATGGTAGATGGTACTCAATCGACATGGAGCCCATGAATTTACCCAACATGAGATTCAGCAAGCAGATTCACAATGAGATCAAATTGCAAAATTAATATTACAAATACCATGTCCGTCTTCAACATTCTTGTGAAGTAATCTGGCCCCATCAGGATGCAGAACAATCATTCTCATGACATCAATTACTATACAACAAAACAAATCATCAGAACCAAGGAGGAAACACAACAGAAATATTAAAAATTTCCACAAAGGCTTACCTGGAAACAGCATGGCAATGGGCCAGGAGATTAATAATTTTTCTAACAAGCGAATATCCACATCCGAAAAAGTACTGCTGTGATAATGTGATGTATCTTTCAATACAGTGATAATAGTGTTTAACCTTGACAACTCTGTGTCCATTATTGACAAATGCTTTTGTGCCTGTGTAAAATAAAAAGGCCTCATCATCTTTGGAACACATATATGCATGCACGTATACACACATTTGAAATATTTAAGTTATAGCAGTTCAAGAAAGCATTACACATGATGAAGTGCTCCAAACTCCAGGAGTATACTTCACAAGATGAAAAGACAAGCTTTGCATTTCTCAAAATTCATGCAAAGAAAAATAAAAGGAGCAGGGTTTGCCTCACAATCTCCTTCCAAAATACCCATGAACAGACATGTTCTTAGGTGCCAACTTGATTAGAATAAAGTAAACCAGTAACTAGCTTCTACATTATTCACAATCAATTGTTGCAGGGAAAAAAAGATGAAACACACGCTTGCCTTTATCTATTCTTCTGTATGGAAAATAAACCCCTTGAAGCCTAATAAAGGTATAACATATTACAGAAGTTATTCTCTAGAAAACTACAGATAAATACCACAAGCCAACCAATATTCTCATGCTATTCAAAATTTTAGACAAAATAATACCACTAACATGACATTAATGAAAAAAGGAAATTTTTTAAGGAATGGTGATAATGCATGAAATGCATATCATATTATCATAAAATCATGCAATTATATGAACTTTTATAGCTTAAACACCCTTTTTTATGTTGTTTTAGGTGTGAAGGAGCTAAGGTTCGAATTTCATCAGAATCGAAGTTAAAACAAGAAAATTAGAGCATTTTTTGAGAAATCAGATCCATACCGATACGAACTGGATCCAAATTTGATCTAAATTATACCAAATGGATATCAAATCTGGTTCACACGTCCCCAAGATCTAAAGTCTTTGATTTGAAATTTTGTAAAATATTTTTCTATATATGGGAAACGTCCAGCACTGAGAAAAATGTCATACACATAGGGTTTCACACCTTTTTTTACCAAATCCCCCTTTCCCCTTTCTTCCTCCCTGCCTCTCCCTCCTTTCTGCTTCCCTTCTTTATACTACTTTGCTTCTCTATACCATCATGTTTTTCATTGTTCGTATTTTCTTTTTCTTTATTTTTTTTTGTATTTGTTGCAGGTAGACATGGCCAAAAGCTTGTAAACTCGGATTTGGTGCGAACCACCATCTACCTTCACAATCGGACAGCCGAGAACCCTCTTCCTTTGCAACCGACCGATCTCTTTCTTCCAACACTGATCTCTCCCTTCGTTAACTCGGTTTTCAATCGTACCACAGCAAGAAAAAGACGTATATGACGTGAAATCTGAAGTGTCAGTCCATTCTTTTCTACCCCTTTTTTTTACTTTTTGGTTTTTATTTTTACTTTTTTTAGTGAAAAATATAAAGAAAATAAATTTTGGCCATTTTTCTTTTTCGTTTTGTTTTGGGTTTTTGATATATGCTATTATTTGTCGTCTAGAGTCTAGATCTGAGGTCAGATCGTTTTCTTTTTTGTGTTTTTGTCGACTCTTGAGTCGTCCGAGTAAAAAAAATTAGCCGAAAAAGCTCGTTGGGTAAGTTTTGATTTGTAAAAATTGTTTGTATTGATTCGTAGCATAGATTATTTTTATATTTGTGTTGATTTGATCAATTTTAGAGTAGTTTTAGAGTAGATTTGAGTTTCTTTTTTTTTAGATTTAGGTTTTTTTTAAATAAAAAATAAGAAAAAATAGTTTTTTATTGATTTTATTGAATTTCAGGCATAATTTTAGGTTTTTATTGAAATCATTAGATTTAGATTGATTTATTTTCATTGTTCACATGATTTCTAGTTCAGTTTAGATTAGATTTAGGTTTAGATCAATTTATATTATGTTCTTTGTTTTCGGTAGTTGTTAGATTTAATTTTTTAGAATTTCTTAAATACCCAATTAGGGTTTTGATAGTTTTCTTTGATTCTTTTTAATTTTCACAATTAGATCTGAATATTTCCTGTTTATTTTCAGTATTAGGTTAGTTTATTTAATGTTTAAGTCATGTTCTTGCCTTTTATTAATTGCTTAAATTAGTTTTTATTTAATTATTAGATTAAATTAGAAAAATCAATAGAAAATAGATTAGTTAATTAGAATTTTTTTAATTCAACTGAATAGATTAGGTTTAATTTCTGTATTTATCAGTAGTTTTAATTCCAAAATTTCAATTTCATTAATCAGATTAGAAAATAGATGTTTTTGTGTAATTATCATTTTTAATTAACATTTAATTAATAGCCAAATTTAGATAGTTATTAGTTTCTGTTTTTATTTTTAATTAGCTATTTTAAATTCATGTCTTATTCTTATTTTCATGTTAATTAGATCAGTAATTATTTCAATTTCATTAGATTAACTTAGATGAGTTTGCTTAAATTAGTTTAGATTAAAAGTAATTCTAGCCGATTTCATGCTTTGTTTCAATTATCGTTTCTAGCTTAGTTTAGGTTATTTTCATTTAGTCATATTTTGCTTTAGATACAAATTTTTTATTTCAGTTAGTAGGTTAGTTTTAAATTAATTCACGTCAATGTAGTTCTTGTAGTTAAAGTAGTTTGTTAAAAAATATTAACCAGTTTCTTGCTTTCCTTTTAGTTCATAGTTTTAATTTGATTAAATCAATTAGATTGAATAAGTCAGTCAATGGTCTTTATTTCTAGATTATTAATTAGTTAAATACCGTACAACATATTTGTTATTTGATAGTTGTTAGTTAGTTAGTTAGTACATGAGTTAATTCTTGATTAGTTAGTTTGTTATTTATTTAGTTAGCTTCTTGTTAATCTTTAGAATCTTGATTTTCGGTTAGCTTGATTTCTTGATCTTTTTTTAGTTAGTTAGTTAACGGTAGTAGTTAGTTGTTTCTTGATTTTTGGTTAGTCTTTAGATTAATTCATTGATTCTTGAATTCATGTTGGGTTAGTCATTTTAGTTAGTTAATTATTAATTGCATTAGTTAACCCTTAATGATTTGTTTATTTTCTAGCCGATAGAATAAAATTAGAATAATCATTTTTTAGTTCATAATCATAGTTTAGTTAGTTAATTTCATTCTTAAGTGTTCTCTTAATATAGTTCCATCTTTTATTTAGTCCCTTTAATTTTTTATTTGATATTTCTTTGCTTATTGTTTAGAATAGGGTAGGTCCCTTTCTGTGTTTTTATTTAGAGGTCCCAACTGTGCCAGCATAAGGAGGAGGGTGGGCTGAGGTGGATACAGAAGAAGAGGATCATACAGCTCCTTGGATTTTGCTAGAGGGCCCGAGCATATTAGAACTTTTATTGTTTTTGTTCCCTTTTGTTTTTCAGTTAGATTGTTATTAAGAATAGTGTAATTTTCTCTTTCTAATTATTAATAAAGTATAATTCAGTGAATCATTTTACCTAAGTTTTGTTCCTTGAGGAGACGATCCGACTTCCTACTCTGCAATGAGTGCAAGAACTGGTTTTAGATTATTATTTGGTGAGCAGTTCTTGGTTTAAAAATATTGTTTTCAAAATCGTCACCAAATGGGGTGAAGAATCTGCCAATTAAATCACAGAAAGCCTTGATAGATAAAATGGGATAATTTATTTTCACCTGTTTGACAAAAATTAATACTAGCGACCAAAGACATCAAAATTAATCTTTATTGATAAGTTCCACATGAATCAAATCATTTCTAACTTTCCTCTTCAAAATAGGAAACCAGAAAATTGTTTTCATTGAGCAATTCTAGTTATGCCAGAATGATAGAAGCAAATAAGAAATGGAAATGACAATGGCCACCCTCAGTACGGCTAGTATAGACCATCAGGCTTAAAAATTATCTCAATTTCTCGAACATGATGAAATTATAAGTTCAAAATCAAGTTCCTCTTGAGCCACCAAACAGAGGAAATCATGCCACAAATCAAAATGAACAGAAAATTTGGTTTGAAACAAAACCAAATGCAGTAACCTGTGATCCTGATTGCTACTGTAGTTGCCAGAGTGGGAACCAAAACCGGAAGCAGTACAGGAATCAGAATCTGGAAGACACGGGAGGCAAGTAGAAAAAGTATAGGGAATCATTTAGAATGTGATAAGTGAACTATGTGAACATAAGAATTGAAATTCCTGAACATAGGAATCCTAACCACTTCCACTTCCGACTTCTGGAATCAGGACTTCAACTTGCTCTAAGTATTTCCAATAACTATGGTTGCTACACTCCTTTTGAAATACATATTCATCTCAAGCAAAACACTTACACATCAACCAATCAGAAGAGAGAATTTTCTAAATGCATGCCAAGGAAAATAGATGAAGAATTCGTGGTTCATTCAGCCAGAAGCAATCATAACCAGCAACCACATCACACATATATATTCCAAGTGAATAAATTTATGTTCCTCACCACATCATGCAATAGAGTGTCATTGAACTCAACAAACTTCCGTAGAATACCATCAAACTGAGCAGCATCAAATGACAACATTCCTTTCTGAAAATACAACACCATCCATAGGCATGTTAGAATTCTAAACATCAACAAGAAATTCTCATGGAATTGGGACTTTTAGATGGAAATGTCAAAATTTTCAAAAAAAAAACTAAAACTAATTTCATTCCTTCATGGGCAATAATCAGACAGAGACTAAATTTGTGGACGGAATACTGCAATTGAGGTTTTGGACATAAAGATTCTGCAGATATCACAAAAAAAGAAAAAAAGTATGCCATACGCATCCGCCATCCTCCTTGATGGCTAAAGAAATCTAAGCACGAACACAATTACAAGGTCACCTAGAGATGGATCATTTAGAATTAACTAGGAATAAAAGTTCAGTAGAAGCAGCTGGGGAATATCCTAAAGTAGTCATCCACTACTTCACTAACATCTTTGCCAAAAAGAACCTCAAACAAGCCGCATCGTGATAAATGAATAGACAATTAAGCGTACACAAATAGTGTAAATGTTGTCCACAAACACGCATAATAAATACGCATGGGAACTTTTCTCATTAGCAAACAATCCTGGAAGCTTACAGTTAGTTATAATGTCCTATATGACACAAAGCCTCGATGCAACAGCAGAGCTGAAAGTAATAATAGATGAACACCTCTAGTCCTAAAATTTACATCTAAATGTACAAGACCTAAGATTCCTTTAGGCTTACCCCAACATGAAGGCTAAGCCACATGAAATGCTGATTGCAGCACTCCATAGAATATTCTTTTCGCATTTTTTCATAATATAGCCTTTGTACCCAATACCAACAATTCCACCAGAGATTCTTCCCTAGAATTTTAGGTGAAAAAAACATAGCTTAATCCTCTCAAACCAACAAATCTTAAATCACAAGTTGCAACCGATATCATGACCGGTGTGATACATCTCATTTTAGGGTTCCCTAAGCAACAAAAATCTTGATTAAAGAAAATAATTTTGTAGACATTAGAAAAAACATTGAAAATATAAAAATAAAGAATGATAAAATATTAAACGAAAAAAAAAATCAAAAAAGTGAAGAGAAATTTTAACAGCAAAAGTTTATGCTTAATTCAAAATCAACATTGTTTTTTGAAGCTTTACTCCTTGGACCACCTCATGTCATGCAACCAAACCACTATCATTCCAATCTTCCAAGAACCTCAATTAAGAGAAAACATCCAGTTGCTCCCGTAAAACATTTCAATATATAACCTTTTCACTAAATTTAAGATATCCCTACAACAAAAGAACCTTCAACAACCATTAAATATGTACTTCTCTTTACCAATGAAAAACTACTAGGGAGAACAGTTGTCCTTGATGGAAATTCATGGTGAATTATAACCTTAGTTGTCAAAGGCAGCGCCTAGGTGACCTAGGTGCAGCCCCACCGCCTGGGCTTTTGGGTTTGGGCAGTGGGGCCCTCTTTTACCGGCTAGGCTGAAAAGCCATTTTTTTACTCTCTCTCTCTCTCTCTCTCTCTCTCTCTCTCTCTCTCTCTCTCTCTCTCTCTCTCTCTCTCTCTCTCTCTCTCTCTCTCTCTCTCTCTCTCTCTCTATATATATATATATATATATATATATATATATATATATATATATATATATATATATATATATATATATATATATATATATATATATACCTCTCTCTCGCCTTCTCTCTGTTTCTTGATCTCTCTCTCTCTTTGCTTCTCGCCTTCTCTCTCTGTTTCTCGCTCTCTCTTTGTCTCTCACTCCCTCTCTCTATTTCTCGCCTTCTCTCTATTTCTCTCTCTCTCACTCTTTCTCGCTCTCTCTCTGTTTTTCCTGTTTTTTTCTTTTGTTCCTTCTTATTCTCTATTCTTTTTTCCTTCTTCTTCTCTATTTGTTTTTCCCTTTTTTCTTCTTCTTCCTATTTTTCCTTCCTTTTTCCTTTTTTTTCTTCTTCTTCCTGTTTTTCTTTCTTCCTGTTTTTTCTTCTTCTTTTTTTTTCACTTTTTCTTCTTCTTCCTGTGCTTCAGTGTTTCATATATATATATATATATATATATATATATATATATATATATATATATGTGTGTGTGTGTGTGTGTGTGTGTGTGTGTAATGTAATTTATAATCTGTTCTACTGTTTCTGAGTTATATTTTTGAGTTATGTTTGTGAGTTATACACTTATATTTCTGAGTTATATATCTGTGTGTATAATAAATATATGATCTGTTTGACTGTTCTTTTTCACAGTTCACACTTAACATGCACCCACACATATCTGTGTATGCAATTCATATATAATCTGCTTGACTGTTGTCATTTTTCATAATATGATGTGTTAATTGTGAGCTTTGTGTTAGATTGAATGTGTCTAAGTTTTTTGGCATATTTTCGAATAGTGCAAAATTGTTAGTGCTTCTTATTAGAGTGACTGAAAAAGATCGCATCCATGTTCTAAATTTATTTCATGAAGTTTGGGCTTTTTATTGGATTTATTAATTTCTGTAAATAGATTGAGTTTTGTTAGGTTATTAGTTAATGGTAAAATAATGCATCACATCAATAGTTTATGGATGTGATTTTGTTGATTTACACACATGCACATGGCACACCCACACACACACACTCTTTGATTTGAAAATTATCCATAAATGAGCTCTCACCCACACACACATGCACACTTACAGTTATATATATATATGTGTGTGTTACTGTGCTTCTGTGATTTTTTCTGTGAAATTCTGAACTTTTATGTATATACTGATTTAGTATTATATTTTCTGTGAAATGCTGAATTAGTATTATATTTGTTTTTGTGAATTCATATTTTGTTGATTATACTGATACATTATAAGTAATTGAATATATATGTATATACAGTTTTATATATATATATATGTATGTAATTATGTATATTCTACAATATAATCTGAATTTTTATTTTTCTGTGAAAGCATGCATAGTTAATTTTGTTGATTTTCTTTCTGTCTTTTACAGCCCGAAAGCATGTTAGTTTTGTTGATATATGCATAGTTATTACTTTCTGATTTTTATTTGTTTCTGTGAATTTTTTTATAAAAGCCCAAAAGCATGTTTAGACTATTACTTATTATGTAATATATTATATATTTATATATGTGTGTCAATGTGTGTATCTGTGAAAGACTGAATTCATATTTTGCTGATATGTTATTTGGCAAATTTACATGTTTTTTTTTTCAATTGCTCATTTATTCTTAATTTTTTTGAGCAGGTTATAGTTGCATCATGGTTTGTTTATTTAATTATTCATTTCTTCTTATTTGTCTATTGCTTGTATTATATCTATTGTTGTTGACAATGTTAAATTTTTTGTATACATGATTTTATTTTTTGTATATTGTTCATTCACATTGTTAGTTGTATGATTTGTTTATTCAATTGTTAATTTATTCTTAATTTGTTTGAGCACGTTACGTAATATAATGGATTTACAGTGTTCGACGACATATTATTTGTCTGTTGCTTATTGCTGATTGATTTTATATCGTATACATGTTTCTTATTAATTTTAGTAGTTTGTTTACATACTTTGTATGTTTTTAAAAAAAAAAATATTTGGGATACCGCCTAGGCCCTGCCTAGGCTCACCGCCTAGCGCCTATGACAACTAAGATTATAACCCATATCCCTTGTGCCAAAAGTAGGGGGGAAATGCACGATATACAATTTAGTTTGCCTCTAGCAACTCTGACCAAATAATTTCCAATATGACCTCTTGTCAAATTGTCAATCGAAGAAAGAATTTTACCTTTGGTAGATGCTTGAAAGTAGCCACCTTTGGAACAACTGCAAGAAACTAAGAAAAACATGAACAACATAATACAATCCAAGTCACACAGGTTCAAATCAAAGGAAGAAGGTGATTAAGCATTTTTAAAATGTAAAGAAAACTGTAATATTACTATGTTATTTAGTGATATCAGCAAAGCCAAATTTGATTTTATCATGTTAGTTTTTAAAAATAAAAAGCTTTCCATCTAAAGTAAAAGAAGGAAATAACTGTATGAAAGATAAACTCATAAGATAGAAGAATCCAAATCTTCTTTTTTTTTTACTTCAAATTACAATAAGAACAGAAACATGCTCGCTCGCTCTCACTGCACGCACAGACACAGACATGTATGTATGCATGTATGTATGTGTATATACATACGTACATACATACATACATATATATATATGCTTGAAAATATAAGGGTTTTCTCAAGGGAATGTAAAAGACAAAAAATAGATGGCCTTTTCTTGAGAAACTCTCGGAGATTTTAAAATAAAGAGCATTTAAAATAAAATTTCAACATA
This sequence comes from Nuphar pumila, assembly GCF_984573655.1. Classification (NCBI taxonomy): domain Eukaryota; kingdom Viridiplantae; phylum Streptophyta; class Magnoliopsida; order Nymphaeales; family Nymphaeaceae; genus Nuphar; species Nuphar pumila. The sequence continues at coordinate 93,056,315 of NC_143254.1, forward strand.
ACTGAAATTCTCAAAAAAAAATTATGATAATATCACATTGTTAGCACAATAATTTCATTTTATAGGTTTTTTGCAATTTTATTGCAAAATTTTGAAGCTTTTATCTTTTATGGGAAAAACATTAAAAACATAACAAATACAAAATTCTCAAAAAAATGTTATGATAATATCACATTGTTAGAACAATAATTTCATTTTATAGTTTTTTTGCAATTTTATTTCCATATTTTGAAGCTTTTGTCTTTTATGGGAAAACATTAAAAACATAATAAATACAAAACATGATCACTCACATGCACAGAATGAGAACAAAACCACGAAATGTTCTCATAATAATTGCAATGAGATGATTCCAGCCATTGATACATAAAAATTCCAATGAATTACATGATCAAGCAGCTGAATGCAGTCTTACAAATAAGAAAAGGATACCTGGCATGCAAGAAGATCCACCTGGAACATGAGCATTTGCTGAAACATAAAACAAACAGATAGTTCTGTTAGTAAAGCCGGCCAACAATAAGTTCGAGTTCATTGCAGAAGATATTTAAAGCCAGTTGGAGCTAACATGTGCCATCAACATATTTTAGGTGGAAAAAGGCCACAAGTATACATTGAACTAATCAACTATACTGGTACCCACCTCCGGTGTAAGGGTCATGGAAGGATGCATCCAGTGGAATATCCTTCTGTCCAGTATTCTGCAATATAAACTCCACAACTTGTTGACGGTATGAACTTGGAAGGTTTTCTTTCAAAAGCCATTTGTCAGCAACAGTGTAGGGGTTATCTGATGACAGATCATTCTTTAAGAAACAGATAGCATCACAATAAAATATCTCCATTCCCACCATAACATTTAACATGCCAAGATACAACCGTACGAGAACTTTGCACTCTACATTCTGTAATGCACAAAGCTAAAGAAAAAGGTTTACAAGATGAGTTTTTTGAACAGGTTCGGCAGAGTCAAAGGCTGCTTCTGGCTGGATTAACCAAAAGAGAAGGCAAAAAGCCAGCCAAACTCTCATGCCATGCACCTTAGCAGAATAGGCATCAGCCATCATTAGAGACCATAGGTGATCGACACAAACATTTGTGTCTTAAGATATGGTAAACTGAAGTTGGCAACTAGAAAACTAACCATTTTCAAGCAAGATATAGATGATCACAGGTGCAATTTTTAATTTGAGCACTGACAAAACTGTAAGAAACTAAAATGAGTTTGAGTGAGTCTATAAGAGTCGAAATGCTTCTAGGTTAGTCTTAGAGTAACTTCGGTTTTGATCAGTTTGGGCTTAGCGGGTTGAGTCTGATGTCTAGGATGATAGGTGCAATTGCCAATTTGAGTAAAACTCACTTTCCAACTTTTATTGACTCGCTTGGACTCATTTAGATTCTTACAATTTTCTCATGACTCAATTTGCCAATTGCACCTGTCATTCCAGATTCCAGAATCCAGAATGATAGGTGAAATTGTCAATTTGAGTCCTGAGAAAATTGCTATGGATACTAGACATCAGGCGCAACCTGCTAAGCCCAAACCAATCCAAAACTGAAATTTCTCTCTAAGACTCACTAGACTCATTTCAACTCCTACCAACCCATTTGAACTCATTTAGACTTACAATTTTCTCAGGATTCAAACTGAGAATTGCACCTATCAGATAAGGTCTTCAAGTGGCTCAAACTTCAAAGGTGCAATCAGAAACAACTACTTTGCAAATGTGAGCTTTATCAAAGATCACAAAAAACTAATTCCAGCCAATTACCTAGGAGAACAATACAATAATGGATTTAAGTATATATTATTTTATGCATGATTCTACTAGCAACTTGTACATAGTAAACAGTAATTCACAAATTAACATTACATATTATGATGAACAGAAGACTTACAAGAAACATTAAAAAGCATGTGCCCAACATAGCAATAAAACAATATTTTCACATTGCAACCACCAAAAGGAATGATAACAGACCTGTCCTATTGTATGGCAGTTTTCGGGTGGGTTCACCATCCCCAATGTCCACATCAAACACTGGATATGACATACTGTCAGTCGAAAGAAAATGACAAAGAAGAAAATAAAATGAAACTTTTAATTATTTCCTCAAGTCTTACCATAGTCATATCGAACGCCATCAAGAATGTTATGACTTGAATTATCATCAGGCCCATCAACAACTTCACCAATCTGAAATCAGAAATACAGAATCAGCTTAGATATATATTGTTAGATCCATGAGCCGAAGCAAGTGTCAAAAGATTTTTAGAACATCAATACAATGGAAAACAGGATTACAATATGACAGAAAACCCCCACTTTGTGATATTAAAAGCACAGATTACACTGAGAGAGTAGAAAAGGAAAAGTTTCTGATATAATGCACAATGATGAAGTTGCATTACAAAACAGCAACCACTTTGTCACAACTATTTCTCAAAAGATATGCAGAGGTAGCTTACCGAAGATCAAGTGCATCTAAAAGAGAGGAGTGAAGAGAGTTTATAGATTCACTTCAGTAACATTAAAGAGAACAAAAGAGAGAGAAACTACAAATGGATGAGATAAACCAAATAAATACCTTCTCCCACTTTTGATCCCTTAAGTTCCAAGAGTATGCCACACCATTATCTCCTTCTCTAACAACTTTTGTTTGTCCATCATGTGATCCTGACAAATAAGAAATAGAAATAACATTACACTTGAAATATCATTAGCTATAAAAAAATCAGAATAATAGCGGAACGGCAAATGCTATCAGCAAAACACATGCAAAACATATGAAAAAAAAAGGATCCAGAAAAAGTAACACTACATCACAAGTACATCTTCCATAAGAAAAGAGTAGAAAGAAATCAACTATCCTAGTGGTGAACATCTTGAAAAATTTACACTTTATACAGATCATTGGATTGGACTGTAATGAAATGATGGTCTTCAAATGTCCACCAAATTAATACAAAAGTGGACAATCACCAAGAAGGAACTCACTATGGAGTTTACTCACAAAACCCACTGAAGGTCACACACAAGATAAAATATATATATTAATATTTTATTGAAGGAGGTATGCAAGAAGCACAACATAAAAGAGGGGGCTCACCCCCTACTTATATACAACCAAGAGAGCTCAAATGAGCTGTTGGAGCTGGTCCAACGGCTCTAAATAGAGCTGTTGGAACCGTTCCAACAGCTCTTTTTGACTAGTCAACTTTATGTTGACTGGTCAAAAAGGAACCAAAGAAAAAGAAGAAAAGAAGAATACAAAAAGGGAAAAAGTTACAAGAAAATGGAACCAAACAAAAGAAAAAAGAACACAAAAAGGGAAAACAGTTACAGCAAAATGGAACCAAACAAAAGAAAAAAGAACACAAAAAGGGAAAAAAGTTGCAGCATATATATATATATGGGGAATGAAAAGCTACCCACTGAAAAACCTACCAAACCTACCCACTATGAAACATTTTATCGGGTTTTCGGTGTTTTTTCGAAATTCAGACCTTACAGATGTGATATATGTGATTGTTTTTATAGGAATCAGTTCTTGGAGCATTTGATTCCAATGCATGGATAGGTTTTTATGAGGTTTCAAAAATCAACGGCCTACAATTTTCATAAATTTTTGAAGCTCCAAATACTATTTTTTCATCCAAAATGAGTGATCCAAGTGTCAATTTCTAGTAAATCAATCATGCTGAACACATCTGTAAGATCAGAATTTCAAAAAAACACTGAAAATCCGATAAAATGTTTCTTAGTGGGTAGGTTGGTAGGTTTTCTAGTGGGTAGGTTTTCAATTCCCATATATATATATATATATATATATATATATATATACACAATTTAACATGGACACCATCAGCAAAATCTCAACCAGTTAGGTATGGATAGGGTAGAAGCAATCCAAGCCAGCCTGAGCTGACCTGTGCTGCTGTGTTTGCATTAGCTATTCCAGAGGGCATTGAAGCTTGATGCTTGGTAGAAGAATAGCTTCCAATATAGTAAATAAACATCATCAAGATTCAACACCATCATCCTTCCCATATGGTTGAGAAACACCATCATCATCAAGCCCTATCCCAACTGCATGGCTTTTGCTTTACAAGTCCTGCTCCATTCCTTCCTATTTAGAGCTACAACCTTGGTCATTATACAATCTTGCATAGAACCGCTCACTGCCTTCCTCCAAAGTCATCAATGCTTTTTTCTTAAAATTGGAAGCTTTGTTATGGTCAAGAAACATGTCATGAAAACACAGTAATGCTATGTCGAGTGCAGTTTAATGTGATTGTGCATACTCGTTCCTAGATGAATTTGTCCTGTTGATAGCCACAGCACAACCCAGATAATATAGAAACACTTACATTTCATAAGTAACTTACAAAATTTGCAATTTCAGTACACACGTATTTCAACAACTAAAAAATGTGTATGCACAAACGCAGATAACTACACAGTATGCACAGGAGCAAGAGGATATTTTGCATATCAAACCTGGTATTTGCAATGACTCATGCCCGGGTAAATCAGTCAACTTCAGCCCTCCAACCCTCTTCCTAGAAGTAAATAATAGGAGACAAACAACAAACATGAAAAGAGTGTACTTGAAGCTGCATCTATTGACCTTCAACATCAAATCTCTAATCACATATGCTCAATTTGCTTGTAAATAATAGGAGTCAAACAACAAACATGAAGTTATACTTGAAGCTGCATTTATTGGCCTTCAACATCAAAGTTATAATCACAGATGTTCAGTTTGCTTCAGCATCATGGCCAACAGAAAGGAAGTTTAGAAGTTTTACTTTTTTCTTCTTTCTTACTAATATAGAGAATGAAGACTGAGTGTTTGCTAATATGCTTCCCTCTTATCAATGAATATGATTAATAAGAAACTCTACTGAAGAAATACAGTTCACAAGGGAAACATTTTGTGACCAGAATGAAATAGGAAACACACCAAAAATATGTGAAAGTGAAGAAACATCTTAAGGAAGAGATGCAAAAATAGTACATGAGGCAAAATAAATGTTTCAGTAGATCTTTTGTCAAAAATTGGACAAAAGACCAAGAAAAAATGCCCCTGAGGACTGTAGTTTGCCACTCCTAATAAATATGCATCATGTTAGTGTACCAGACACCATAATGCATCACTCAGATGATGGCACGGTAGAAGCATCTTGAAGATATAGGAGGCAAATTTGGAGCTAGAAACAAAGGCAAACTGTTAAGATATATATATATATATATAAAAAAAACAAAATACCCATCAGCAGTATCTCGGTCTTTTTACTGTAATAGGTGCCAGCCCGTTAGGGGCTGATATTTTAATTTTCTTTTTGTATTTTATTTTTCCTTTTAGCTTTTTTAATTTTGTCTTTTTTCAAGATATGATGGGACAGCTCCATATAGCTGTTGGAGCTGCCCCAACGGTCACAAATGTGACCGTTGGGTGCAGCCCCAACAGCCATATGGAGCTGCACCCTTTAGCCTCCATTTGTATTATAAATAGGCCCTTTGTGGCCTTGTATTTTCAACTCTTTAAGAGTATCTTTATGCAGTAACAAAGTTTATTTGACCCTTGTGTGGGTGGTTTGATTATTCAATCAAGTATTCTACATTATTGAAGTGTGTTATTGCATGTTTATTGGGTTGAATCCATTTCATTACATGGTATCAGAGCTTTGGTGCTCTAAAAGCAATTTTTTAAGAGGAAGATCGTGATAGCATCAAGAGGAGGATCATGAGCTTAGCGAATACAACGAATCATGGATTATTGCATTGGAAAGTGCACCATCTCTCAAGCAAATCTAGTATCTCTCTCTCTCTCTCTCTCTCTCTCTCTCTCTCTCTCTCTCTCTATATATATATATATATATATATATATATATATATATATATATATATATACAACAACAACAACTACGCCTTCATCGCAAAACAATTGGGGCCGAAGAAAATCATTATGGGTCTTCCACATGAATCCTTTTCCTCCAATCATTTCTATCAAATGCCATGTCCTCGATGAGGTTCAAAGCATTCATATCCTTTCCTATCATCTCCATCCAAGTCTTCCTAGGCCTACTCTGACCTCTTTTAACTAATATATTTTCCCATTTCTCCATCCTTCTAACTGGAGCATCATTAGGCCTTCGCCGAATATGTCCAAACCACCGTAAACGATTCTCTCTCATCTTATTTTCAATGGGTGCAACGCCTACCTTCTTACGTATCTCCTCATTCTAAATCTTATCTTTTATTGTATTTTCACACATCCATCTAAGCATACGCATCTCAGCTACACTCATTTTTTGAATATGATGTCTCTTGGCAGCCCAACATTCCGTACCATATAATAAAACGAGCCTAATAGTCGTCCTATAAAACTTTCCCTTCAACCGCAATGGCATTCTATGATCGCACAATACTCCAGTTGCACTTTTTCATTTCATCCACCCAACCTTTATCCTATGATTTACATCCCCATCAATTTCTCCGTACTTTTGAATGATAGATCTCAAATATTTGAAACAATCATTCACCGGTATTTCTTGCTCACCAAGCTTCACTACACTCCCATCACTACTTCGTTGCTTACTAAACCGACATTCCATATATTCTGTTTTACTCTTACTCAACTTAAAACCTCTTGCTTCCAATGTTTGTCTCCATAATTCTAACTTAGCATTAACCCCAGCTCTAGACTCATCAATCAAAACAATATCATCAGCAAACAACATACACCACGGCACATTTTCTTGAATTGATCTCGTAAGCTCATCCATCACTATAGTAAATAAGAAAGGGCTTAAAGCAGATCCTTGATGTAACCCAACCATTATAGGAAAATTGGTTGTCACCCCTCCATAAGTGTGGACATTGGTTACTACTTTTTACATATCTTTAATTATACTAATGTACTTGAGAGAAACACATTTCTTCATCATTATCCACCAGAGAACGTCCCTAGGTACTCTATCGTATGCCTTCTCCAAATCAATAAAAGCCCTATGCAAATCTTTGTTCCTCTCGCTATATCTCTCAATAAGTTGTCTAAGAAGATGTATAGCTTTCATAGTTGATCTTTCAGGCATAAAACCAAATTGATTCTCCGATATCATGACAATCTTCCTCAACCTAGACTCAATCACCCTCTCCCAAAGTTTCATAGTATGATTCATGAGTTTTATACCACGATAGTTTGTGCAATCTTGTATACACCCTTATTCTTATATAGAGGCACCAAAGTACTATTCCTCCACTCATTAGGCATCTTATTTGTCCGCCAAATCTGGTTAAAAAGATTTGTCAACCATTTTAAACCTTTCTCTCCCAAGCATTTCCAAGCCTCGATAGGTATACCTTCTGGGCCAACTGCCCTTCTTGATTTCATTTTTTTCAAAGCCTCTGCAATTTCTTTTTTTTGAATCTTACGCATGAAGTCATGATTCATCTCATGAAAAGGAATGGAGAATTCTCCAAGATCCTGAGCATGACTTCCATTAAATAGCTTATCAAAATAATCTTTTCATCTCTCCTTAATCTCCACATCTTTGACTAAAACCTTTTTTGTTTCATCTTTGATACATCTAACCATACCCAAATCCCTCGATTTCCTATCTCTCATCTTTTCAAGCCTATAAATATCCTTCTCGCCCTCTCTCTCTCTCTCTCTCTCTCTCTCTCTCTCTCTCTCTCTCTCTCTCTCTCTCTCTCTCTCTCTCTCTCTCTATATATATATATATATATATATATATATATATATATATTCTTCTCATTGTAAAGAAATGAAGAATGAAAGGGAAGTAATAGTCTTCATTCTCGTACGCCTAAATCATACAAACTATGTGATGTGGGCATCCATAGTAAAGCACAAAATATAAGAAAAGGGACTATGGGGTTTGGTGGACGACATAGTGACAAATATCGCGAGATTTATGAAAATCTCGCGATAATATCGCGAGAAATTGCCTGAAAGTTTAAAATGGCAATTTCTCGCAAGATTTATGAAAAAAACATAAATACCGTGATTTAAATGAGATATTTACGTTTTAAACAGCTATTTATCGCAGAAAAATCATGAATTTTTATTTTTAAATAATTTTTATTGATATTTTATTATAAAATTTATTTTTATATTTTTTAATTAGTTTTTTATTGTTGAGATTTTGCCGAAAAAATGCAAGATTTATGAATTTTTTTATTTCTAGCAAGTTTTTGAAAAACGAAAAATTACCAATAAAAACATTTGTCACTATGGTGGACGATACCAAAAAAGAGCCTAAATTCATTCTCACTAAAATTGAGAATGGAAAGGAAGTTGCTCTTTAAGGAGAGAAAATGTCTAAAGCCATTTCTGATTATAAAAAAAGATGGAAAGAATATAGGATGGGTCATTCCAAGATAATTGGATGGTTCATCAATAGTGTGGACATCCATCAGTGATTTATTTTGGCGAAATTTGATTTCGTTAGTGATGCGTGAAAATATCTTAAAGACATATATAGTCTTAATGACATTGCTCACGTACGTAATGTTCAAAACAAGGTAAGAATCATGACTCAAGGAGAGAGGAGCATTAGGGAATACTATAATGCACTCTCTCTTCTTTGGAATGAATTGGTTCTTCTTGAGCCAAAATGGCATTGCCCACAAGATGTAGAACTCTGTGAAAATCAAATTAAAACATAGTACTTCTACCAATTTATTAATAGGCTTAGGCCTGAATTTGAAGGAACCAAGTCGGCTCTCCTTCGTAAAGGAGGTGTATCATCCATAGTAGAAACTCTTAAGGAATTGGCTATGGAAGAAAATAGATTGAAGAAGCCTTCCGCTTCAAAAGATGAAGGGTGTGTGCTTGCTATGTCAAAGCCTGGCAATCATACTAGAAGCTATAAACCTCCTCATTTTGTAAAAAATGAAAATGAAAGAAACCCCAACAACTATGAAAGAAACGAAAAGATGGGTGACCATGAATACAAAAAGGGTGAAAAATCATATGATATCATTATTATGAATCGGGACACATCAAGTCATTTTGTCCCAAAAGAAAGAAGGATGATCATAGAGAAGACAAAAGAGTTGCTTCGGTTGAAAGGAGTGATGTAGACGTCTCCAAATGTATTGGCTCGCTATCTTTGGCTCAACTAATGGAGGCGCTACGACCAATACTTAAAACTCAAGCTTTTTCTTTCTCGGGAGCGGTCGTATCCACAAGTGATGACCCTGATAAGACTTCTTGGATCCTAGATTTTGGTGCTTCGTTTTATATGACTCCAAATGAATCCATATTAACCGAATGTAATTCTAACCCAAATGACTTATGTTTCAATCGTCGATGGAACGTCCTTGAAAATTAAAAGTTTTGAGATTTTTCAAAGACCACCAATCTTTCATATACCAAATATTAAAGTAGTAACAAAGTTAAATTTAAATCTTTTAGCGGTTTCTCAAATTAAGGACCATGATTGTAAAGTACTATTTTCATCCAAGGGTGATATACAAGATTGCACAAACTATCGTGGTATAAAACTCATGAGTCATACTATGAAACTTTGGGAGGGGGTGATTGAGTCTAGGTTGAGGAAGGTTGTCATGATATCGGAGAATCAATTTGGTTTTATGCCTGGAAGATCTACTATGGAAGCTATACATCTTCTTAGACAACTTATTGAGAGAAATAGAGAGAGGAACAAAGATTTGCATATGGTTTTTATTGATTTGGAGAAGGCTTACGATAGAGTACCTAGGGACGTTCTCTGGTGGACAATGATGAAGAAAGGTGTTTCTCTCAAGTACATTAGTATAATTAAAGATATGTATGAAGGAGTAGTAACCAATGTCCACACTTGTGGAGGGGTGACAACCAATTTTCCTATAACGGTTGGGTTACATCAAGGATCTGCTTTAAGCCCTTTCCTATTTGCTATAGTGATGGATGAGCTTACGAGATCAATTCAAGAAAATGTGTCGTGGTGTATGTTGTTTGCTGATGATATTGTTTTGATTGATGAGTCTAGAGCTGGGGTTAATGCTAAGTTAGAATTATGGAGACAGACATTGGAAGCAAGAGGTTTTAAGTTGAGTAAGAGTAAGACAGAATACATGGAATGTCGATTTAGTAAGCAACGAAATAGAGATGGGAGTATAGTGAAGCTTGGTGAGAAAGAAATATCGGTGGATGATTCTTTCAAATATTTGGGATCTATCATTCAAAAGTATGGAGAAATTGATGGGGATGTAAATCATAGGATAAAGGTTGGGTGGATGAAATGGAAGAGTGCAACTGGAGTGTTGTGCGATCGTAGAATGCCATTGCGGTTGAAGGGAAAGTTTTATAGGACGACTATTAGGCCCGCTTTACTATATGGTACAGAATGTTGGGCTGCCAAGAGACATCATATTCAAAAAATGAGTGTAGCTGAGATGCGTATGCTGAGATGGATGTGTGGAAATACAATAAAAGATAAGATTCGGAACGAGGAGATACGTAAGAAGGTAGGCGTTGCACCCATTGAAAATAAGATGAGAGAGAATCATTTACGGTGGTTTGGACATATTCGACGAAGGCCTAATGATGCTCCAGTTAGAAGGATGGAGAAATGGGAAAATATATTAGTTAAAAGAGGTCGGGGTAGGCCTAGGAAGACATGGATGGAGGTGATAGGAAAGGATATGAATGCTTTGAACCTCACCGAGGACATGGCATTGTATAGAAATGAATGGAGGAGAAGGATTCATGTGGAAGACCCAGAATGATTTTCTTTGTTGGTTCATATCGCCGACCCCAATTGTTTTGGGATGAAGGTGTAGTTGTTGTTGTTGTTGTTGTTGTTGATGATGATTGTTTAATACAGGATCTCCAATCCGAGAAACCGATTGGGTGAGGCCATAGAAGAGGAGATTTCTATATAATGGACAATCTTGAGTTATCAAAACAATTTTTTTGTAATTTTGTGGAAAAGAAAAATATAAAAAATTAGCACAAAAGACTAGGACATCCTATAGTGACCAAATTACACTTGTTTTCATTTCTTTCAAGTTATAAAGAAAGAGATTTTGTGTGTGAAGATTTTATTCTTGGCAAAATGAAGTTTTTGCCCTTAGACTAAGACATTTTATAACTAAAAATCCATTTGAGTTAGTACATTCGGATGTATAGGGACCGACTCCGGTTATATCTAAAGGAGGTGTATCCTATTATGTTGTGTTTGTAGTAGACTATAGTAGACATTCTTAGATATTTTTTCTAAAACAAAAATCATAAGTATTTTATGGTTTTAAAAAATTTCATTGTTATATGAAGAATCAATTTAAAACTAATATTTAAATCTTTAGAACCGATTCCGGGAGAGAATTTGTGTCAAAAAATTCAAAAATTATCTTGGCCTACATCGGATTATTCATCAAAAATCTTGTTCATACACTATTCAACAAAATAGATTAGCCGAGAGGAAGCATAGACACATTATTGAGACCACTAGAACACTTCTTGTGTCTAGAAATGTTTCAAAAGTTTTTTGAGCCGAAGTCGCCCTTACGGCAGTCTATTTGATAAATAGAATGCCTTAAAAAAACATTGAAAATATCTCTTCTATTGAAAAATTATTTAAAACATCTCACGATTATAAAAGGTTAAGGAACCTTGGATGTAAATGTTTGACAAACTTTCTCCAAAAGCAATCCCTTGTATTTTTTTAGGCTATATCGAAAACCAAAAGGGATATAGATGTTATGACATTGAAAGAAACAAATTGTATGTTTCGCGAAATGTCATTTTTCTTAAAAATGAAATGGGTTTTAGCAAGGAAAAAATCCAAGAAAGTTGCTACTATTCATTTTTTTTTATGTTGTCAATGGACATGAAAGGTGTGAAAACATTCATGACATGCATGAGCGTGAAAATGAAGACACTCATGATGCACATGGAAATGAGGATCTTAATAATATAGATCTATCTCATAATAACATACAAACCTATACTCGACGTACCGAAAATCATCCACAATGTGTTTTACAAAGGTATTCCCAAAATCAAGATGTAGATTCTTTTAGTCTTAGAAAATTCATAAGAATTTCAAAAACTCCTAGTAAATTTGTATCACATGATTCCTTTAAACCAAGGTATAGATCATGCTTAATGACCATACACTAAAAATTAGAACCAACTTCTTACCATGAAGCTAAAAATCATCAAGAATGGATTAAGGCAATGAATGATAAATTAGAAGCATTGGAAAAAGCAAAAACTTGAGAAATCCAAACATTACCCAAAGGAAAGAAGACCATAGGATCTAGATGGGTCTATAAGATAAAAACTAAATGGGATGAAACATTAGAAAGATAGAAAGCTATGTTATTAGCCAAGGGATACAGTCAAGAATATGGAGTAGACCACGATGAGACATTTGCTCATGTTGCTCAAATGACCACTGTGAGAACTCTCATTTCTATAGCATCAATTAAAAAATTGCCTATCTTTCAAATGGATGTAAAAAATACCTTTTTGAATGGTAATCTGAATAAGGAAGTCTACGTGGATCTGTTAAATTGTATCAAATCATGTATGTATATATATATATATATATATTTATATATAGAGAGAGAGGGATACATATGCATATATATATGCATATGTATCTACTACTATATATATATTCTTTATGTAGCCCCAGGGGCATTTCTATCATTTCCCATTTTACGCATATTCACGCTTGTGAATGTGCATGTAACTTTTCTTCTTTTTCCTTTTCTAAGTCAAAGGAAGGGGAGACATTGGACTCCCCTCCAACGTCTAGTAGGAGCCCCTCTTTTTGGTCTCCTCTTGTATTATAAATAGGGGTGTATCCCCACTATTGAAACTCATTCTTTTGGGAGCCTTTGTGCTCACCCTTGTTCAATAGATTCAATCTTTTGCATTTCAAGTGTTCTCTTTGTACCTTTGTGTACTTTTATTCAAGTGTTCTTGGTGTGTCTTTGTACATGTATCCCTTTGTGGAGCTTGGATCCCTTTGTAGAGCTTGTGCTTGTAGTGCACATCTTTGAAGATATTTTTACATGGTATCAGAGCAAAGTTGGGAGAAAAGAAGATCGTATATTTTGTTCTCTCTATTGGGTGCTTCGAAAAGCATGCCATCAAATTTTGGTGACCGGGGTAAAGACTAGTTTCTTCATTCAATATTTTGGAAGCATTCTACATCGAGTAGGACTTTATATCTCCTTGTGGTACACATCTCTTCTCTTTTTTCTTCTCTCTAATGGGCGAAAAGGACTCTCACTTCTCTCTTGGCTTCAAATTAAATGGATCTAATTATCATATATGGGCCAGGAATATGGAGGCCCATATCAAAGGTAAGGGTCTTTAGGGATATGTTCAAAGAACTATTCCCGAACCCGAACCTAAAATCACTATCTTTAAGAAGAAAAAGAAAAAGCTTTTGAGGAATACAATAAAAGGCATGAAGAGTGGGAGATGAAAAACTACGAAATCATTTCGTGGTTTTTCTCTTCGGTGGAAACAAAGATTAATGCCAATATATTGAAATTCAAAAAAGCATATCAAGTATGGGAGTATCTTGAACGAATGTATACGTCAAGAGACTTGTCCCATAAATATTACCTTCAAAAGAAAGCTTTGACTCTTCATCAAGGAGAGATGTCAGTTAGAGAATATTTTGTTGAATTATCGACTATTTGGGATGAACTTGCTCTCCTTGAACCTAAATGGAGTGAAGAGGCAATCGAATTGAGGCAAAAACAACTTGAAGATTATCACTTTTTTAATTTCTTAAATGGGCTTAGACCCGCGTTCGAACAGTCTAGATCCTCTCTTTTATCTTCTTTTTCTTCTCCACCTTTAGAAGATGTTCTTACCAAATTAAGTGGAGAAGAAAGTAGATTGAGAATGAATAAGGGGTATAAGGGCATGATTTAGTTTAAGTAATCCTTAAATTCTTTAGATAAAAATTCTTCCCCTGAATCAGTGCGAAAAATTGAAATGTCATCTTTGAATTGATTTTTAACTAACTGATGAAATATTTGAAAGTGTGAAAAGACTTCAGATTTGTGTTTAAGAAAATAGATCCAAGTGTGTCTTGTGAAATCATCTACAAAAATTACATAATAAATAAAGTCACCTTCGGAGCTAATAGGTGCGGGGCCCCATACATCTAAGTGTATTAATTCTAGTGGTCTACAAGAGACAAATGTTCTTTCTTAAAAAGGTAGTCTTTTCATTTTTTCCAGAATATACTTTTCACATTTAAAAGTTTAAAATTTATAAAAAAAAAAATCATCTTTGGAAATAACTAGAGCTTGAATACACTAGGATGTCCAAGTCTCCTGTGCCATAAGTCTAAGTCAACCTTTTGAACATTACAACACAATGCATTCTTAGGTATGTCCAAAAAATCCATGTAGTATAAGGCTATAAGCCTCCTTCTCTATGGTCTTCTCCAATCAGCTTCCCTGACTGGTGATCATGCACTCAACATTCATGAAAAGAGAAAGAAACATTACATTCATGGTCAATTAATTGTGAAACAGATAAAAGATTTAAATTTAATTTGAGAATATATCTAACTTATAGAATACAAAACCTTTTTTAAGTTTTCGAAATTCTCAATTCTTTTAATTTCAAGAGATGTTCCATAAGCAGTAAACACATTTGACCCGTTTGAGTTATGACATTTAGATAAGACAGTAATATTTGGGGTCATATGAAAAGAAGCACTTTAGTCAAGAAGTCAAAGAGATTTACCTAGATCTGAGGTGCTAATGGAAGAGATTGTGGCTCCAGTAGAGGACAATGCTCCCTTGAGCAATAGTTGAAGTGCCCCCACTAGTGCTAGAGACATGCTTCAAATGGAAAATTCATTGGATTCTTGCGAAGGTCCGACAGAGGCAACCTTCTTTTCATATGGTTTCTTCAGTTTTGGACAGTAAGTTTTTACATGTCCTGGCTCACGACAGTAGTAACAAATCATTTTTCTCTTCTCAAAATCATTTCCGTCAATCATTCTTTCATAGTTTGGAGGTTTGTAGGTGCGAACATGATTCCCCGGTCTAGATACGGCTAGAACTGAGTCATCATCACTTTTGGCAACTCTACTCTTAAGCCAATTTTCCTCCATGCTCAATTCTTCTATAGTATCATCTATCAAGAGAACCTTTCCTCGATGAAGATGAATGGATTTAGTAGTTTCAAAATCTGATTTTAGACCATTGACAAATTGAAAAAAGTGTTTCGCATTCATTTGATTTTGACGAAGTTCGATGTCTTGTGGGCAATGTCACTTTGGTTCGAGAAGAGCCAACTCTTCCCACAATTCGGACAAACTATTATAATATTCTTTAATGCTTTTGTCCCCTTTAACCATATTTTGAACTTGATGTTGCAAATTGCACGCATATGCAATGTCTTTAAGAGTATACATTCTCTTAAGATAGTCCCACGCACTATGTCACATGGGTGCGGGTGCGGGTGCGACACGGGTGCAACGCAATTTTAAAAATTTTAGACACGGGGACTCGGCTATATATATTTTAAAAAAAAAGTGCACAGTTTGTGACTGTGCACAGCACACAGTCACTGTGACTGTGCACAACACAGTCTCTTTATATATATTTTAAAGAATATATAAAAAAATCATTTTTTTAGTTTTTTCACCCTAAAATGGATGAATATAGACTCGGTCAAAGTTGACCGAGTCCAAAACATGGATGAACTCAGCCCCGGTGCGTTGACCGAGTTCGACCCTTCATTGACCGTGTCTGCCCCGTGTCCTTAGTCGCACCCGTGTCGGGCTGTGTCAACGCGGGTGCGTCAACCCCCTAGCCGAGTCTGTGTGACATAGCCCACGCATTATTTGCATGTTCAAACTTTGCAAAACTTGAACATATTTTGATGTTCACGCTACTTATGAGCCAAGACATAATCGTGGCGTGTCCCATCCTCCATTCTTTCCATTTTTTCTCGTAAGTGGTAATAGCTTTAGTCTTTTCTACCTCCGTGAGAGGTATTTCTTTCTCACCTTCGATCTTTGTGAGGATTAGTTTAAGTTCCAAGTCGGTTTCATCTACTAATCCCCACAACCCCTTTTCCCATATTAGGTGCTTCATGATTGAAGTTCATGTGACGTAGTTTGAATCATTAAGCTTGATAGGTTTAATGGTGACGTTATCATTGTCATCCATTTTACAAGGCTTAAAAAAGAAGAAAATAACAAGAGTTGAGAAGAGAGATATACTCTACCATGAATGGTAGATGCAAGCACACCTCCAAGCTTTGCTTGAACACACTTTTATATATACTTGAGGAAGAACGTCTCTTCTCCAAAAACTAGAGTGGCACACTTCTCAATGCACTGAGATAAATAGCTTGATCATAATCGTAGCTCTGATACCATGCAAAAAGATGAAGCCCACAAACGAAGCTTCAAATGAGGCTCATAAAAGATCTCTCTCAATGAACACAATGGTTCATTCAAGACACTCACAATAACCGAAATACTCAAAAGAGTATACACAATAAGAGAGGGGAAAATTATATATCATTTAAGTGGGAAAACCCACACTCAAGAGAGTTAATATTACAAGAAAAAATGGACCCATATTTATAGAGCATACAGGATAGAGCTGGAGGGAGTTGTTGGGCTCCCAACGGTTCTAATTGGAGCCGTTGGGAGCCCAACGACTCCAATAGTACATGTTGCTTTTTTACTATGGTCAAAAAGTAACATGTCCTAAATTGTCCAAATTAAAAACCTAGCTAAATTCTAACTAGTTCCTAACTAAACTAAAAAAGATAACTAAACTACAAATACATTACATATGAATATTACATTTTTTAACAAGAATTTCTTAATCATGGATTGTTTTTATCATCCTCTTCCTCATTAGAAGTCATTGCATATTTTGATTCTGACTGAGGAAGGGATGTAAATGATAGACGCTCAACTATTGGTTTATGTGTGTTTATAGGTGATTCTCTAATTTCATGGTGATGCAAGAAGCAACAGAAGGTGTCGCTTTCCTCTATTGAAGTTGAGTATCGTGTCATGGCAACAACCACATCTCAGTTAGTATGGTTGTGGCAACTACTAGAAGACCTGGGAATTCACATCGCAGAACTCTCTAGATTATGTTGTGACAATAAGAGCGTGGTCTACATTGCAAGCAATCGTACATTTCATGAGGGCAAAACATATTGAAATGGATTGCTACTATGTTCATGAAGAATTTCTGAAGAAGACCATCAAATTGCCTTACGTTCCCTCAGAGTACCACTACCAACTAGCGGACTTCTTCCCTAAAGCGCTTCTGTCACCTCGATTTCGTTTTCTACTTAACAAACTCTCGGTTGTTCCACCATGAGTTTGAGGGGGGTGTTAAGATATATATATATATATATATATATATATATATATATATATATATATATAAACCAAAATACCCATCAGGGTATTTTGGTCTTTTTACTATAATAGACATCAGCCCGTTAGGGGCTGATATTTTAATTTTCTTTTTGTATTTTATTTTTAGTTTTATCTTTTTTTATTTTCTTTTTTCAAGATATGATGGGACAGCGCCGTATAGCTGTTGGCGCCATATAGATGTTGGAGCTGCCCCAACTGTCACAAATGTGACAGTTAGGTGCAGCCCCAACAGCCATATATTGATGCACCCTTTAGCCTCCATTTGTATTATTAATAGGCCCTTTTTGGCCTTGTATTTTCAACTCTTTCAAGAGTGTATCTATGCGATAACAAAGTTTATTTGACCCTTGTGTGGGTGGTTTGATTATTCAATCAAGTATTCTACTTGATTGAAATGTGTTATTGCATGTTTTATTGGGTTGAATCCATTTCATTACACAAACTACTTGTATTTCCCAGTGCATAGATCAGACAACAAAAACTAGCAGGGGTGGATCCTGCGTGTAGCTGAGTCAGGCTTAAAATCAGACCTCAGTAAGACCTGCCCCCACCATTAGTCTGCCCTGACTCTTACCAGGCTTAAGTTAGGCCCAGAAACAAATCCTATTAACAAGCATTTGAGGTCAGGCTTACAACAAGCCCACAGGAAACACCCCAGACCCCATTCCAGCTTAGTCAGCCATCAGGAAAGATGGGCCCAGAATAGCCAGGTTTAGGGCTGTGCTTGCAGCCTTGACCCAATCTGGTCTAAGTTGGACACGTAGCCTATATCCACCCCAAGGCATAGCAAAAAAGGGAAACAAAAACACTGATATGACAATTGTGATACTATGCCAAGTGAGATAATGTACTTGCAATATCACCCATCTTCATGATGTGGACATTTTTTTAGTCCTTTGCCAAATTCATACACATGAAAAACAGTCTTTGTGATCTGATGAGAATAAAAAATGGTACTCATTTGAACTCCAATCCCATAGCAGAGCACTTTGAGATAAATACAAGAAGAACCATAATCTGAACTGCGCTTGATGGAAAAGAAAAACCCACACCAGAAACAAATTCAAGATCCCTTTGTGACTTGCAAATCAACATATGTTATTATTTCTATTAGAGTTGCAAACAGCCACATGATTCAAGTTAATAGGTTACATTTTAAGTCTCTCCAAAACCATGTCAATCATGTTATGGTTAATCTCATGTAGACAAGCTTACTCTCTAGTTTAGATTCCTCACACCTTCAAGAGACACTGCTGCCAAAAAAAAACAGTTATCATCTCTTTTACTTTGTGAGTGTGTGAATATCAAATATTGCAACTTAGTTCACAACGTAACAGAAAAACAAATTAAAAAAGGAAGCATTATGGTATTTTCAAAATATCAGTAAATTAAAAACAGGAAGATTTATGCAAATTAGGCCGTCAACAGGTCATGAATTTCTAGAAGTCTAAACTACCTGCATTAGTGATGAATAGTTCTAAATATGGTTTCCTTTTCCCAAAAATGGAAATATTCATTTGACCAAACTCAAAATTATACTGCAACTGCCAATCAACACAAAATATCCAATGGTAGCAGACATTAAAATCACACCTGTTACACTTGTACTCTGAAAGTTGAGCTGCATATGCTTCAATGTCTGATACCCCAGACATCCTGTCTCTGTTTGTTGTCCATATCCTTGCAACACCATCAGAGCAAGCCGTTACAATATCACCATTACTCAGGAATTTAACATCCCAGACACAGCCAGGGTGTTCAATGGTTTGTATACAAGCTCCACCTACAATGTTCAAGATTATACCCACAAAACAGCTTTAGCTAAATCTATTAAAACTTAAAAACCTGACAAGGATTACAAGAGTGATGAGGATGGGTTTGCAAAAAATAGACCACAAAAAATGGCTTTTTAAAAATTCACTGTGTATATGTGTGTACATCTGCATTGGCATGCACATGTTTGTGCAATTGTGCATGTGTGAGCATGGGCCTCTCTCTCTCTCTCTCTCTCTCTCTCTCTCTCTCTCTCTCTCTATATATATATATATATGGAGAGAGAGTAGACGGTAGTTGCCTACACCGTTTCATGCCTACCGCGAGTGAAAAGCGGTTTCTGGGTTGTTTTTCGCAAATCTGACCGTGCAGATGCATTCGACATGGCCAATTTGCTAGGAAACGATACTTGGATCGTGTTATTTTAAAATGTGATTTTTTAAGCCTTGGATATTTATGATATTTATAAAAAATTTACACTTTCAATTTTCAGACCTCATAAAAACCTACCCGGCTTTGGAATCGGACGATGCAAGAGTCGATTCCTACAAAATCAAGTACGTAGAACCAGAGTTACTGAAAGCTTTATAGATAGGTTGGAAGTGTGCTTCCCCGAAACTCGCTTCAAAACTTGAAACTCCTCGGCTTACAAAACTTGATAGGAATCTCGATTCACCCAGGCTTCTCCTATGCTTCTCACATGTTTCTTCCTTGCTTCCCTACATGATTCTTATATGCTTCTTTTATGCTTCTCACTCACTTCTCATGTACTTTCGTTAAAATGGCAACCATTATTTTAAAATACTGAGAAGAATTTAATTCTTACACTACGAAATCACAAAATTTAAGAATAATCAATTTTATTTTAGTTTTTATTTCTTTCTCCTTTGATTTGTATTTTGTTTCCCATTTGATCCCATATCACTTCCTCTTTTATTCCTATTTCACTTTTAAATCCATTTCTCGCTTCCCGTTTCTTATAAATTTTAAAATATCTCACTTATATCTTTACGTTTTGTTTCTCGCTTCCCCTTCATAGTCTGGTAACCTTGGGCAGAACGCATTTGTATGGTCAGATTTGAGAAAAACACTGAAAAGAATCCTTCAAAAGCCCCGTAGGCTGCGGTAGGCACGGATAGATGTATATATGTGTATATATATATAGAGAGAGAGAGAGAGTCGAGCAGGGTCTGAACCCCGATCTGGCTCTGGAGTGGTGTTCGCAGGTTCAGATCCATGTTTGACCAGACTTGACATATGCTAGCCATACACAGGTCTGTATATGGATAACATGAACTAGACCTTGTTAGAAAGTGTCTTTGAATACATTAGGTTCAATAAAGAACCCATACACATGCACATGAAGTGCAAATAAACCCATTAAAGAGAACAACACAAGCACATAATGTGCTAACACATAAACCCACACAAGGGGCAAAAATATGACATAAAGTCATAAGTTGAATATTATTGAAAAAGAATGAAGAAGGGGGTATAAACCCCATACAATGGAGCATAAGCTCCTCTAAGGAGTATTGAATACAAAGGGGGGAGACCCCTATTTATAACACAAGAGAGGGGCCACCAAGGGGGCTCCCAAAAGAGTCGTTGGGAGCCCCCAACGGTCACATTTGTGACCGTTGGGGGCTCCCCAACGACTCTTTGGGGAGCCTCCCTAGGTGGCGCAAACCACAAAAAAAGAAAAAATTAAAAAGAAAATTAAAATAAAATTACAAACATATTCCAAATGGAATATACGTAAAAACTGTGAAATGTCTAAACTACCCCTATGCCTATAAATAGATAAATATATATTTTATATATATAATTAGGATAATACATATGCATATATACCATATATGAATATGTATTATTCTTTATATATATAAAATATATATAATATTACAATTGTCGAATGATACATTTTAACACCCCCCTCAAGCTTTGCGTGGGGGAACGAAAAGATTGAAGAAAGCAAGAGGAAGAATCTCAAGGCTTCAAGAGCCTTCAGTACGAATGCCATTGTAAATGTCTCCCTCCAATGTCTTTAATGATGAGCACCTTCCATGATCTATCCAAGGTACTTCTTTTCCTCTTATCTTCAAGATCCTGAGGAACAACAACAAAGAACAAGTAAAAAATATCTTTGCACTTTTACTCAAAAAGGAACATTCCTAACAAGGTGCAAAATGTATGCATAATAGGATAATTACTTTAGCATGAAAAGAAAATTTAGAAAACCAAAGTTTTCAAAATCATATATCATGTTTAAAGAGTGAGTGGAAACATATTGCAAGAATGCATAATGCATTCATAAGGTCCAATATTGGACAAACACAACCCCATAATGTGGGAATAACAAAATAGTCCACTAAGGAACACCACAATAATCCTATGAAGAGGCATAAGCAACATATACTTTATTGAATGAGATCCTAAAAAGCCATAAAGAGCATATGCATATATTATCATGAAATGAATTAATACGTAAATGAATCATTAATGAACATGCTTCAAACATGTAATGAAGTGTCAAACAAGAGAAACGAAGTCTCCAAGCATACTTTAGACAAAAATAAACACAAGAGTTCACAAGGTTTTAAATCCACTTACGAGGCAAAATGAATAGTGTTATTTGAGTAGAGAATCTTACCCATTTAGGAAAATCTCACTCAATTGACAAAAAAGGACACATTTTGCATTAAAAAGTGGCCAAAATACCATAAGCACTTTAATATATAGATTAAATGCCAAAAAATCAACTTGATTTTAAAATATGCATATCAAAAATATGATTCACTTGAATATCTTAAAACACAAGTCATGAATGAAATTTTGCAAATTTCAACAATAGTTTATCCATTACAAACAACTACCTCATTAGTCCTCCAAAACCCATAAATCAAGTGTATAAGCTACTAGATCAAGAATATAAATATAATGCCATTAAAGGCCAAAGACACACACAAAGGTGTGCAAAAGAACCTCTTGTCTACATATAATAATACTTGAAATGAGTGCATCTACGACAAGAACAAGAGAATACACGCCAACATGGACCAAAAGCATATCTTGTCTACGTAAAAATACACTCAAAACCAAGTATGTTCAGCTACTAGAACAAGAGTAACAAGCCAACCATAGGCTAAAACACAATAAATCTCTTGTCTACATAAGATGGCACTTGAAATGAGTGAAATAAGCCAACCATGGGCATACATCTCAGCGACTAGAGCAAGGACACAAACGCCAACATGGACTAAAATCACACACCATGATGTGAATCAATGTGCCTTGTCTACATAAAATAACACTCAAGACAAGTGTGTTCAGCTACTAGACCAAGAGAGCAAAAGCCAACAAAGGGCTACCAACACACGAAGGTGTAATAAAATTCTTGTCTACATATGATGACACTTAGATAAGGGGCATAAAAGGAGAAGACTTTTGAGGTAATCAAACTTGTAATGACAAACATATATATAAATCAAACCTTGAATCAATAGAACAATATTCTTCAAAAAGAATACCCATAAAAATAACATTTTGGGATAAACTATGTAAAAGTGTCTTCAACAAGATACAACAACCGATAGAACAATATTCTTGAAAATAAATGTGTGAACATACGCACACCAAGAACATATGGAACACTTGTGCACAAAAGCACAAAATCACAAATGTGCAAATGCACTCATAATTTTCATAAACAATGGAAGGTTGGGCAATAATCCCTAAAACCTTGATTTCAATATACCTTAAAACATTTTAAGGTTTCAAACATCATATATCCATCACATTTATATATAGATAAGAGCATCCATAAGATCAATGGCCAACATCAAACTAGTGACACACTCATATACCAAATCATTCTAGAGTCCCAAGGTGCTCATAACTCACCTCAACCCTCATCTATAATATGGTAAGTGGACAATCTAAAAAGACATAACAACGAGTGTTACACTCATAATTAGAGATCATATACCAAATCATTCTAGAGTCCCAAGGTGCCCATAACTCACCTCAACCACCATCTATAATATGGCAATTTGGACAATCTAAAATGATATAACACGAGGTGCCCATAACTCACCTCAACAAACATCTCTAATAAAACAATAATAAGGCCAAAACAATGATGCATTAAAGAAACATGTGATGGACAAATATAAATGCCACAAAAATGCAATAAACACTTTAGGAATCATTTTTCAAAGAAAAGAGGACCGATTAAAAATTGAATCAAAGGTCCAATATAATCAATCACAATAATATGCTTTATAACAATAATTTTGCATAAACATGAATTATGCTTAATCTTCAAAAGAAGTCATTTATACAAAAAAGACTTATTATGCAACTAACACAATTATGAAATATTAAGCAACATCATGCGTAAGAACCGATTTGGAATAATCAAATAGTCAAAAACAAGCCTCAACTATGATAGATATAAAGTGCAATTAAATGCACACCAAATGATAATAAATGCACTTTTATGCAATGCAAGATTTTTAAATGACAATAATCTTGAATAAGCAAATAACAAACTTAGGCGAATATAGGCATTCATAAAGATGGTGAAGTTTGAAAAATCTTATGAAATCCACTATTGTAACTTAAAAAAAAATGATGCTCACAAGCAATCTCAAAAGATCCACAAAGGGTTACAAGTATTAATGAATCGTTGAAGGATATTATGCAAGGAAAAAGATACTTACAAACAATCTTCTCACAACCATGAAATCTTCATAAAAGAGTATATACTCACAAGAAGAGTATAAGGACCGAAAGGCTCTTTAAAGAGAGTTCAAAACACACAAAATTCCCAAAGAAGGGGGAAACTCCACTAAAGTGAGAGAAATTCCAACAAAGAAGAATAATAGATTTGTTAAAAAAAAACTTATGATAAAGTAAGATTGTACTGTGGCATAAATCTATAAAATTAAACATTTATTGAGGAAAAATTCAAAAGCTTTTAAGTTTTATCAAAAAACATGACTTAATAGATTATTACGAACTCCTAATGTAATAAGTACGCAACAAACATTAGTGAAGACCATAAATTTTATAATGAGACAAGCTCTTTAAATCAAATTGAAAAATCTTTTAAGAGTATAAAGATGCAAAGAAAATCACCATATTCTATAAGACTATTTTAAAACTTAATTCAACCGGAATTATATAAAAAAAACTTTCTTAATTAAATGTTGCTCATATAAAAAGGACACATTGGGTAAGTGAATCAAAACTTATTAAGGAATTTAGCATTTTTCGAAAAACTACATCTCACAAACATTTTAATCTTAACATACCTTTCTTTAAAGACTTACCATATATAAAAGGTATTCTTATAAACAAAGTTAGATTTAAAATATAAATTCAAGGCTCCAATGGTCATAAATCTTTACCGACCCATTAAGTTTTTGAGCAATCATATATCTAATTTTTTTGCCAAACAAGTTATCATTTTCAAATTTTTCAAAGAAAAACATACGAAAAAGTATGTATACGAAAAAAATTCAATAGAGTATCAAGTAACTCAAATTTTTATAAAAAGACATAATGACAAAGAGTACACATAAAAAAACATATTAAATTCTTCATACAATACTTAAGGAAATAGAATGCATACCTAATAACTTTAAGAAAGAAAAGAGAGAGAAATAAATACTTCACCATTTTTCTTTAAAAAAAAATTTTGAATACCACGCTTCCCGATGCACCAAAGAGCAATTCGATCTCAACTTGGCTCTGATACCATGTTAGGAAGTGGCTTTGAATACATTAGGTTCAATAAAGAACCCATACACATGCACATGAAGTGCAAATAAACCCATTAAAGGGAACAACACAAGCACATAATGTGCTAACACATGAACCCACACAAGGGGCAAAAATATGACATAAAGTCATAAGTTGAATATTATTGAAGAAGAAGGAAGAAGGGGGTATAAACCCCATACAATGGAGCATAAGCTCCTCTAAGGAGTATTGAATACAAAGGGGGGAGACCCCTATTTATAACACAAGAGAGGGGCCACCAAGGGGGCTCCCAAAGGAGTCGTTGGGAGCCCCCAACTGTCACATTTGTGATCGTTGGGGGCTCTCCAACGACTCTTTGGGGAGCCTCCCTAGGTGGCGCAAACCACAAAAAAAAGGAAAAATAAAAAAGAAAATTAAAAATAAACTTACAAACATATTCCAAATGGAATATGTGTAAAAACTGTGAAATGTCTAAACTACCCCTATGCCTATAAATAGATAAATATATATTTTATATATATAATTAGGATAATACATATGCATATATACCATATATGAATATGTATTATCCTTTATATATATAAAATATATATAATATTACAATTGTCGAATGATACATTTTAACAGACCTGACCAAACCCAAGAAAATATTAATTGTATAAAATTTTGCATTGAAAATTTTGGATCTTAACCAGAACTTGAGTCTGGAGACTCTGGACCTGGGACAGTATGAAATTTTATAAACCATATACTGGTTGGATCCTGTGATTCAACGTGAATACAAAGCAAACCTATTTCAATAGTATTGACTTGGGTCCCACCGGATTTGGTCTGGGTAGGAATTGGGTCATACCCAACCAGTAGACAGGCCTAGTTTTATAAATGAGAGAGAGGGGGGTAAGATAACGAAATTAAAGTCTTTTTAAAATGCAAGTTAACTTTTATTGGATGAAAAGATGGGTTCTGTCACTTGGGAGTGAGGGCCCTTACAAGACTTTGGGCTTTATAACAACCAACACCACCAAATCTCGTGTCAAATTACATGAGAATTACTTAAACTAATATATCAAAACTATTACAGTACTTCAGAAATAAAGCAATTAAACAAAAAAGTGCATCCATCGCCAAAGTTGCAAAGCCGACAACAAGTGGCAATAATGGATTCTTAATATTATTACTTTATAAAACCATGAAAAAATGCAATTGAAATTCACCATTGCAATCCACACAAATTAACATCTTACATTAGAAAACTAAAGTGGAATTTATAAAATAGCATCTAAACAATAGGCAATAATCAAAAACATGGCTAAGGATTTCAAATTATTAAAAATGCACCTAACCTTTTCTCTGATAATAAAAAACAGACTGTTTTGTAGATGACCTTGGGTTTATATTAACTCAAATAAGGTTAAGATCACAAATTCACATTTTTCCCCTTGCTATTCTCTCTCTCTCTCAACCTAGTTCCCTTATTGCAGCGAGCAATGGCTGTTCACCAAGTCTCTCTCCAATCTACCTGTTATTGATGTCTCTTCATTGCTACTATGTTTATATGAAAAAGAAAGAAAAAAAAGAATGCAAAAACAAGGTGGGTATGACAGAGTTAAAAAGATAATGGTGATGGTGGTACTGAAGAAGAAAAAGTGGAGAACGATAGGTGATTGTGGAAGATGTTAGAGCATAAAATATAGATGGGCAATGACAAGAAAAAGAATACGCAGTTGGGGTGGTGGTGGCATATAGATAAAAGAAGTGATGATGGTGGTGCTAAATCATTACTGAGAGTGAAAAAAAAGGAGATGGTGGAAACTGATAAAGAAGGGGGAAGCAGGAAGAATTGCACAATGCACACACACACAGAGGAGGGGAGATGATGGGTGGTGGAATTAAGCAGATATTGAGACAATGAAGAAGAGATGGTGGTGGCTGGGAAAGAATGGGGAAAATGTAGAGAGAGAGAGAGAGCTATTGCAAGGGTAAAATTGTCAATAAAATGCATATTCAAAAGTCGATTGGACGGTTTAGGACACTGGCTTTTTTAATTAACCAACAAAATTTTTAGGTGTGACTTTAAAATTTTCAAAAACATAGTTTCTTTTTTTATTATCACTCAAAACGTAGGTGCCCTTCCCCAAAAATAAACTACATGTGGAAAAAATGTTTAGTCACTACTCTGCCATCAATTAAAGACCATTATCATAATAAAACTCCATATTCATATAATAGTAATATACTAGTAGTGGTGGTAATGATCGTAGTAGCAATAGCAGCAGTAACAATGATGATGATGATGGTGGTGGTCTATGTCACATGGGTGTGACACGGGTGCGGCGCAATTTTAAAAATTTTGGACACGGGGACTCAGCTATATATATAGATATTTTTTAAAATATATATATATAAAATATATTCAATGTGTGCATATATGTGGATATTGTCCTCTTAAAGTTTGGCACCAGCATGAGTGTTTTTACAAACTTTGCAAATTGTACTTTTGCCCTTGCAGAAAGGGGGGCCCAGGGGCTCCCCCCGGAGCGGGGAATTTTTTTTTCTGGGGCTTATGTTTGAGACTCATGCTATTTTTTTTTTTAAATATATAAAAAGATCATTTTTTTGTTTTTTGCCCTTAAAATAGACATTTTTGGACTCCGTCAACGTTGACCGAGTGCAAAACAAGGACGGACTCGGCATCGACTCGTTAACCGAGTCTGAGCCATGTCCGAAGCCGCACCCGTGTCGGGGCGTGTGGACTCGGGTGCGGCGCCTCCCTATCCGAGTCCGTGTGACATAGGTGGTGGTGGTGGTGGTGACGATGATGAAAATAAACCAATATTACAAAAGAAGTGGATACAAGTTACAGCAACATGAACTATGGATTACACAGACCAAGAGATATGACCTTTCCAAATTTTGACTGAACAATCTTCACCGCCACTTGCTATGAGTCCGGAAACATGAGAATCCACAGAGTACACAAGAGATGTATGTCCAACCATTTCCACCAAAATTTCTCCTGCAAACGACCATAACTTAATGGACCTGTCATTACAAAAACATCAGAAATATCATCATTAACATTAAACAATAATATTGGATGTGTTAGATAATAGCAATAATAAGCTAGTTGTGAAGAAAAACTAACTCATAAAAGAATGATAGTTCACCAACCAGAAACTCAATGTTATAGAACTCATGACATTTCTAATATGCCAACTAGTTCTATTTACTCCAAGGAGTCAGTTTAATTCAAACTGTATCACCCAAGAAAAATGCCTAAAAAATGGCCACAAGAAAAGTTTCAAATTTTGTGGAACTCCTGATTGACAAGTGATACAATAGCCATGAGCTATGATGAGAAAAGGTCAAAAAGGTGAGTGCTAAGTTGGAAAACAAAGGGACAAAAGTATTGATCAAGGGCTCACTTACTCAAAGTAGAACATATTAGATCAGGAAGGATTAGTATTATACCTATACTGCTTTCTCTGTTATCATTTATCTCATAATCGAAGTGAATAATAGCAGCTTGCAAGAATAAACTCTATCACTTATCTTGCAAAGGCATATTCAAGTTGGCACAAAAATATGTGAGAAGTGGTCCATTCAGATGACTGCATCTTACAAGATAACTTATCAACAGCATATTATGTTTGATAACCGGAAAGGTGTCAGTAGCAAAGGAATCATAGCCGTATGAATAACATTACTGCTTTAACCACACTGTTTTCCAGCTCTGCATGCCTTAAAGGAATTCCTTTTAATGATACCATCCCATAGAAGGTGAGTGGGAAAAAATTTTAAGTAGTAGGAGAGAAGCATGGTAAGATCATCAGTAATAATCCGTTAATTTTTTACAAGGCAATACACTGAACCAAAACGAAAAATAATAATATTCACATGATGAGAAAGCAGAATATAGCATCACCAGGGACAATGCTGACTACGACCAAAATGCACAAGCAGAAGATTCATCAAATTAAACCAAAGGAAATCAATGTCAGTTCAGAATGAAGTCACAGAGGTTTAACCCCTGAAGTCAGGAAGCACCAATTTCAGAGTAAAAATCTTTTTTTGTTTTGAAATAAGTCAGAGTATTGGATCAATGTTTTCCTCCCAAAAGATCCTGCTATCTAAGGTCAAACAGAAAACAGAGGCAAAATAATATATGTATCATTTGCCTATCGAACCATGAAACAGATGAATTATGAGTCTCACCCATCATGTGATGCAGAAAGAATACCAAGATCAGGAATTACGGCTAAACTTCGAACAGTATCTGCAAAAACCTAACATAACATCAAGAACTGAAGAAAATAGAAACGGTACATGTTTTTGTAACCTTACAAGCATCAGCAGCAGCAAAGTGAACTTGAGACAAAAACAGCATCCAGTAGGCAGTAGATTAAACACTATTTCTCATGCATTAAGCACATGGCCTATGTACATATCAACCACTCTATCAGAGAAATAACAAACAGATATTCATTTTTGATAAAGAGTTGCTTGCCCAAATTCTCTCCAAATCTCATCAGGTGGCAATAATGCCATGTCCAGCTTTGTCACAGTAAAAAAAATATACTGCAAAAGTGCAAATGCATAATATAAAAAGATCATATATGGTCAAGAGAGAACATATATAAATACACATGAAACCAAACTCCAGCAAAGCATCTGATATTGTAGTTTCCTTTTTTTCTGAACTTTGCAACATTGCTTACGGGCATGAAAGAAAGAAAACATCCACATACTATCAAACAACTGCAACTGAGACTCATAGAGACTCAAGGATCTTTTACATTATTCTTGCTGCAGGTATCATAGACTCAAGGATGTAGACCAAGACAATGAGATGAACACATCTAGAAAGGTCTGAAGAAGATAAGGCATGCTAATAATACAACAAAAAGCTCAGTCTCTAATCTATGCAATCCGAAGTTCAACGGGAGATAGGATATGATAGCATTCCCCAGTAAATTAATTGGCAAAGACTGCGACACCACTTTCAAAGATTGGTTACATAAGTGCAAAGCTAAAAAAAAATTCTGATGTAAAATATCCACCTAAATAATGAAATATTTTAACTATATTAAAATGGCTAACAGGCTAAGAAACCACAGGAATAAAACAAATAAAAGCAACCCCAAGAAAATTTTCTACAGCATGTTTCCACTCCGGAGTTCAAGATTTTAAGAACGAAAACTCATTCAAATCTTAATAAACAAGAAACACGAAAACTTGAACTTGTTCAGAACCAAGTAACTAGGATGGTTTCATCTGAATATGCTATTAGAGATTATTTCTCACTTAATACGATGAGAAGTGGTATATACCATAGTCACCTATATTGTTCAAGGTAATTGTAATGAAATGAGAAAGAGAGTGTCTCTTATGGGCTTACAAGCACACAATATCAAAGAACTTCAAGACCACTTATGGGTCAACACAAAAACACATGCACGTAGGCCACTTAAGGGCCAAGAACACACTAAAAAATATAGAATTTTATATAACAAAATGCTTGAGAAAAGATTGCTTTTACAATAAGGAAAATACCCCTATTTATACATAACAAAAAGGCATTAGAGCCATTTAGGGATGGCAGTGGACTGGGGCGGGTGGGGGACAAGTTCTCCACCCCTGCCCCATCTCAAAATTTTGCCCTCGATCCCCGCCTCCATCCCCACACAGGTTTTGATTTTAACCTCCATCCCCGGTCCATTCTCCGTTTCATGTCCTCTATCCCCGGTCCAAACGGGGTGAGGTGGGGCGGGGCCCCGTTTTCCCGGCCCTTTCGCCGTTAGAAGGAGAGGAGAGAAATTGGAGCTCGAGAGGAAGGAGAGAGGAGAGATTCAAAAAAGGGTTTTATGTTAGGGTTAGGAATATATATATATATATATGTGTGATTTTATTATATGTATAAGGGTATAATAGTAATTTTTTAACAAAAAATGGAGACGGGGTGGGGCAAGAGTAAGTCTATCCCCGCCTCCATCCCCGCAAGGGTTTTGATTTTAACCTCCATCCCCGTTTCATGTCCTCCATCCCCGGTCCAAACAGGGCAAGGCAGGGCTGGCCTACGTTTCCCCCCGGTCCACTGCCATCCCTAGAGTCATTCGGACACTCCCCAACGGCTAGAAATAGAGTCGTTGGGGAGGTCCCAATGACTCTATGCATTGATTACCATATTGCCATCAATAACAAACTAAATTCTTAATTTGTACAAAAATAAATAAAAAGACTGTTGTGCCCCTAATGGGCATAACCTATTACAATAATGTGAAAAGACAAAGATACCCCTAATGGGTATTTACCAACTACAATGATAAAGAATATGTATAATATATATACATTATATTATATATATTTATATACATACATATATATGATATAACCATATATATATATATATATGCATATGTTAACAGTAATTTCTCAGAGATATATTCAAATGAGGGGAAATCTCATAAGCTTAAAAATTTGAAAAAATATAAACAATAGTAAGAAAGAACAGGTTTTCTATTATTTTTCTTACAAAAGCATAAAGAAACAAGTTTTTAAAGTTTTCAAAATACAAAAGAAACAAAAAATTTGAAAACCCGAACTTAAAATATATAAAAATAAGATTTTTTTAATTTGAAAAAGTATCATGATATTCGATATGATCGGCTACCTTAAAATATCAAAATTTCTCGTGAATTTTCAAACTATCTCCGATATCGATGACTGGTATATACCTGTTAAAATGTAATGCTCTTTATATATATATATAGAGAGAGAGAGAGAGAAAGAGAGACATATACATAGTATATATATGTATATATATCTATCTAAGTATATATATATATATTCAAAACCCGATAAGGGTATTTCGGTTTTTCCCACATTTTACGCATATTCTCATTTGAGAATATGATTGTACTTTCCTTTGTTTTTTTATTTCTTTTTAGTCCTTCTTTTCTTTTTTATTTTTTTGTCTTTTTTTGTTGTAACATGGGGGGCCCTCAACATATACGTTGGAGCCCCCTCCAACGGTTATATTTATAACCGTATGTTGGAGCCCCCCCCCCCCACTACTCCAACTTGTATAAATAGGGGTGATTGTAATGAGATATTGCGGAAATATAAAGAGTGCATGCAAGCACATACAACAATGAATAAAAGAGAAAATATCACAAGTCCACGAAGGGACAATACAAGCACAAGCCTTTAAGAAGGCAACAATATACAAAGCCTCTTATTGAAAAGAGAGAGGAGCTCTCCAAGATGAGAATACACAAGGGGATCACCCCTATTTATACAAGAGAAGGAGGAGGAAAAAGGAGGGCCAAAGGGCCTCAAAAGGAGAGCCAAAAGGGGGCTCCCATAGAGTCGTTGGGAGCCCCCAACGGTCACATTTGTGACCGTTGGGGGCTCCAACGACTTCTATGTTGGAGCCCCTTTAGGTCCTCAAAAATAATAAAAAAAGAAATGAAAAAATAAAAAATAAAAATTACATTTGTTCAAAAAAAGAAAAATAGTTGTTTTCTAAAACAACTGTGAAATTACAAAAATACCCCTATCGGGTATTGATGTAATAAACAGAATTTATATATATATGTATATATATATAATAGGTACATTTTAACACCCCCCTCAAACTTTACGGGGGAAGGACGGAAAGTTTGCCGAGAAGAAACATGAACTGAGGAGCCGGAAGAGCTTTAGTGAAGAAGTCTGCCAACTGATATTCTGAAGTGACATATGGCAGGGCAATAGTTCCTCGTAAAAATTCGTCACGAACATAGTGGCAATCCATTTCGATATGTTTCGTACGTTCATGAAAGGTATGATTGCTGGCAATATAGATAGCACTCTTATTGTCACAGCACAGCTTTGAGGCTTCAGTAATATCAACTCTCATATCTTTAAGCAAACTGCGAAGCCATACAAGTTCCATTGTTGTGGTTGCCATTGCCCGGTACTCAGCTTCAGTGGATGATAGTGAAACTTTCTGCTGCTTCTGACATCGCCAGGCAATCAATGAGTCCCCTAAAAAGACACAAAAACCAGTAGTTGAGACTCGATCATTGGGATTACCTCCCCAATCTGCATCAGTATAAGCAAGAAGATTCAAAGGGGAAGAGGAGGATAGAAATAACCCTTTATTGATGGTATTCCGAATGTAGCGGATGATTCGAAGAACCGCACTCATATGCACGGTTGTAGGAGCATGCTGAAATTGACTGACTGAGTGAACCGCATGAGTGATATCTGGTCTGGTGATGGTTAAATACGTAAGAGACCCAATGAGTTGTCTGTACGGTGTAGGATCTTCCAGAAGAACCTCATCCTCTAACCGCAACTTGGCATTAATAACCTCGGGAGTCTCTACCTTCTTATCATCAGAAATCCCAGACTTAGAACATATATCTGCAGCAAGCTTCATCTGTGACAAAATATATCCTCTAGGAGAATATGCAACCTCAATTCCAAGAAAATATCTGAGAAAACCTAAATCAGACATATCAAAATTATCTTTTAACATATTTTTAACATTAATAATACTACTTTGATCATTTCCAGTGATAATCATATCATCAACATAAAGCAACAAAATTACGATACTAGAACCTGCATTTTTAACAAAAAGAGCAGTGTCAGTATAACAAGAATGAAATCCTAATTTTATCATGATATCACTAAAACGATCATACCAAGCCTTAGGAGCTTGTTTAAGACCATATAATGCCTTTAAAAGCCGAAGCGTTTGACCTTGCTTAAGATTTATTCCGGGTGGTGGATCCATATACACTTCTTCACTTAAACTTCCATTTAAAAAAGCATTTTTTACGTCAAGTTGATAAATAGGCCATTTTTTGGTTGATGCGACAGCTATTAAGGTTCTGACACTTGTCATACGAGCTACGGGGGCGAATGTTTCTTCGTAATCATTACCATATTCTTGGGAGTATCCCTTAGCCACCAATTTTGCTTTATATCGTTCCAAAGAGCCATCGCTTTTAGTTTTAACTTTGAAGACCCAACGACAACCAATAGGTTTTTTGTGTGAGGGTAGATCAACTACTTCCCAAGTATTGGCCTTTTTTAAAGCATTTAGTTCAACTTGCATTGCTTCAAACCAATGAGGTATAGATTTAGCTTGATTATAGTGAGTTGGTTCAAAATAAGAGTGTAGAGTTATCAAACATGCCCGATAGTTGGGAGTTAAAGAGTCATAGGAGACAAACCTATTTGGGGGTATTGATATTCTAGAAGAATGCCTAACTTGTGGTTCCTCAATGGATTCGGAAATTTGAGAGTATTTTTCGAGGGCACTAATAGGTTTTTCTTGATTTCTTCTTGAGTAAACATTTATATTGGCATTGCTATCATGAACATTTGTATTTGAATTACTATCATTTGAGAGTGTTATGTCAAGAGGGGATACCTCGGGAGTGTCATCTATGTTTTCAAGAGAATCTTCTTGTATGTCATCAATAAGATCATATAAGAATACATAATCGATTTCATTTGTCTCTTCTATTTTATCAAAACCGTTTTCTTCTTCGAGAAATGTTACATCTTTTGAAACATATAGTTTATCATTCTTAAAATCATAACATCTATACTCTTTTTGATTTTCACCATATCCAAAAAATACACATTCAATTGCTTTGGGAGATAACTTATCCCTTTTATGTAGTAGGACAAAACATTTGCAACCAAAAATACGAAGTCGATTAAAATCGGGTGAAAACTTAAAGAGTTTCTCATAGGGAGAAGCATTTTTTAACTTAGAAGAGGGCATTCTATTGATTAGATAGGTTGAGGTAAGAACGGCTTCCGCCCAAAATTTTTTTGGAATATTTCTAGACACAAGCAATGTTCTAGCGGTTTCTATAATGTGCCTATGTTTCCTTTCCGCTAGGCCATTTTGTTGAGGAGTCCTAGGACATGACTTTTGATGACAAATGCCATTTTGATTTAAATAGTTTGGAATTCGTGAGATAAGTATTCACCACCGGAATCGGATCTTAAAATAGATATGTTACTTTGAAATTGATTTTGAACCTTTTTATGAAAATCTTTAAAGAAAGTAAATACTTCCGACTTATGACTAAGGAAATAAATCCAAACATACCGAGTAAAGTCATCAATAAACGTAACATAATATGAATAACCCACTTTAGACATAACCGGAGAAGGACCCCAAACATCCGAATGCACCAATTCAAAAGGCCTTGATGAGAAAAAAGATCTAGTTGGAAAAGGAATAGACTTTATTTTTCCAAAAATGCAATCTTTGCAATTAATTTCTTTTTCCTTACAAAATTTGTTTCCAAAAGGAAAGAGATACATTTTGGAATAACTTGGATGACTAAGTCTTTTATGCCAAGTTTCCATATTTTTTTCTTGGACATAAGAACAAAAAAAGTTTGTAGGGAGATCAAGATGGTCCATATAATAGAGGTCTCCCTTTCTATGGCCTTGCCCAATCCGCTTCCCGGACCGGAGATCCTGCACAAAGCAACCATTAGATGAGAAAGATATTTCACATCCATGGTCGGCAATTTGAGAAACCGAAAAAAGGTTTAAATTTAATTTGGGAACAACTCTTACTTTTGAAACACAAAAATTTTGAGAATCTTTAAAAGAGCCAATACTTGAAATTTTCAAAAAGGTTCCATCGGCCGTTGAGACACAAGAGTCCTTTGAATTGATGCAAACATCACTAAGTGCATTCTCATGAGGGGTCATATGAAAAGAAGCTTCGGAATCAAGGATCCAAGAATACGTACCGGGTGATGATGTTGAAGCAATGGCCGCACCCGATGTGGAGGAAGAAACTTTAAGCATTTGTTGGAGAGCCATAGATATTTGTCCAAGAGTTTCTTTAATGTCATTGTTTTTGCCTTCATCTTCTTTGGAGGTGGTTTCTTCAAGAGAGGCTACTTTAGGCTTGAAGGCTCCCATAAGCTTTGGACAAACGGGTCTAATGTGACCCGGCTCATTGCAATAATGGCAAACAATCATTTTTCTTCCTCCATTGAAGTTCCCTTGTTTCCCAAAATGAGGAGGCTTATAGGTTCTAACATTGTTACCCGGTTTGGATACGGCAAGGACTTCATCAACATGCTTACTCATGCCAAGCCTTGTCTCCTCTTGAGTGATTTCGGCAATAGCATCCTCAATAGGAGGAAAAATAGATCTATGGAGAAGTGAGGATCTCACTTGCTCAAATTCGGGGCGAAGCCCAAAAAGAAATTGAAACAATCGCTCTTGTTCCATTTGTTTTTGTCTTAAATCAACATCTTCCATAGAAACCCACTTTGGCTCTAAAAGAGCCAATTCATCCCATAGTGGGTTAAGGGCACTATAGTAGTCTTGAATGCTAGAATCACCTTGCTTGGTGGTTCTAATTTTTTCTTGCAAGAAGTATGCTCTTGCAAGATCCTTTTGGGTATACATACCCCTCATAAAGGACCGCCTCATTGGCTCTACGAAATTTAGCTATATTAGCACATACCTTAAGCTCCACATTGTTCATAAACCACGCAAGGATTTTTGCGTGATTGCTTTCCCAATCTTCTACTTCCTTTTGATGACTTTCAATGGCCTTGAGACGAGCATCTCCCTCAAGAGCTTTTTCTTGATCTTCTTCCATTTTTGTGAGCATAAGCTTAGGTTCCGGAACGGTCCCCATGACATAACCCCAAAGCTTCTTCCCTTTGAGATTATTCTCCATTGTCGATGCCCACATCATATAGTTCTTTCCATTGAGTTTGAAAGAAAGATCAATCTTTGTCTCCATGATGTTGCCAAGAAGTGAGAAGATGTCCACCAAAATAAGAGATACACGAACCACACCTTTCCTTCAAGAATCGAGTGGCTCTGATACCATGTAATGAGATATTGTGGAAATATAAAGAGTGCATGCAAGCACATACAACAATGAATAAAAGAGAAAATATCACAAGTCCACGAAGGGACAATACAAGCACAAGCCTTTAAGAAGGCAACAATATACAAAGCCTCTTATTGAAAAGAGAGAGGAGCTCTCCAAGATGAGAATACACAAGGGGATCACCCCTATTTATACAAGAGAAGGAGGAGGAAAAAGGAGGGCCAAAGGGCCTCAAAAGGAGAGCCAAAAGGGGGCTCCCATAGAGTCGTTGGGAGCCCCCAACGGTCACATTTGTGACCGTTGGGGGCTCCAACGACTTCTATGTTGGAGCCCCTTTAGGTCCTCAAAAATAATAAAAAAAGAAATGAAAAAATAAAAAATAAAAATTACATTTGTTCAAAAAAAGAAAAATAGTTGTTTTCTAAAACAACTGTGAAATTACAAAAATATCCCTATCGGGTATTGATGTAATAAACAGAATTTATATATATATATATATATATATATATATATATATATATATATATATATATATATATATATGTATATATATATATATAATAGGTACATTTTAACAGTGATTCCCCTCAAGCTTCCTTAAGTTTTTTGTAAAGCCCATTTGGGATTCAATATATTGAAGTTCATATTTTTTATGCCTTTGTGCATGTGTATCCGTGCCTTTGTGCACTTGTGAGAGTTCTCCTTGTGCCTTTGTGCACACTTTGTGTGTCTAGCATTGTGTTTATACACAAATACTCTTTTTATAGAGATTTTCACATGGTATCAGAGCAAAGTTGCTTGGAGAAAGAAAGTTCTTCACAACATTTAGTGCCTCAAAAAGCGTGCCTTTAACTTTTTGGTGATTGGCGTGAAGACTCATCTCCATCTAAAATTTCAGAAGATTACTACAACAAGTAAGATTTAAAATCTTATTGTGGTATGTATCATTTTCTCTCATCTTACCTCTCTAATGGGTGAAAAAGACTCTCATTTCTCTCTTGGCTTTAAGCTTAATGGCTCCAATTATCACGTATGGGCCAGAAATATGGAAGCCCATATTAAAGGAAAAGGGCTTTGGGGTTAGGTTCAAGGCTTGATTCTAGAACCGGAGACTAAAATCACCTTGGTTGAAAGAGGGAAAATCAAAATTCTCGAGGGAGATGAAAAAACTAAGGCTCTTGAGGAATATAACAAAAAACATGAAGAGTGAAAAATGAAAAACTTCAAGATCTTGTCATGGATCTTCTCCTCCGTTGAGACAAGAATCAACACCAATATTATAAAGTTCAAAAAGGCATCTCAAGCATGTGAGTACCTTGAGAATATGTACACTTCTAGGGACTTGTCCCATAAGTATTACCTCCAAAAGAGAGTGTTAACCCTTCTTTAAGGGGATATGACTATAAGAAAGTATTTTGCCGAACTCTCTTCCATTTGGGATAAGTTTGCTATGCTCGAACCAAAGTGGAGTGGAGAAGTCATAGAACTTTGTCATAAACAATTAGAAGAAGATCGATTTTTAAATTTTTTGAATGGGCTAAGGCCCGAGTTTGAGCAAATTAGATCTTCTCTTCTATCCTGATTCACATCTCCCTCTCTTGAAGACGTCATTACAAAATTAAGTGGAGAGAAAACTCGTATGGGCATTAGCAAGCAAAATCCAAGTGTTTGCAATGCCTACAAATCAGGAAGAGTGTGATGGAGCGAATGTCGTTTCTAGGCCTGGGAAGAACTTGAGTACATATAAACCTCCTCATTTTAAAAATCAAAGATCCAATGGTGGACAAGGCAGAAGAAGAGACTATAGCAAAATTGTGTGTCACTTTTGCAAAGAACCGGGACACATCAAACCGGTTTGTCCCAAATGGAAGAAATTATTGGCTATGGCAACCACATCCCAACCAAAAAAAAAGTGCATCTACTTTCACAAATTAAGCTCTCTCTCTAAATCAAATTATGGAAGTTCTTCAACCTTTTCTTAAGAGAGCCATTTCCGGTGTCATCGTATCTACTTCTTCCCCTCCAGGTAAAACTTCTTGGCTTTTAGACTCGGGTGCTTCATTTTATATGTCTCCAAACATTTCTTCTCTTTCCGAATATTCTAAAAATTTGTCACCATCTTTTGTTTCAACCGCGGATGGCACTTCTCTTGAAATTAAGGGGATTGAAAACTTTGAAACCCAAAATTTCTTTATTCCCAAAATTAAATTTATACCAAAATTAAATTTGAACCTACTTTCCGTCTCTCAACTCTCGGACCTTGAATGTGACATTCAATTCTCATCTAATAAGTGTTTAATACAGGATCACCGGTCTGGGAGGTTGATCGGGGAATGCTCCAAGAAGGGAGACTTGTACTATGTGGACTCTCTTCAAATTCCTAAAACTCCGTTTTGTAACGTGGCCCAACATAAATGTTTAGCACAAAAGACTTTGTCATCCTAACATCACCAAGTTATCCTAATTTGCATTTTATTAAAAAACTTTGCAAAAGTACTTTGTCTTGTAATGATTGCATTCTTGGAAAAATGAAAAGTATGCCTTTTAAAGAAAGATTTATGTTTACCACAAAACCTTTTGAAATTATTCATTCGGATGTTTGGAGACCGGGCACCCGTCATATCCAAGGGAGGCTTTGCCTATTATATGATTTTTGTGGATGATTTTTCTCGATATTGTTGGATACATTTTCTTAAACATAAGCATAAGTATTTTCATGTTTTAAATCATATCATATGATAATCAAGAATCAATTTAACAGTAATTTAAAGATATTTAGAACTGATTCCGGAGGTGAATATCTCTCCAATGAATTTAAGAAATATCTTAAAGACTATGGTATTGTCCATCAAAGATCGTGTTCTAAGACTCCACAACAAAATGGGTTGGCCGAAAGGAAGCATAGGCATATCATTGAAACCACTAGAACTCTACTTATATCCCAAAGCATTCCAAAAAAAAATTGGGTCGAGGTTGCTCTTGCATCCGTTTATCTTATTAATCGTCTTTCATCCAAAAATTTAGATAAAATCTCTACTTTTGAGACTCTACATGGAAAAGAACCCGATTATAATAGATTGAGAGTTTTTTGTTGTAAATGTTTTGTCCTTACGGATAAAAATGATAAACTCTCACCAAAATCCATTCTTTGTGCTTTTCTTGGCTATTCTGAAACCCAAAAAGGATTTTGATGTTATGATACTAAGAATGATAAGTTATATGTTTCAAGGAATGTGACGTTTTTGAAAAATGATAGTGGTTTTGAAAAGAATAAATCACACTTAGAAAATGTTGACTATTCCCTTCTATTTGATTTATTATCTAAAGATAGATGAGTTCTCTAGTGATGATTAATTAACATATGATAGTGACAATGAATTGATTGAAAACAACAATGATTCTAATCCTCCTACCTCTCAAGAAGAAAATATAACTAGAGACCCTATCACCTATACTCATAGAGATAGAAGTACTTTTAGAAGTGCTATTAAACAATACAGTGAACCTAGCGAATCTATCTCCACACATGATACAAATCCTAGAAGAACTGAAAGAACTAGAAAAACTCCCTCTAGATTCGTGTCTTTTGATTCTTCCTCTCCTAAATATCGGGCTTGTTTAAGTGTCATTCACTCATATTTTGAACAAAAAAATTTTGAAGAGGCCAAAAGATGTGTAGAATGGAGAGAAGCCATGGAGAGTGAACTGAAAGCGCTTAGGAAAGCTAACACTTGGGAATTTCAAACACTTTCCAATGGAAAGAAAACTATAGGATGTCGATGGGTGTTCAAAGTGAAAATCAAGAGTGATGGATCTCTTAAGATGTATAAAGCTCGCTTAGTAGCTAAAGGGTATAGTCAAAAATACGGGATTGACTATGAAGAGACATTTGCTCCAGTAGCACGTATAGTTACTGTCAGATGTCTCATCACCATTACTTCAATTAAAAAATAGAATATTTTTCAAATGGACGTCAAAAATGTTTTTTTAAATAGAGATCTTAATGAAGAAGTCTATATCTCCACCTCGTATGGAAATCCCTAAAAATAAAGTTCTTCGTCGTCGTAAAGCTCTTTATGGCTTGAAACAAGCTCTCAAAGCTTGGCACGATAGGTTTAACAATATAATGATAGAAAATGATTTCTCTTCATGCTATATTGACACTGCATTGTTTGTTAAGAAATCTGATGCAGGAATTGTTATATTAGTGTTATATGTTGATGATATGTTAATAACAGGTGATGATACCAAGGGAATCAAGAGCATTAAATCTATCTTGACTTCAAATTTTGAAATGTCAGACTTAGGATTTCTGACATATTTTTGGGGAGTTGAGGTTGTCATATTCTCACGGAAGCTATTTTTTGTCTCAAACTAAACTTGCTTGTGAGATTCTTGACAGATCAGGAATCACAGATGACAAAGTCTGTGAAACTCCTGAAATAGTGGGTTCGAAGATGAACATTGATTATGGGATTCTCCTAAAAGATCTCACACCTTACAGGCAATTGATTGGATCTCTAACGTATCGCAGCATTACTAGGCCTGGTATCTCTCATGCAGTACATGTTGTTTGTCAATTTCAACATACACCTACTACAATTCATATGAGTGTCATTCTCCGCATCATCATATACATAAAGGTACAGTCAACAAGGGGAGTATTTCTATCTTCTTCTTCTTAATTGAATTTAATTGCTTATACTAACTCTGATAGGGGAGGTGACCCGAATAATCGTCAATCTACCACTGGTTTTTGCATCTTTTTAGGTGAATCTTTGATATCTTGGAGATGCAAGAAATAACAGAAGGTCTCACACTCATCCACATAAGCTAAATATAGAGTCATGGCATCTACTACCATAGAGATTGTTTGAATTCGCAGATTGCTGGAGGATATGAATATTCAAGTTCAAGGGCCCACAAAACTATGTTGTGATAATAAAAGTGCAATTTACATTGCAAAAAATCATACATTTCATGAATGCACGAAGCATATTGAGATGGACTGCCACTATGTTCGTGAAGAATACTTAAAAAGAACCATAGACCTTCCATATGTTACATCAGAATATCAATTGACAAACTTCTTCACCAAAATATTGTGCTCTCCAAGATTTAACTTCCCTCTTGGCAAACTTTCAGTTATGTCACCCTAAGTTTGAGAGGGGGTGTTAAAATGTAATGCTCTTTATATATATATATATATATATATATAGAGAGAGAGAGAGAGACGTATACATATATATATAGTATATATATGTATATGTATCTATCTAAATATATATATATATATTCAAAACTCGATAAGGGTATTTTGATCTTTTCCACATTTTACGCATATTCTCATTTGAGAATGACTGTACTTTCCTTTGTTTTTTTATTTCTTTTTAGTCTTTCTTTTTTTTTATTTTTTTGTCTTTTTTTTGTTGTAACATGGGGGGCCCTCAACATATACGTTGGAGCCCCCTCCAACGGTTATATTTATAACCGTTGGAGGGGCTCCAACGTATATGTTGGAGCCCCCCACTACTCCAATTTGTATAAATAGGGGTGATTCCCCTCAAGCTTCCTTAAGTTTTTTGTAAAGCCCATTTTGGATTCAATATATTGAAGTTCATGTTTTTTTTTATGCCTTTGTGCATGTGTATCCGTGCCTTTGTGCACACTTCGTGTGTCTAGCATTGTGTTTGTACACAAATACTCTTTTTATAGAGATTTTCACAATACCAAATCACATGACCTGATGCAATAGAATAGTACCTCAATTATGAAAGAGTACAACAACTAACCTGTGTGCCCAGTGAAAGTGCCTGTACATGTTGTCCCTCTCCAAAGCTTTAATGTTGCATCACTTGAACCTAATTGAAGAGGGACTAAAACATATTAGAACTGCAAAAAATAGATAACAAGGAAAACACAACAATTCATTATGTTTCTCTTCAGTCACCTGAAACCTAAGCCCCAAATGCAAGAGAAATTAAAAGATTAGAAACTGAAAAAAATAGATAACAAAGAAAGTTTTTTTTCCTTTTTTATTGATGTCTTTTGCTTTAAAGTGATTTGTGGTCTTGCAAATTTGTTCCATGTACATGTTCGATAAGAGCAACATCACAATGCTAGGCACCAGTTAAAGACAGTCCATCCTTAGTAACGAGTACTACTAGTTGAGACAAGGAGTGTACATGGTCATCACTGGCATTGAGATACCAAAGTTTGATGTAGATGGGACTACATGGCTGTAAGGATTCGATAAAGACCAGGCTGAAGCAAGCTTCTTGGGCCCCGCAAGCACAGACCAAGTCCTCAGACCAGTCTAAGTGCAGATCATATGAAAATGTTGAAGTAAGGATCTATCCTGGAGGTTTGGACATGATTTTAACAAAAATAACACTTTAAATAAAACAATTTTAAAACATGGAATAGTATATAAAAAGGAAAGAGGAAATGATTTTTTATTCTTTAATGACACAAAAAAGTCAAATAGCATTTAAAATTAGAAAACAAAAGAAAGTAAGAAAGATTTCGCAATAATATCAGAGTATACTTAACAAATGTTGACAGCTCCAAAGGTACCAATCCAATACCTTTAACTATTCAGGTCTAAATATAACTACATGGCATTCCTGCAGTCAACTGATTATTTTAGACATGATTTAGAAATTTGTTCTTTTCCAGTATATGTCTTTGTTGATATCATCTTCATTTTTTGAATCCAAACTAAGCATTCTTTTCTTATCATGGTTCTTGAACTTTGAGCTTCGTTTTTCATGTTAGAAAACTATACATTTTTATAACAAGCTTGCGAGTTGGTTTTATATTGTTCTATATTTGTGTTCACGTCATTTCTTATTTGTCTCCGCCCGTGCTTCATATTGCTTTCTATGTGTTTCCTTTTCATTTTTTCATGTACTCACATAACCGCTTCATGCTACTTTAAACACTCATTTCTCCGCTTCTGCTTCACACATCGCTTCTCATATCCATTTTGTTTCTTAGTAACTATAATTAATAGTAATATATAGCAGGTGATCAAATAAAAGCATTCCCTGATATTATGCCATTATATAAATCTTCATCAGCTAACAACTTTATTTGCTTAACCTCGATGAATAAAAAACTCATATAGATGGATGCAATGCACAAACCATAGTTACTGAAAGTACTACTATAAGGTGGGAATCATCATTCCCAGTAAGCGGGAACTGAAAGCAGCGTGGAATCACGCTTCCTATGCAGTATGCATGGAATTCACGATTCCCATGTGATGGGAATCCCGGTTCCTACCCATAGGAATTCTGATTTACATACTGGAGTTTTTATTTTCATTGGAATTCTATTTCTCAAGTTGAAGAATTCAATTCCTCATATATAGGAATTCTAGTTCCTCACTATTTGTAGTGTGATTTTGTCTAATGCAGCCATAGGCCCCTCTTTTTCTCTTGATCATCTCAACTAAATGCACAGAGTTACAGTGTATAGAATATAAATGCACATTATTATTTTGATCGAAAAAACAGTTCCTTTTATTTTTTTTGAATTACCATATCTAGTTTGATATGTTTTCTATGTGCATGTTGGATTGTTGTGCTCTCTCTTAATTGCCATTGTTTGTTCTCTGTTTCATAATATAGCTACAATTGTTCAAAACTTCAAATTGTTGAATTCTTTAACATAGGAGAAATAGCTTATCAGCGTAATTTGTATTACCTTTTGCACAGCGACTCAGTAGCTTTTATGCATCTTATATGCAGCTTGACTATATTATAATTGCTATATTCATACCCACATTAATATGAAAGCATTAGCAATACATAATTAGCTATATGTTGTTTTGTTAACATATGATATGCATATATAAATAAATAAATATTATATTATATATATATATAA
This sequence comes from Nuphar pumila, assembly GCF_984573655.1. Lineage (NCBI taxonomy): Eukaryota > Viridiplantae > Streptophyta > Magnoliopsida > Nymphaeales > Nymphaeaceae > Nuphar > Nuphar pumila. The sequence goes on from NC_143254.1 coordinate 93,101,077, forward strand.
CATTGACCACTCTTGTGCATTTCTTATTGTTTAAAGGTATCATATAGTAGTTGATTATATTGTTAGGCTTACTTGAAGTTTCTTAGAATTGTAATGTGTGATGAGTTACACATCAATTGTGGAACAAATTTTTTATTATTTCAATCCTTTGTATCCAAACTCCGAAATAAACTTATGAACTTGTAGTTAATAAAGGTTTTGCATTTTTATTGATTGTATGTGTTATTTAGTTATTCTATTAAATGATCTTAGGTAGTTTTTCTAATAAGATGATATAATTGTCGATTGTGGACCTCATTTCTTAATTATTCATTCACATACTTCTTTTTTCTTCAAAGAACTTCATTCTTTAAAAGTTTTCTTACATCCATCATTTTATCATTATTTATCGTAAGTCATAATTTTTTATATCACTTCCTGAAAGATTCCCCTTATCGCTCCCGATTCGCTTCCCAATTATGATTCTCGTACCGCTTCCTGTTTTTTATTCCCGTTCTGGCAACTATGGCACAAACTGCCTGTGGTAATAAAAGATCAGAATGCCATTTTTTCTATGGTCAAGCTGGGGGAGGATCTTGATGGAATTCAAACCCAAGATCTACTAGTAAAAGCCTGCTAGTCTAACTGGTCCAACTATCTTATTCAAACCCAAGATCACAATACCAACAATGACAAAAAAACATGCAATTGGCATATATAACTCAGCCACCTAAATATATCACTAAACTAAGAAGTCTGCTTCCCAAAGAGGATTTAGAAAATGTATCCTTTTATCAAGTTATATTCAAAAAGATGCCACATCACCAAAGAGGGAAAGGGAAAAAATTGAAAGAAAATAAAACCTGTAACAAGCTCCCCTGATGGAAGCCTTAGAACAGCTTGAATGGGAGCCTTATGAGCCTCCCAAGACTCAACAACTTGTCCTTTCCTCCACCTTCTAATGGTACTGCACAAACAGTTCAAGCAAGATAAATTATTATAGCTGGGAATAAACAGTCAAGACCAAAATCAAACAAGTAAATTGTTCTTTTAGTTCTTCCAGAAGAAATGACTAATGGAATTCTTTTAATTACAATGCACATCCATTGGTATATGGCTTTTCAAAATATATTCATTAATATATGAAACCAAAACATTTAACATAAACATGAAATGATTAAATCACCAGTACAGCGTACACCACCCATAATCATAGTAACAAATATAGCCAGTAATCTCAATTTATTATTTTTATGATAAATTGAGTTTGACTCTCTTTTTACATTTATAGATATTTATCACAATTTTTTTAGAAAATCACAATAAAAACATGAACTAAACTACACCATATTCAAACGAAATGTTTACAAATCTGCGTGGAGGAATTATAACAACAAATTAAAGAAGATATTGGGTTGTGTTGCTGCAAGTCAGATCCCTTCTCACAATTTGGTGAAGTTGTACAGGAAAAACAACTGTGCCCTAATATATGTGGTAAACAGGGGTATTCTATTGGAAGGAGAGCATAACACACCAGTTTATCCCATTTAACTAGCTAACAGATGCATTCAAACATCAACAAAAGAGCTCTACTAAACCAAATAAAGAAAATTATGTGTTGCAGAAAAGGACAATAAGACTCATGGACAAAAAAAAATGTGTACCAGTCAATAGATGAAGAAACAATGTCACAATTGTCTATTGCAACACCTGTGACCTGGAGCTGATGACCTTTCATTCTATGCAAAGTTTGTGCTGAGCTCAAGTCCCAAAGTAAGACAATCGTGTCCATGCCACCAGAGACAACCCCACCTTCTGGAAAATCATTACAAGGAGGAATCCAAGCAAGTGGTCCCACAAAACTAGTATGTTCTGCCAATGTTTTCGACAATGAATATCCATGATCAGAATGCAGGGCCCAAAACCTCACAGTTTTATCTCTAGAGGATGTTGCTATCCCAGAATCTCCACAGACACATATTCCACGAACCTGAGAAGATGTTCCTTGTAATGTCAAAACCACTTGCCCACCACAAACAAAAACCAGAAATATAGCAACACATATGCACATGCAAATAATAATATTCAATGCCAAGGCAAGTACCATGCTGCAGAAGCACATGCATTTGTGTGTATGTGTGTGTGCGTGAGAGAGAGAGAGAGAGAGAAAGAGAGATTTGAAGTGTTCAGTACCATATCAATGAGTAGAACTTCACATATTCATGCATTTTCAAGAAGATTGGAGTCATTAGACTGTATGGATGGGTTCAGCATAGACCATTCGGTGTAAAACGGGATTTCCATCTAACAAATTGAGCATGCAATCTTTGATGGTCATGTTTTGGCGCTATCTGGACCATTCAATTCTATCCTTCCCGAAAATGCATTTTAATACTTAAATGTATTGGTTTAAAGTGCACTTTAGAGTAAATAAACCATAATAAATCAATATATGTGGTCAGATTACTTAAAAATGCATGAATAATGAGATTTTACTCATCGATACCAAATTTGTGCTGCACATATCGACACCAAAGAAATATCTGTATATATAAACATGTTTGTATAGGTACACCAATCATGAAACATCATAATAGATATAGAAGCTAGAGATGGACACTGGGCTGGGTAGAATTGACTTAGCATACCTAACTTCACATCCAATTTCTTGGCCTTCACATGAGACCCAGGGTTTGATCAATCCTACGGTGCTCTTTTTTTCCCCAGTTACTCAAAGCCTCCAACCGCTTTTGAAGCCAAGCTGAAAGGAGAAACAGGCTTAGGAGCAAGGGCAGTGGCACAGGACTGAGCTTGGCTTCCCCCATTACTTGGTGTGTCCATGCAGGTCAAACTCAAGCCCAACTCAGCGATGCCCATAAGCCATGCCAATCACCAGCTGTCTATACCATCTAAGCCATTGTGGGGCACCTAACCACAATTATGCCATGTTGATTATCAACTACAGGATGGAGGAACTAGCTGGACCAAGAACAATAAGATTGCACCATATTTTCGACACAGAGCAGATGTAACATCCACAACTACAAATGCATCTACTTTCAGATACACACAAGTAAGACTAGTAAACGAGCCGAACAGGGCATGTTTGGGCTCGGACTGTTTACCAATTGACCAAGCTTGTGACTAGGCCCGTGTAAAATAATCCATGTTAATTGTCATAGAATATATATATATATATATATATATATATATATATATATATTCCATGCATCTTTCTCTTTAGATTTATATCCTATGCATTCTTCTCTTTATATGTTACACTAAAAATTATAAATTAGACATGAAATATATACATAACTCCGCCTGTGTAGTTATACACTGCCGGTCCCAAGCCCGGATAAAGGAGGAGGGTTGCGGTAGGCCTGTGACAGCCAGCATAAAAACTTTGTCATATCCTATGAAAATGAACCAATATGAGAATTTCGTTGGGGCGTTCCCTACTGAGCGACGCGCTGTACTCTCTAGGCCCGGAGGCAGTGATAAATGTGCAAGGGTTGCTAGGTCGTCGCCCAGAAGCGACGCGTCACACCGGCGCCCGGGTGTGGTGTCAAATAGGCAAGGGTTCCCTCACTTTGTTGGACGGGTGGGGGTAAAGAAGTTAGTCCAAGACCATAAAATTAGGTTAGCCACTTGGAACATAGGGTCTTTAACTGGTAAGTTGGTAGAGTTAGTAGATGTCATGTGTAGGAGAAAGATTGATATTTTATGTCTTCAAGAGACCAAATGGGTAGGTGAGAAAGCTAAAGTGATAGAACCTTGGGGATATAAGATTTGGTATACAGGAATAAATAGGAATAGGAATGGAGTAGGGATTGTTATGAGTCGTCAGTTTATAGATAATGTAGTTGAGGTCCGTAGGAAGGGTGATAGAATTTTACTTATTAAATTAGTATTAGGTACGGATATTATTAATATTATTAGTGTTTATGCACCTCAAGTAGGTTTAGATGATTCCATTAAGCATCAATTTTGGGAAGATTTAGATGGAGTAGTACAAGAGACATCTTATGGAGAAAAGCTTTTCATCGGCGGTGACCTTAATGGACATGTAGGCATTAGTAGGGATGGATTTGAGAATATCCATGGAGGCTATGGTATAGGAGAAAGAAATGAAAGTGGAGAAAGGATTTTAGATTTTTGTTTGTCCTATGATATGATCTTAGCAAACACTTGGTTTAGGAAGAGGGAGTCTCACCTAGTAACATTTAAAAGTGGGGTTAATACGAGTCAGATAGATTTTTTCCTACTTAGAAAGAGAGATAGGGGTTGTTGCATCGATTGTAAGGTTATACCAGGAGAAAGTGTAGCTACACAACATAGAGTCTTAATTTTAGATCTTAGAATTAGACAATGCCGCAAAAGGGATAGACATAGGATAGATCCTAGAATTAAGTGGTGGGCACTGAAAGGAGCTAAACAAGGAATGTTTGTAGAGCAGGTAGTTAAGGAAGTTGATTGGTGTCTCGAGGAGGATTCAGAATCAATGTGGAATAAGATAGCGGGTGGTATGAGAAAAGTAGCTAAGGAGGTATTGGGTGAGTCTAAAGGCGGTGCACCACTAGGTAAGGATACATCATGGTGGAACGAGGATGTCAAATTAGCTATTAAGGTTAAAAGAGAGTGTTATAGAAATCTAAGTAAGAGTCGTGATAATGAGAATTTGGAGAAGTATATGATAGCAAAGAAGGAAGCTAAAAAAGTTGTTCGAAACGCGAGGGCTAAGGTATATAAGGAGGTTTATGACAAGTTGGATACCAAAGAAGGCGAGAAGGATATTTATAGGCTTGCAAAGATGAAAGATAGGAAATCGAAGGATTTGGGTATGGTTAGATGTATCAAAGATGAAACGCAAAGGGTTTTAGTCAAAGATGAGGAGATTAAGGAGAGATGGAAAGATTATTTTGATAAGCTATTTAATGATAGTCATGCTCAAGATCTTGGAGACTTCTCCATTCCTTTTCATGAGATAAATCGTGACTTCATGCGCAAGATTCAAAAGAAAGAAATTGCAGAGGCTTTGAAGAAAATGAAATCAAGAAGGGCAGTTGGCCCAGATGGTATACCTATCGAGGCTTGGAAATGCTTGGGAGAGAAAGGTTTAGAATGGTTGACAAATCTTTTTAACTTGATTTGGCGAACAAATAAGATGCCTAATGAGTGGAGGAAGAGTACTTTGGTGCCTTTATATAAGAATAAGGGTGATATACAAGATTGCACAAACTATCGTGGTATAAAACTCATGAGTCATACTATGAAACTTTGGGAGAGGGTGATTGAGTCTAGGTTGAGGAAGGTTGTCATGATATCGGAGAATCAATTTGGTTTTATGCCTGGAAGATCAACTATGGAAGCTATACATCTTCTTAGACAACTTATTGAAAGATATAGAGAGAGGAACAAAGATTTGCATATGGTTTTTATTGATTTAGAGAAGGCATACGATAGAGTACCTAGGGACGTTCTCTGGTGGACAATGATGAAGAAAGGTGTTTCTCTCAAGTACATTAGTATAATTAAAGATATGTATGAAGGAGTAGTAACCAATGTCCGCACTTGTGGAGGGGTGACAACCAATTTTCCGATAACGGTTGGGTTACATCAAGGATCTGCTTTAAGCCCTTTCCTATTTGCGATAGTGATGGATGAGCTTACGAGATCAATTCAAGAAAATGTACCGTGGTGTATGTTGTTTGCTGATGATATTGTTTTGATTGATGAGTCTAGAGCTGGGGTTAATGCTAAGTTAGAATTATGGAGACAGACATTGGAAGCTAGAGGTTTTAAGTTGAGTAAGAGTAAGACTGAATATATGGAATGTCGGTTTAGTAAGCAACGAAGTAGTGATGGGAGTGTAGTGAAGCTTGGTGAGCAAGATATACCGGTGAATGATTATTTCAAATATTTGGGATTCATCATTCAAAAGTATGGAGAAATTGATGGAGATGTAAATCATAGGATAAAGGTTGGGTGGATGAAATGGAAAAGTGCTACTGGAGTGTTGTGCGATCGTAGAATGCCATTGCGGTTGAAGGGAAAGTTTTATAGGACGACTATTAGACCCGCTTTACTATATGGTACGGAATGTTGGGCTGCCAAGAGACATCATTTTCAAAAAATGAGTGTAGCTGAGATGCGGATGCTTAGATGGATGTGTGGAAATACTATAAAAGATAAGATTCGGAACGAAGAGATACGTAAGAAGGTAGGTGTTGCACCCATTGAAAATAAGATGCGAGAGAATCGTTTACGGTGGTTTGGACATATTCGGCGAAGGCCTAATGATGCTCCAGTTAGAAGGTTGGAGAAATGGAAAAATATATTAGTTAAAAGAGGTCGGGGTAGGCCTAGGAAGACTTGTATGGAGATGATAGGAAAGGATATGAATGCTTTGAACCTCACCGAGGACATGGCGTTGGATAGAAATGATTGGAGGAAAAGGATTCATGTGGAAGACCCAAAATGAATTTCTTTTTTGGTTCATATCGCTGACCCCAATTGTTTTGGGATGAAGGCGTAGTTGTTGTTGTTGTTGTAGACATGAAATATATACATATTTTATCTATACAAGCCGAGAAGAGTCGAACGCCTTATGTTCGGGCTCAACTCGTTTAAGCTGAACTAGTTCTCATGGCTCAGCTCGGCATTTATACGAACCTTATCACGAATGAGTTCATGTCGAGCCAAACTGAGTTGAGTCACAAGCTGCTCAGTTCGTTTACCAGCTCTACACATAAGTTTGCAGTGTCCAATCATAGATGAGCACTACAACACCCACATCCATGCGTTGTGTATAAGAATCTAAGCCTATACAGTGAATGTGCATGTATTTATGCATCTTCTACAAGCTTCACGTACAAGCATAAGAATCGACTCTTCCTGAACAATATACATGTTCCATCGCAGGTGGAAGTATGTCAAACGCTTATGACCAACAACCATACAATCTCTTGAATTGTGTCCGCCATTCTTTCAATCGTGTTTCACAAGACATCAGAAGTTTGCATTATGAATGCACGTCACCCATTGCAGAAAACTATAGATGGATCAACACACCGCAAGATCAACTGCTATATGCATCAAGTAAAGATCAATTCTCGCATGCTTCATTGCAATCAAGCTCTTAAAAAAATCAGAAACGTGAAATTCTCCCGCTGAATCCGCAATTACAAGAAGCAAAATGTAAGAGATCCACTATCCATCCACTTTCCAGAAGCGAGCACACCCAAATCGTCTGGAAAATACCGGATTCACAGCATTATCTTCCAAGATACCATGAATTTGGCCTTAATTCGAAGATCGACCGCCAAAATCAATAAGGAAACAAGCAGGAACCAAGAACGCCGGATTTAATCCTACCGAGGAAACAAGAAATTCGCATCGTTTAAAGCGTCTTAGATACGTAAGGGGCGATGGTAATGGATCGAATTATGGGATGAATTGAGAATGAATGCGAACGCAGTCGGCCAGCGGTGGAGAAGACAGAACAGGAAGGAGGGGAAAGGAAGAGAGATGGGAGTGTACTTACGTCGGCTTCGTGGCCTCTGAGCTCGCAACTGAGACGATACTCCCCGGACCCAGCGTCCATCCTTGGGGTAAGAGTTCAGTGGTAAGATGCCGCACCGACCTCAACGCGCAGAGGGCTTTTCAAAACTTCGGGAGGGAACGAAGCAGCGAGACCCCAGTTTGATGCCAGAACCCCTTTTATGAAGGTTCGGTTTCGCCTTGCTTTTTCTTCTATTCCTGTTCCGTGACTCGGTGGTGAATTTGAAGATAAATCCCTGCTTACTGGGATTCCACGTGTAGCATAGGAAAGCTTTTCATACTTTTGTGATTTTTTTTCAAAGATGCTTTTCTTCTCGTTGTGCAGATGCTTTTCTTGGCAACGTGACAAACATTGAAATTGATTAGGGGTGACAGTGGACCTGGGGGAATGGGTCCAGCCCCGCTTCGCCCCGACATGAAATGGAGATAGAGGCGAGGATGAAGGTTAAAATCAAAACCCATGCGGGGGATGGAGGCAGTGATGGACTTACGCTCTCTCCCTCCCCACCCCATCGATATGCTCGTCTTGCCCTATCGTGCGCTGCCCCGCCCTCAATCTTTCTAAAGATAGAAATGGACCGGGAGAAAATGGGATCCTGTCTCGCCCTGTTTGGATCGAGGATGGAGGACATTAAACTGGAATGAAGGCAGATGTGGAGGTTAAAATTCAAACTTATGGGAATGGAGTCAGGATTTTGAGACAGGGCACGGGTGTCTTCCACCCTCGCCCCGATGAAATCAGGTCAAGTTGAACATGAGTGTTTTTGCTTATGCCGACATGGTGGTCATCCCATTTGCATTTTGAAAAGCTCAAAAGTCAACAAAACCATGTGGCATTCATCCAAAATGCAAACAGACGGCCACGATGTCGCACAAGCAAAAACGCTCATGTTCAGCATGACCTGATCTGCCGCCCCGTGTCCAGTGCCATCCCTAAAATTGATGTTGGATAGTCCGTGTTTTCTTGAGATCCCCTTTGTTTCTTTTTTAGTTTTTTTTAAACAAAGTATCGATACAAATTACAACCGTCCACATGGCGAAGCTTTGCTTCTCTGTGAGTAAAACAATTGGTTGATTAATATGATTGGAATTAAGTTTATAAATAATATAGTAGATAAAAAAATATAAAAAGAATAAATACTAACGGTGCACAATGACTTGTAGCTACTCCAGCTTGGCCTGGGCTCGTTCAGATTCTGGCTCGTTTGTGAAAATGAGCCGAGCTTGGTCAATTCCATTAATTGAGATCGAGTATACTTGATTAAACTCGTTAAATGTTATTATAGTCAGGTCATGTACAGTTTTTGTTTCACTAAAAGATTATGAATCAATTTTGAATTTTTGAGGGACGTGGCAAATTCGAATCAAGCCCCTTGAATTTTTGAGGGACGAGGTCATGTACAGTTTTTGTTTTCTTGAATAAACTTAATCGAACTCAAACCGAGCCAAGCTCGAACAACCTTGGCTTGCTTGGCTCGGTACTAATATAAAAAATGGTTAAACGAAGTGATTGCTTTTTATACCATTTGAATTTCTAAGAAGAAAATTACGGGAAAAAAGAAAACATAAAGGGATCTTCGGCTCGACATGGGGAGAGAGAGATGACTGGCAGTAGTTCAATATCAACTGATTTTGAAGAAGAAAATGGTATGGTAAATTGGGTTTATGTTTGCTACAGTCATTTGGATGTAAAAACGACCTAGCAAATGGGGGTGGAACCCCTTATTTTTCTCACATCTAACATCATATATATATGATATACAGGTTTTGTTTAGTGGGAACCAGTTTTGGAATTGCCGGAATCCGACCAGAATATAAGTTTTTCTGACATTTCAAAGTTTAGAAAGCATCTATTTTTCCCTAAGGATGTGCCTTTTCAAATACTAATCAAATTGATCAGCATTTGCCTACAAATCTCAAACTACACTTGAGCTATCAAGCTACACTGGAAAAGGAGTTTAGACAGACGACAACAACAACAACTACTACTACTGCTGCTCTTTCATCCCAAAACAATTGGGGTCGGCAATATGAACTAAAAAAGAAAATCATTCTGGGTCTTCCACATGAATCTTTCTGCTCTAATCATTTTTTATCATTTAAATCCTTTCCTATCATCTCCATTCAAGTCTTCTTAGGCCTACTTCGACCTCTTTTAATTAATATATTTTCTCATTTCTCCATCCTTCTAACTCGAGCATCATTAGGCCTTCGCCGAATATGTCCAAACCAAGGTTGTTAAATGCGATGAGGCGAAGCGAGGCGTTGAGCCTGTTATGAAGCGAGGCGTTGAGCCTGTTATGAAGCGAGGCGTAAGCCTCGAGACGTTGAAGCGTAAGCTTCATAATCAAAATAATAAAATATATAATATTAATAAAATAATGAATTTTTATTAATAATTTTATCGTAAAACATAGATGATAAATGGTGCAGGCCTTTTTTCTTATTTTTTCTATTTCATTTTTGTTAGGTGTAAGAAGGGAGGGAGAGAGAATTCCAAGAAGAAACATGGGTTGTCTCTACTTTTTTTAAAAGGCTTTGGTTTTGAATAGTCACATATTGATTGTGCATGAGTTTGTTGTGGGCTTTATAAGCCACATGTAAACTCATACTCTTGTTCCTGAGAACCAGAGGGTGGGATGTACACCACACACACGCGCGCGCCTGCCTGTCGTGTCGTGTCGAGCTCGGGTTCGGGTAATTGGCCCTTTAGGGCCATATCCAATCAAGACCAAAGTACCTTTTTACCCAAAGTTTCTGTGGATACGGGTTATGAGAAATGATAACGGGTCACGACTCCTCGTAGTTCATGCCTGTTATGGCTCTTCGGATTCTGTAACGGATCTTGATCCTTCGAAGTCTGTTATGGGTCACGTCCCCTCCGATTCCGTAACGGGTCCCTTACATGCTTTGTAACCGTTCGTGGGTTATAAAAGCGTGGTTTGGGATGGGGTTACGAAGATATGTTGAGACAGACGCGATTTTGAGGCTCTGTGTTTTCTCTTTTTCCTGTTGCTCTCTTTCTCTTCTGAGTTATCCCGAAAGGGGTTGTTCTGCAACATTGGTTCAAAGAGGCTATTTTCGAAGGACGATTCGTCGGAGTGCACCGTTCGGTTCATCGTGGCTATTGTATCCTGGGGGAAGGACTCGGACCCTGATTTGCACTGTATGTGGGAGTGAATCTTCTCTAAGGGGAGTACTTTCGTACGCCTTAGCCTGTTACATAATCTAAACATGTTTTCGTTGTTTTCTTTATGTTTTTTGCATATGTTTGCTCGTATGTTGTCATCTGTATTTTGGTTGTTTGCGGAAACCGACATGCCTGCTCCCTGTTGTTGTTTCGATTGTCTGTTCATCATGTTGTTTACACTGCTTTATTTCCTGTTTTCTATCATGTTTTATATCATGATGATGATTGTGAAACTGTGTGATCTGAAATATGATCCAACAGTCTTAGAGAAGATTCGAAGCATGTCGACCTCTTCCGCTTTTGTACCAAAAGTGGACATGTCTGGTATGCCAGAAAAGTTTGCCGGTCAGAATTTCAAGTGTTGGCAGCAACGCATGAAGATCTAGTTCACTACGATAGGGTTGTTGTCGGTTCTGGAAATCGACTGCCCTTCGGTTTCTGATATTGACCCTGACCCTGCTGCAGTCATTGCAGCAGTCCAGTGGAAAGAAAAGGACAATATATGTTGTGGCTGCATACTGTTGGCTTTGTCCAACACATTGTTCGATGTGTACTGTTCTTCGTCTACCACTGCTAAGGGTCTATGGGATCAACTTGACAAGAAATACAATACCGTAGACTAGGGGTGGCAATCGGGTTGGCGTGTCAGCATACCTCAACCCGAACCCGACCCGTTTATTAAACGGGTCGGCTGTGGCAAACACGAACCCAACCCGTTTAATAAATGGGTAACCCGACACGACCCGCCAACCCATTTAATAAATGGGTTGGGTCGGGTAAACGGGTTTTCAGGTTGGCGGGTTGATGGATCAGGTTGGCAGGTTGGCGGGTCGGGTTGACGGGTCGGGCATACGGGTTGGCGGGTTGACCCACCCGCCTAACCCGTTTATTAAACGGGTCAGCCGGGTTGGCGGGTTGGCATACCCCCAACCCGAACCCGACCTGTTTAATAAACGGGTTACGCGGGTCGACCCGTTTATTAAACGGGTTGGCTTAAGCCCAACCCGAACCCGCCTAAGAGGCGGGTTGGTGGGTCGGGTTGGCGGGTTGTGTCAGAAATTGCCACCCCTACCATAGACCAAGGTCTTGAAAAGTACTCAGTTGCCAAGTTTCTGAAATATCAAATGGTAGAGGGCAAGTGGGTCACTGAGCAAGCACACGAGTTTTTGTTGTTGCTTCATAGTTTGGCTGAGGCTGAGATGAAACTTTCTAAGAAGTTTCAAGTTATGACCATCGTGGAGAAATTACCTATGTCTTGGGTAGACTTTGGTATGTCTCTCAAGCACCGTAGAGGGAAGATTTTCTTAGATGATCGTATGGTAGTCATTGCTATTGAAGATGAGCATAGGAGCCAGAAACAGATCGTGATGTCAACTGAACCGCCTAAGGTGAACATGATGACCGGATCTTTTAAGGGCAAAGGACAAAAATTGAAATCTGTAATGAAAAAATTGTTTAAACCTAAGGCCAAAATCCAGAAAAAGACAAAAAACAAACCGTGCTGGAACTATGGGCAGGTTGGACACTGGGTTAAGGAATGTCCTTCCAAGAAGGCCATAGCTCATGGGACCACAAATGGAACGCCTCAAGTCAACATGGTGACTGAGGTCGTTGGGACCAGTGCTGGGTATGTTTCTGTTAACCCACAAATCAGTCACGTTTATGAGCCAACTGAGTGACTGGTTGACATTAGAGCTAATGTGCATGTTTGTGCTAATAAGTCTGTATTTGTCTCATACCAGGCTGCTGCTGGCAGATCCGTGACTATGGGCAATTCAACGGCTGCAAATGTGTTAGGGATTGGACGCGTGGATCTAAAGTTTTCTTCAGAACGAGTTCTATCTTTACACAGAGTGCACCATGTGCCTGTAGTTAGAAGGAACATTCTAAGTGATTCATGTCTTGTTAGACAGGGTTATGAATTTAACTTTAAATGTAATAAAGTTGTTATTTTACATTCTAAAACTTTTATTGGCAAGGGGTATTTAGATGATGGTTTGTTTAAACTTCGTGTTGAACATGTTTGCAGTGATAAATTAGAAAATGATGTTTCTTTTGATTCATTGTCTAATGTTATATATAACATATAATCTGATTTGTGGCATAATAGATTAGGTCATGTGAATTTCAATTCTGTGAAATGCATGATGAACTTGATAATGATTCCTGAGCATTTCATTGATAAAACTAAAAAATGTGAAATTTGTGTGCAAGCAAAACAATGTAGGAAACCATTCCATGCGATTGTTAGAGATTCTAAAATATTGGATCTGGTGCATACAGATATCTGTGAGTTTAATAAAGTATTAACCAGAAATCATAAAAAGTATTTTATCACTTTTATAGATGATGGCACTAAATACTGTTATGTGTATCTGCTAAAATCAAAAGATGAAGCTTTTGATAAGTTTCTTATTTTTAAGAATGAAGCAGAAACACAAACTGATAGAAAACTTAAAAGATTGAGGTCTGATAGAGGGGGAGAATATACCTCTAATAAACTCGATGAATATTGCAAGTTTGTTGGAATAGTTCATGAGTTTACTGCTTCATATTCTTCTCAATCTAATGAGATTGCAGAAAGAAAGAATAGAACTCTAACTGACATGATAAATACTATACTTGAGAGTTCTAAATTACCAACCTATATGTGGGGGGATGCTCTGAATATGACTTGTCATATTCTAAATAGAGTACCTCAGAAGCATAAAGATAGTAGCCCCTTTGAACTCTGGAAAAATAAGAAAGCTAGCTTGAAATACCTTAAAGTGTGGGGGTGCCTTGCTAAGGTACTTGTCCTAAAGCACAATAGGAAGAAGCTGAGTCCTAAAACAGTAGATGTTGTCTTTTTGGGTTATGTAGAGAACAACTATGCCTACAAGTTATTAGTAATTAAGTCTGAGATATCTGGCATAGATGTTAACTCTATTGTTGAGCTTTGAGAAGCTACATTCTTTGAAAATGTATTTCCCATGAAAGTTGGTGTACCTCAGAATCTTTATTCTTTAGATATACCTTCAACTTCTGGTTTCATTCCCGAACATGTGGAAATGATGACAGATGTGGGGGTAGAACCATCTTGTTCCGATCCTAGACCCATTGAGTCTGAGGAAGTGGTTGAACCTAGAAGAAGCAAGAGACCATGGATTACCAAGGATTTGGGAAGTGATTTTATCACTTACCTTATCGAGGATGATCCTCCCACTTTCCGAGATGCAATGGCTTCACGTGAAGCAATGCATTGAAAAGACGCCACAAAGAGTGAAATGGACTCCATTATCTCTAATGGTACTTGGGAACTGGTTGACCTCCCTCGTGGTAGTTCCACAATTGGGTGCAAATGGATCTTTAAGAAGAAGTTGAAACCGGATGGATCCATTGACAAGTACAAGGCGAGACTGGTTGCCAAGGGGTTCAAACAAAAGGAGGGAATAGACTATTTTGATACCTATTCTCCGGTTACCCGGATGACCACTATTATGGTGCTTATTGCACTGGCTTTCATTTATGATCTCTCGGTTCATCAAATGGACGTGAAGACCCTTTTCTTGCATGGCGATCTTGAAGAAGATATCTATATGGATCAACTTGTGGGTTATGTGACTCTTGGTAATGAAGATAAAGTTTGTAGACTTGTTAAGTCATTATATGGACTAAAACAAGCCTCTAAACAATGGCATGAGAAATTTGATAATATTATTTTATCATTTGGCTTTGGTGTCAATGAATCTGATAAGTGTGTTTATTGTAAAGTTAAAAGTGATGGTTGTATTATTTTATGTCTGTATGTAGATGACATTCTATTGTTTGGTTCCAATATGAGAATTGTGAATGAGACAAAGCTGTTTCTTAGTAGTAAGTTTGATATGAAAGATATGGGTGTTGCAAATGTGATCTTAGGTTTAAAGCTGACTCGTTCAGCTGAGAGAATAGCAATTTCTCAGTCTCACTTTGTTGAGAAAGTACTTGTGAAATTTGGTTATAACCAAGGGAGATCTGTAGCAACTCCATATGACCCTTCTATCTCTCTTCATAAGAATGTGATTGGTGTTCCTGTGTCTCAATTGAGGTATTCCCAGATTATTGGAAGTTTGATGTATCTTGCAAATTGCACGAGACCGAATATTTCGTTCTCCGTGACAAAATTAAGTAGATACACAAGTTGTCCAAATCGCACTTATTGGAAGGCATTGGACATGGTACTTAGATATCTGAAAGGAACCATTTTCTTGAGTTTACATTACAAGAGATTCCCTGCAGTCCTTGAAGGATATAGTGATGCGAACTGGATAGCCATGAACTCTGGAAGTTATGGCGTGACAGGGTATGTATTTACCTTGGGTGGCGGCGCAGTCGCCTGGAGATCAGTAAAGCAGACCATCTTGTCTCGATCTACTTTTGAGACTGAACTTTGTGCTTTAGATGTTACAGGATTGGAAGCTGAATGGCTAAAGAGACTTCTTTAGGAACTTCCTTTAATGTGCAAGCCAATTCCTGCGATATCTGTGCATTGTGACAATATGACCACTATTGCAAAAATTAAAAGCACAAAATATAACCAAAAGCGGAGAAGACACATCCAAGTCAGAATAAAATCTCTAAGGGAACTGGTGTCTCAGTTAGTGGTTGTTGTGGACTATGTTGGATCCAAAGATAACACAACTGATCCATTAACGAAAGGACTAGATAAGTCTTTAGTCCTGAAATCCAGATAGGGGATGAGACTGAAACCCATCAGTAGTTCATCTGCAGTAGCAACCCAACCTATCTGAGTGAAGATCCCACAAAGTAGGTTCAATGTAGTAATAACAAGTTGTAGGGTGAACTGTATAGCACCTTATTAAAGTGATACTAAGTATCTGTGTCTGTTCCCCTGTTTACTCTGGAAATGTGTTGTAGCTGCAAGTTAAGAAGGAGTTAAAACTGTGAATGGGTTCAAAGCCTTATACGCGAGATGTTAGCAGTGCATCTTTGGAGAAGCCCACCTATGTGAGTGTGACTGTGTGACCGTAGTTTAAGGAATTGGGTTATTCCTGAAGTCACTCATGAAACAGGATTCAGACGCATGGCCTTTAAACGCGCTGCCCCTAAAGATTACAACCAGAACCTTTATCGTGTTGTTGCTAATGAATACTCCTACACTTAAGGTTCAAGTTCAAGACTTCAGTTCACTTCGTTCCTGTGGGGGTAAAGTTAGTCAACTAAGGTAGTGGTTCAAACCGGAAGGTACCATTGCTGAAAGCATGATATGTCCTATTGCAGATTGTCTCATCTTGCATCTTGGTTTCCTCCCGTTTCATTCTTTGAATTTATGGGGGAATGTTAGGTGTAAGAAGGGAGGGAGAGAAAATTCCAAGAAGAAACATGGGTTGTCTCTACTTTTTGGAAAAGGCTTTGGTTTTGAATAGTCCCATATTGATTGTGCATGAGTTTGTTGTGGGCTTTATAAGCCACATGTAAACTCATACTCTTGTTCTTGAGAACAAGAGGGTGGGGTATACACCACACACACACACACACGCGTGCCCGTCCGCCGTGCCGTGCCGAGCCGGGCCGAGCTTGGGTTCGGGTTCGGGTAATTGGCCCTTTAGGGCCACATCCAATCAAGACCAAAGTACCTTTTTACTCAAAGTTTCTGTGGATACGGGTTATGAGAAATGATAACGGGTCACGACTCCTTGTAGTTCGTGCCCATTATGGCTCTTCGGATTCTGTAACGGATCTCGATCCTTCGAAGTCCGTTATGGGTCATGTCTCCTCGAATTCCGTAATGGGTCCCTTCCACGCTTTGTAACCGTTCGTGGGTTATAAAAGTGTGGTCTGGGATGGGGTTACGAAGATATGCTGAGACAGACGCGATTCTGAGGCTCTGCGTTTTCTCTTTTTCCTGTTGCTCTCTTTCTCTCCTGAGTTATCCCGAAAGGGGTTGTTCTGCAACATTGGTTCGAAGAGGCTGTTTTCGAAGGACGATCCGCCGGAGTGCACCGTTCGGTTTGTAGTGGCTATTGTATCCTGGGGGAAGGATGCCAGACCCTGATTTGCATTGTATGTGGGGGCAAATCTTCTCTAAGGGGAGTACTTTCGTACGCCTTAGCCTGTTACATAATCTAAACATATTTTCGTTGTTTTCTTTATGTTCTTTGCATCTGTTTGCTCGTATGTTGTCGTCTGGATTTTGGTTGTTTGCGGAAACCGACATGCCTGCTCCCTGTTGTTTTGATCATTTGTTCATCATGTTGTTTACACTGTTTTATTTCCTATTTTCTATCGTGTTTTATATTATGATGATGATTGTGAAACCGTGTGATCCGAAATATGATCCAACACTTTTTTCCTTTTACTTTTTTTTTTCTTTTTTCACCCTCTCTTATAAATAGTGTAGGCCCTTTGGTTTTCCCCTTTTACGAAAGGGAAAACTGAGAGAAGATGGAAGGTCGGGGGGCCAACGCCGTCCTCATCTCCGTCACTATCGACAAGCTCAACCTGCCCCTCTTTAGAACCACCGACATGGGATGTTCGGTGGGTGGAGGTTCGACGGAGGGGCAACTTCTGATCATCGATTCAATCTATCGTTCTTGCCCTAATTCGCATCTCCAATCAATGATGGACGCCACTTCCTTGCTCTCCTGCTTGGAAAATCTCGAAATCAAAAACCTTCGTCAGGGACTTCACCGCCTTCTTTCAGCCTCTCCTGCAACACCAGAAGGAGAAGCAGTAGAAGAAGAAAAAGGGGTTTTCCTGCAGAGCGCCTTCTGTTTCAGAACTCGCTCGCCGTCTTCCTCGAAGTTGGAGATTGTAGAGCTCAGCAAAAATCGTAAGATTTTTGGGGATTTCGTGAGGGAGATTTCCTTTTTTGGCATTCTTTTTGAGTTTAAATTTGCATTTTTTTTCGTTACGTAGGCAGAGCGCCTTCTGTATAAGAAGATTCAGAACTCACTTGTCGTCTTCCTCAGAGCTGGAGATTGCAGAGCTCAACAAAAATCGTAAGATTTTTGAGGATTTTTAGTGTTTCGTGAGGCAGATTTCCTTTTCTGGCGTTATTTTTTAGTTTAATAGAAAATTTGCGTTATTTTTCTTTTTTGTTACGTAGGCAGAGTGCCTTCTGTATCAGAACTCGCTCTTCGTCGTCCTCAGAGTTGGAAGTTGCAAAGCTCAGCAAAAATTGGTAAGATTTTTGGGGATTTTATACGGTCTCGTGAGGCAGATTTCCTTTTTTGGCATTTTTTTTTGAGTTTAGCAGAGAATTTGCGTTATTTTTTTTCATTGCTGAGCTCTGCGTGGAGGCCGAGCCTGGTGACGCTGATGCTTACGCCTTAGAAGCGAAGCGCTTCTCGATGCGAGGCGCACACTTCACCCATGTGAAGCATGCGCTTCAAGACTCAAACACTTCACTATAACGCCTCAGTACCTTCAGCGTGTGCTTCGCCTCTGAAGCGTACGCTTCAGGTACTGAGGCGTTCGCCTCTCACAACACTGGTCCAAACCAGCGTAAACGATTCTCTCTCATCTTATTAGTTAGAGAAAAATAAAGAGCAAAAATCATTAAGTTTACAGTAATCATTTATCAAACTAACTAAAAAGTTTTAAAATGAAGTATTTATAATGGAAAAGAAATACCCTAATCCTATGACAGATTTTGGATAGATATTAAATTCAAACAAAACCCAAAAATAAATGGACATAAAACAGATCCTAATGAATCATAGAGCTAGTACTCTTCTCACTTCTTCTTGCCTTTATTATTCATTGTGGACGGACTTTGATCTGGCTATGCCCATGCATTATTCTCATGCAGTTGGAAAAGGCTTGCCCTCGAGTTTGATTTTGTATGTGCTTCTTTCAATTTATCGCAACATGCAAAAACTGTTGAACCAATACAACTTGTACATGGACGTCTAACTACGGTGGGATCCCATATGTAGAAACACCAATTACCAAGTGTATATGGATTTTTTGGATGGCATAAAAGGTTTTTAAATGGATCCAAACCAATGTTAAATCGGTCAGAATCGACCCTCTGCCAATTTGTTAAAGGGCTCGATTTTGGGTGTAATCGCCTGAATAGGAGGTGAATCAGGTTTTGCATGTAACAAGAAAATGAAAAAAAAAAAACTTAAGTCGATATTCCCCTAACCCTTGCCCTCTTTCAATCCTTCTTTCGTGCCTTCTGGCTTCTGCCGCCTCCCCTCCGGTGCTCATCGCCTTCCATCTCTCTCTCACTCTCTCTCTGGCTGAAAATGGGCACCCATAACCATTTTTCGGATCATCCATTGAGTCTTCACATTCTCTCATGGGGATTCTCTCTCTTGATTTTTTTTCATAACCAGAAGAAACCACACCAGGCACAAAAACCTGGTTGCACTAGCACACCCTGCCATACCCATTGTTGTCGTGCTAGCAGCATAAAACTCTGAGACTAGGGACCCTACCCCCAGTGGCATAGCTAGGATTCATGTGAGGGGGGGGGGGGGGGGGGGGCAAACAGGGGTGTAGCAAAAAAAAACAAAACATTTGGTGTGATAGCCCGGGGTTTGGGGGCAGCGCCCCCGATTTTTTTTTTTGAGATAAAATAAAAAATGACTACAATTATTAATAAAAATCTATTTCATATGGACAAATCAAACTATTTGCTGCAGTCAGGGCTGGGCTAGGACCGGACTGGGCTAAAAAAATGGATAAAAATCTATGGAATCAGGGCCGAGCTAGGACTGGGCTTTTAAAAAAAAAAAATTAACTGTTTCGCAGCCCAGTCTTGTCCCCCCCCCCAGCTCCACCTCTGCCTACCCCTGAGACCTATGCTACACAATGACTTGCATAGAAGGGCGACGCCCCATGTCAAACCTTGACTGCCCGTCTAACAGCCAAGACCCCACCCCACTAGGCCAACCACCCTTGGGGCTCTCTCTTAATTCTTGAAATCGTAACCAAGTGTTTCTTTTTCATAACCAAATGTTCCTTCCCCAAGCAACAAAATCAAGATAACAACAATTATGTTAGAATTACCAACGGTAGGAGCAGATAGTGCACATCACCTTGTGTTGCAACTTTGCAAGTTCGAAACCCAATGGTAGCGTTGTATAACTGATAGGGGTCTGCCTAACCCCAACTTGCATATAAAAAACAATTATTTAAAATTCGGTTCACTAAAAAGTTATATATTTTTATTTTTTTAATAAAATCACAGTTTAAATGTACCTATTTGATTAAGATTTTTTTTAAGAGAATGACACACTTTCTAAACCAATTGTATCAATATTGATCCAAACCGTGAAAGTGGGTAGAAATAAGGTTTAGACTACGGGTTTGGGGTGTAGGGCTATGAATTAGATCTTGAATGGATCAGGGTAAGCTTAAAAGGGCATTTGGGCAATAATGGGTCAGTTTACACATGTTATGGGTGAGACTTGGGTCCAAAGGAATGTTCAAAAAAGTATCCAAATTCAAATAGGTTGAACAGAGTGGATTCAGCTAGGTACGGATTTGAAACTTAGAAATGAGTCCAGACCCACAAAGAATGGGTTTTAGACTACGGGTTTGATTAAAATGCTCAACCTGTGCTTCAACAAATTCTATGAGTTCAATCTTTGAACTGCATGCCATCATGATTTTCATACTCTTACCATTTGATGCAAATCAAGATTGACCAAACTACGAGCTACGAACTGCACTTAGGCTATCAAATTACTTTAAAAAAAGAGTTTAGAGATAAGAGAAAATGAAGAATTAATCAAGTTTAAAATAATCATTCATCTTTTTTTTGCAGATCTTGCACATTTTTTATTAAAATGCTTAACGTGTGCATCAACAAATTCTATGAGTATAATCTTTGAACTGTGTGCCATCACAATCGTAAATTCTATTCTCTGTTACCATTTGATGCAAATCAATTATCTGATTCAGATAAATTTACCAAATAGGCTATCAAATCATGATGAAAAAAAGTTTAGAGAGAAGAAAAAAGGAAAAATCAATCAAGTTTAAAATAATCATTCATCTTTTTTTTGGACGATGAGAAACCTTCGCCGAAGCAAGAAAAACCTTAGGTGAGGCTCGACCACCACCCTGCCTTGCGAGGTCCATCAGACACACCCACACGCAAATGGGGTTTGATCTGAGGTCTTAATTCAAGACTTTCACAACAAACCTGCTGGCCACTGGGCTACCCGATTGTAGTAACTACAAACTTTTAAACTAAAGTATCTATCATTGAAAAGAAGGAAAGATTTTGTATAGATCCTAAATCCAAATACAACTAAAAAATAAATAAGCCTAAATTAAATACAAATGAATCGTAGAAGTAAGAACTAAGTACTCCTCCCACCGATCAACCTGGATCTGGATCTGGATCTGAATCTTCCCTTGCATCACATTATAAGATGATTTGACTCGACCGAAAAATCCACTCTCTGAGGAAAACACATCCACTCCTCTCTCTCTCTCTCTCTCTCTCGGCGAGCACGAGTGTTCCTCTGAGGAACCCGGTGAGTTAGATTCTGTTTGGTGCTCACGAATTTCATGTGTTTCTTCGTTTAATGTATGGAAAAAAATGCGTGGTTTCTTCCTCAATCCGCTAAAGTTTTTCCCATTATTCGCTGGGTGCCGCGAAAAGGGGCAAATTTCTCTCGGTGTCGCCGGAAAATCGATTTTTGCGATTGGCATGTTTGATGTTGGAGAGTTACTACACATCACCCTCTACCCCGCATGAATTATAGAGGAAATCTAGTCTGATCCTTGTTGAGTCGATACGGGATATTCTTTCTCTACTGGAAATAAATTTTGATTCTACTCGATTTTTAAATAGAAATCCTGTAAATGTAATCTAATCCTAACTGTGATAACTTTCTAATTTAATATTTTTATCTGATCTTGAATCTAATATGATTTCAAGTGCATGCACCCCATCAAAATGGATCATTGGGTTGAGCCCCATGCCTTACATGCATCAAATAACTACCATTCTGCTGAAATTTTATGTTTTATGAGAAAGTTAACATTTGGAAAACTGTAAGGGCAATATTTCTAATTCAAAATTCTTATATCTTGCAGGCATTTTGCCTTATATTGTAGGCTTTTTCAAGTTTCAACTGCAGCATTGGGAGTGACTAAGCTGCCATTTTTTAGCGAGAGCTTTGGCTGTCTGTGTTGATAAAGTGGCAGAGTCCTGCTATTAGGATTTAGAAGCTATCTAGTGCCAACTAGATATTCAAATGATGAGCAGTAACTGGGTTCAAGTATTTATTTTTCTCTAGCACTACTATCAAGTATCAATATACATCAATGTCTGGCCAGCTCTCTGAAGACGTAACCAACGGCAATGCAAGCCAAAGCGGCGACCATTCGCGAGCTTCTCCTGTTGAGAATGCCTTCAATGGTTGTGAAACATACTCCAGTGAGATGAATAATTCAGTTGACGGTGAGGATGGAACTTCATTGACGTCGCGGAAGAGGCA
Organism: Nuphar pumila; assembly: GCF_984573655.1. Taxonomy (NCBI): domain Eukaryota; kingdom Viridiplantae; phylum Streptophyta; class Magnoliopsida; order Nymphaeales; family Nymphaeaceae; genus Nuphar; species Nuphar pumila. The sequence goes on from NC_143254.1 coordinate 93,123,259, forward strand.
TTCTGATCCAATGCCTGGACATCGTCCTAGACACAGACCTTTATCTCTTCTTAGGATTCTAAGGGGTCTTATATGCCTGGTGGTTCTACTTTCAACAGCATTTATGATGTTGGTTTACTTGGGCTTTTTTACTGCTGTCCTGTTGAGAGTATTCAGTGTGCATTATAGCAGGAAGGCAACATCCTTTTTGTTTGGCAAGTGGTTGGCACTATGGCCTTCTCTATTCGAGAAAATAAACAAGACTAGAGTTGTTTGGTCAGGAGAGATGGTTCCCCCCGGTGAGCGGGTCCTGCTTTTTTGTAACCATAGAACTGAGGTTGACTGGATGTACTTATGGGATTTTGCAATAAGAAAAGGGCGCCTTGGATATATTAAGTATATACTCAAGAGCAGCTTGATGAAACTGCCAATATTTGGCTGGGGTTTCCACGTTCTTGAATTTATCCCAGTGCAAAGAAAGTGGGAAAATGATGAACAGATGATGCGTCAAATGCTTTCAACTTTTGATGATCCGCAGGATCCACTTTGGCTTGTTGTTTTCCCCGAGGGAACTGATTACACGTAATTACTTTTTATGCTCAAAGTTTATCCTTGTATGATTTTTCACTTGCAATATTTCATAGTATTTTACATAATTTATTGGATGCCATGTGCTTGCTTACATGCTAGTGCTTCTCTGGGTGCTGATGTATCAGTATTCGGTACATAGTATGGCCTCAAGGTTGATCTTTAGAACTAATGTTTTTTATCACTATAGATGGAAGCTGTGCCTGCCCATATGCTTGCAGGCAGCTCTACCTGCATTGGTCTGGACTACTGGTTAATATAGAATATCTGTAACGTATATGATCACATCACAATCTGTCACACCTGTTGCCAATTAGATATTCTTTATTGTTATTACTTTTCCGTTTTAGTTGAATATTTAGATGCAACGGATTGCAGGAAATGGGTATGTTTATTAGCTTTTGTCCTTTTATTCTTCCTTCAGTTTTGGTTTATTTTCTGGCTCTCGTGTACATATAATAGTAGTGCATTTGCTTCATTATCTTTTGAGTGTTTGCTTGTGAGTGTTCTTTGGATGCTTTTGTCGGTACATTTGAATGCTCTTCTCTAACTGGGGTTTGCAAATGTTCTCATTGCTATTAAGACCATTCCTTGTGTTTTGGTAGATTTGTTTCTCTATTTAGTTTTCAAATGGTTTGGTAATTTGTTTGATGAGGTGCTCATATTATCAGTGACCATGTTCAGATGTTCATATCTAGTGGCCATAGTTATGTATGGGCCAGGCGTGTAATGTGTTGGTAACCAGTTCTACTTCTTTCCTTTTGAAACTGAGACTTTGAAATGTTTATTTAAATTTCGGTGGCTTAATATTTTTCTCTTCATATTTTTGAGAATAATGTATCAGTTCTTTTCAAGATTGTGAGGTATTGGTATATATGAGGATTTGCATAAATATTGTCATTTCTATCATTTTTTGTTGTAATCATCACAAACCCTTCCTTTTTCAGCTTCTCTTTTTGTCTTTATAGGTTAGTGAAATATGCCATGTGCCACTCCATCAAATATCTAAAGTATAGTCAAAACTGGTTCCCGTTATGTAGGCATCTCCACCATCCATATTGATAATTTCGTCTTGATTTCTTTGACAGTGAGCAGAAGTGCTTAAGGAGCCAAAAGTTTGCAAAGGAGAATGGTTTGCCCATATTGAAACATGTGCTTCTTCCAAAAACAAAGGGTTTCACTGTCTGCCTGGAGGTGCTTAGGAATTCCTTAGATGCAGGTTACATTTCTTTGAACCTTTGTTTCATTCATCATATAAATCGGTATAATTATCTGCATTCTGGGTTAAATAATTATCTGTTATCAATGTTAATATATATATATATGTTAAAATATGTTGTATATATATATATTTATATATTTAGATTATGACATATACACATATATATTGACATATATATGTCTATATGTCTATCTATATATATAAATATATATATTTATATTGTAATACCCGATAGGGGTATTTATGTCATTTCACATGTACACGCATATCCTAGATATGCTTCCTTTTCTTTTTCCTTTCTTATTCTTTTTCCTTTTTCTGTTTTTTTATTTATTTCTTTTTATTGTTAAAGGGGGTCCCACATAGAGACGTTGGACCCCCCTCCAACGGTCATAAATATGACCGTTGGAGGGGCTCCAACGTCCCTATGGGAGCCCCTCCTTGGGTCCCTTGCTGTGTATAAATAAGGGGCATGGCCCCATGTATCTCTTAAGCTTCTTGTGAAGCATTTAGTGAATGAAATATATTTTTTTTCTTCTTTGTGTGCTTGACCACCTTTTGTGGTTTATTGTGTGCCCTCTAGTGGCCTCTTGTGTATGTGCGTGCTTCCGTGCTTGCTCTTGGAGTTCTTGCCTCTCTCGATTGGCACTTCATTACATGGTATCAGAGCCTTGGTTGAAAAAGCTTCATCGGATCCTCTTTTGACAAGCAATATCCTTCTCTTTCTTGCCTTCATAGTCTTCTTCTACAAATGGCAAACAAGGATGCAAAAATCGATCTCTCATTCAAATTGGATGGGACCAATTATCGCATGTGGGCAGCCGCAATGGAGAACAATCTCAAAGGTAAGAAACTTTGGGGTTATGTATGTGGAACCGTTCCGGAACCACAATTGAAGTTGACTAAATTTGAAGGTGAAGGCTATCCTTGACTATTCTTCTAAAATAGAAGATTGGGAAAGTGAGCATGCTAAAATCTTAGCATGGTTCATGAACAATGTCGAATTGAAGATTTGTGCAAATCTTGCCAAATTCAAGAAGGCTAATGAAGCTTGGTCTTTTATGAAAGACATGTACACTCAAAGGGACCTTGCTAGACACTTTTTTCTTCAAGAGAAGGTAAGGGCTACCAAGCAAGGTGATATGAGTATTAGGGACTACTATAGTGCCCTATCATCTCTATGGGATGAACTTGTCCTTCTCGAACCTCAATGGGAAGGTAGTGCTATTGCCATGAGGCAAGAGCAAATGAAAAAAAAAAGGTTCTTTCAATTTATTCATGGGCTTCGCCCCGAATTTGAGCAACTTAGAGGATCCCTTCTTTATAGGGCCTCTACTCCTCTAAGTGATATTTTAGCCGATTTATGTCAAGAAGAAACTCGTTTGGCTTTAAAACGAGATGTTGATGAAGTTCATGCCGTGTCTAGACCCGGCAACAATGTAAGAACATATAAACCACCACATTTTTGGAAGAATAATGGTGGTGGAGGAAGGAAAATCGTTTGTCATAATTGTAATGAACCGGGCCATATTCGTCCGGATTGCCCCAAGTTCAAGAAGAAGGTGGCTTCCGTTGGTGAAACTCCTCCAAACGCCAATGAAGATTCAAAGAAGGATGGAGACATAAAGGAGTCCATCGCTCATCTAACTGAAACTCTCCAACAATTCATAAAGATGAACTCTTCATCATCGTCTTCACCCTCCACGTCCGGCGCCGCCATCTCCTCTTTTCAAGGTATGACCTCTTGGATTCTTGACTCGGGTGCCTCATTTCATATGACCCCAAATGCATCACTTTTGTCAAAACCAAGTCTCAATAAATTTAAATCATACGTCTCCACTGCCGATGGAACATCCTTGGGTGTTGAAGGCATTGGAAATCTTGAGAAAATCTATGACCAAAATAAAGAATTTTTTGTTCCCAAAATCCGTATTATTCCAAAACTTAACCTAAATCTTTTTTCCGTGTCTCAAATTACCGATTTTGAGTGTAATGTCTCCTTTTCACCTACTCATTGCTATGTGCAGGATCTTCGGTCCGGGAAGCGGATTGGGCAAGGCCATAGAAGAGGGGATCTTTACTATATGGATTTTTTGTCTTTGCCATCCAAATCATTTTGTAATCATGTCCAAACTAAAGATATTGAGACTTGGCATAAGAGGCTTGGACATCCTAGTATTTCCAAGCTAAATCTCTTTCCATTTTTGGAAAAATTTTGTAATACAAATACATTTACATGTAATGATTGCATTCTTGGAAAGATTCACTCTCTTCCATATTCACATAGTAATTTTGTGTCAAAAAGACCTTTTGAACTTGTACATTCCGATGTATGGGGGCCGGCACCCGTTATGTCCAAAGGAGGTTATTCTTACTATGTCTCTTTTATTGATGATTTTACTAGATATACTTGGGTTTACATTATTAAAAATAAATCCGATGTCTTCACTAATTTTAAAGAATTTCATGTTCTTATTCAAAACCAATTTCAAAACAATATAGCCATATTTAGATCAGACTCGGGAGGAGAGTACATGTCTAAAGATTTTCAAAATTACTTTAAAATAAATGGAATTGTGCACCAACGTTCTTGTCCTAAAACTCCGCAACAAAATGGTCTTGCGGAAAGGAAACATAGACATTTAATTGAAACCACAAGAACTCTTCTTGTGTCAAAAAAAGTTCCCAAAAACTTTTGGGCCGAAGCCCTTCTTACCGCAACATATCTTATAAATTGTATGCCTTCCTCCTCTTTAAAAAATATTTCACCTTTTGAAAAACTATTTCAAATTACTCCAGATTTTAATAGACTAAGAATCTTTGGATGCAAATGCTTTGTACTTAGTCAAGGACAAGATAAATTGTCTCCTAAAGCTCTTGAATGTGTATTCATTGGCTATGGTGAGAATCAAAAAGGCTATAAATGCTATGATATTCGAAATAATAAATTGTATGTGTCAAGAAATGTGAACTTCATTGAAGAACAAAATGGTTTCGATATCCACACATCTAGGGAAGACATTGATTATTCTTTTCTATTTGACTTAGCTCCTAGACTTGAATCCCCTGAGGCAATTATTTGTGATACTACTTGTGATGGCATCTTACACTATAATGATATCTCACAACAAGATAATGGTTCCCAAAATGAAAGTCTAAATGATATAAATGTATATACCCGGCGGTTAGGAAATGAACATCAACCTGCTATTGACAGATACTCTCAAGACTTCTCCTTAGAAGAATCTATTGACGACAATCCACCTAGGAGATCTTCTCGTACTAGTAGGCCACCACAAAAATTTGTGTCTTATGAATCCTTTTCTCCGAATTATAGGTCTTGCCTTATGTTAATACATTCATACCATGAACCTTCGTCATTTAAGGAAGCTAAAGATCATCCACATTGGATTGAAGCTATGAAAATTGAGTTAGAGGCTCTTAATAAAGCCCAAACCTGGAGCATTATTCCTCAACCACTAGGAAAAAAAGCAATTGGGTGTACATGGGTATATAAAGTCAAAACCAAATGTGACGGATCCCTAGAAAGATACAAAGCTCGCTTGGTTGCAAAAGGCTACGCCCAAGAATATGGGATTGATTATGAAGAAACCTTTGCTCCTGTAGCTAGGATGACTAGTGTACGAACCTTAATTGCTCTAGCTTCCATTAAGCAATGGCCGATATATCAACTTGATGTTAAAAACGCGTTCCTAAATGGAAATCTGTGTGAAGAAGTTCTTATGGATTCTCCGTCGGGTCTTGAAATTGGGAAAGGAAATATTCTAAAGTTGAACAAAACTCTCTATGGTCTTAAACAAGCACCAAAAGCTTGGTATGATCTTTTTAGCAAAGTAGTGCTTGATAATGGCTTTTCTTCATGTTACACCGATACTGCTTTATTTGTTAAATCCTCTAATGAATACATAACTATCTTATTGCTATATGTTGATGATATGATTATCACAGGTAATGATAAGAAATGTATTGACCTTATTAAAAATATTCTTAAGAAAAATTTTGATATGTCTGACCTGGGTTTTCTAAGGTATTTCTTAGGTATTGAAGTTGCATACTCCCCCAAGGGGTATGTCCTATCTCAGATGAAGCTTGCCTCTGACATTATTGCTAGGTCTGGGCTGACAGATGACAAAAGGGTGGAGACTCCAGAAGTCATCAATGCCAAGATGAGAGCCAGTGATGGCACTCCTTTAGCAGATCCCACGCCTTACCGTCAACTGATTGGATCTCTAACATATTTATCTATCACCAGGCCCGACATTTCTCATGCAGTTCATAGTGCAAGCCAATTTCAGACTGCTCCCTCTACTATTCATATGGCAGCAGTAATGAGGATTATCAGATACTTGAAAAATTCCATAACTAAGGGAGTATTCTTATCCTCTTCTTCACCTCTTACTTTACTTGCGTATACTGACTCCGATTGGGGGGGTAACCCCGATGATCGTATTTCTACCACAGGTTATTGTGTGTTTCTTGGTGATTCACTTATCTCATGGAGGTGTAAGAAGCAGCATAAAGTCTCTCTCTTGTCTACCGAAGCAGAATATCGTGCGATGGCCACTACCACAACTGAGATTGTATGGTTAAGACGTTTGCTTAAAGATATGGGTGTCTCCTTCTCAACTCCTTCAAAGTTGTGTTGCGACAACAAGAGCTCTATCTATATTGCTAGCAATCACACCTTTCATGAACGAACAAAGCACATTGAGATGGACTGTCATTATGTTCGTGATGAGTTCTTACGGGGCACCATTCAACTCCCATATGTTCCTACTGAATATCAGCTGACAGATTTCTTCACCAAAGCCTTGCCATCGCCTCGCTTCTTATTTCTCCTTAGCAAACTCTCGGTGATTTCCCCGTGTGTTTGAAGGGGGGTGTTAAAATATGTTGTATATATATATTTATATATTTAGATTATGACATATACACATATATATTGACATATATATGTCTATATGTCTATCTATATATATAAATATATATATTTATATTGTAATACCCGATAGGGGTATTTATGTCATTTCACATGTACACGCATATCCTAGATATGCTTTTTTTTCTTTTTCCTTTCTTATTCTTTTTCCTTTTTCTGTTTTTTTATTTATTTCTTTTTATTGTTAAAGGGGGTCCCACATAGAGACGTTGGACCCCCCTCCAACGGTCATAAATATGACCGTTGGAGGGGCTCCAACGTCCATATGGGAGCCCCTCCTTGGGTCCCTTGCTGTGTATAAATAAGGGGCATGACCCCATGTATCTCTTAAGCTTCTTGTGAAGCATTTAGTGAATGAAATATATTTTTTTTCTTCTTTGTGTGCTTGACCACCTTTTGTGGTTTATTGTGTGCCCTCTAGTGGCCTCTTGTGTATGTGCGTGCTTCCGTGCTTGCTCTTGGAGTTCTTGCCTCTCTTGATTGGCACTTCATTACAATATATATATATATATATATATATATATATTTTCTATTGTAACAGGTCTTTGCCGTTATAGGGGCGTTGTAGTCATTTTACATGTATATAATTAGTATTGCTCATTAGGGGCAGACTTATAATTTTTTTCCTTTTATTTTATTTTTTCCTTTTACTTTTTGTATAAGGGCATATTGGTCTTTAACCAATATAGTTGTTGGGATCTCCCCAACGGCTATATTTATAGCCATTGGGAGCATGCCAACGACTATATTGGCCCTCTTGTGGTCTATAAAAATTGGTTAAAGTCCCCTCTTGTAACTAATGCTTTTCATAAGCATTTTTATGACCAATAAAGATCCTATTTTTTGCTTTGATGTGTTTGCCCTTAGTGGCTATTGTAATTTGTAAGCATTTATTTGTGCTCTTGTTATTGCCATGGCTCTTTGTATTGTCCTTTTTGAGGACTTGTGATTTTTCTGTATTCCCTTTGTATGTCCTTAGAGGCTTTTATTATTTCCACTCATTTGATTACAATCAGCATTATAGCTAAACAGTTATATGGAAAAAATATAAGATACCTATGTGCACATGGGCTACAGTGTTTACTTCAACCGTTTTGTTTATCCATATACTGCTGGTTTAAGCAATTTGATGAAGGATGCATAAAGAATGTATCAAAACTCTGGCCAAGTAGCCATGGTTGTTATTGTAACTTAAATTTTCTCTGATATAATGTGATTTTTTTATGCAATAGCCGCCTTGCTTGTCCCTGCTTTCTTCTGTTTTCTGTTCTGTGCATGCATGCATGCCTTCTATTTTCTTTTTGTCTGTGGTTTGCCATGAATCAATCTGTTAAAGCTGTTGCTGGAGTATTTCAAAATCAGATTAGAGTCGGTCTGACCCATGACAACCCTAGATGTGCTAGGAGTAGGAGCAGTCTTCCAAGGTGTTGTCATGGACATGAAAAAGCACGTTGGGAATTCTAACTGTAGAATAATTGAAGGTATGTTGGCTAAAGATATTATGTTAGGCGTGAAAGACATTGCCCAATGTTTGGTTAGTTTGTTACAATGTTTGGGTTCCAAAGATCACATTATCTTTAAGGAATGAAAGTTGATATATGACACATTATTGTTGTGGGTGGCATCATGAATCATGGGGAACGACAAATAAAAAAATTTGTAGATTGAAAGAGTATCAAAATTACATATGGTTTAAGGAATGAGTCTTTTGCATTGAAGTGGAATAATTGAGGAAAAAGATATTCATTTCCACTGACATGTACTTGTAATGAAACAAGGTACAATGGAACAATAGGGAAACAAACACAATGCCAACAAAGGGCTTTAATAAACTCACTTAAAGTTGGTCACTAATGGACCAAATACAATCTCAAAAGAGATAAAAATACCAAACAACACAAGAGGCATACAAGCCTATAAGATGAGAAAAAACTCTAGAGAAAACCCTCAAATGCTTCTAAAAGCATTGAGGAATAACAAGGGACTCCAACACATGGGAGGCAGTCCAGCTCTTTGGACTGCCTTCCAACAGTCATTATTATGACTGTTGGGCACAACAGTCATATTTTTGACGGTTGTGCCTAAGCTGTACAGTTTATTTATTATAATGTTAAATTACATTTCAGTCCCTAGTGGACTGTACTATATGATAAAAGACAAAAATACCCTTATCGGGTATTTGGATACAATTTTATTTTTAACACTCCTCAAACTTATGGGGAAATCACCGAAAGTTTGCTAAGAAGATACAAAAATTGAGGTAGTGGAAGAGCTTTGGTGAAGAAGTTTGCAATCTGAAATTCGAACTGAACATATGGCAATGTAATGGTCCCTTTCAAATATTCTTCGCGAACATAGTGACAATCCATCTCAATGTGTTTTGTTCGCTCGTGAAATGTGTGATTGCTGGCTATATAGATGACACTTTTATTATCACAACATAACTTTGAAGGTTCTGAGACATCAACACCCATATCGGAAAGTAGTGCTCTCATCCACACAACTTCAGTGGTTGTGGTAGCCATTGCCCTGTACTCAGCTTCCGTAGAGGATAAAGACACTTTCTGTTGTTTTTTGCATCGCCAAGAAATGAGAGAATCACCTAAAAACACACAAAAGTCAGTAGTTGAGTGACGGTTATTGGGATCTCCTCCCCAGTCAGAATCAGTGTAAGAAATAAGACTTAAAGATGAGGAAGAGGATAAGAATAATCCTTTAGATATAGTTTTCTTGATATATCGAACTATTCTTAATACTGCACTCATGTGGACGGTTGTGGGCGCATGTTGAAATTGACTTGCAGAATGTACGACATGCGCAATATCTGGCCTTGTAATGGACAGGTACATCAACGATCCAATAAGTTGTCGATAAGGGGTTGGATCATCTAATAATACTCCATCTTCAACTCACATTTTCGCATTTATTACTTCAGGAGTATCAACATATTTTGTGTCCGTGATTCCTGAACGCTCAACAATATCAGCTGCAAACTTGATTTGAGATAAAATATATCCTCTTGGTGAGTAGGTTACTTCAATTCCTAAAAAGTATCTCAAAAAACCAAGATCAGTCATATCAAAAGATTTTTTAAGTAAAATTTTAATATCTTCAATTTTCTTTTGATCATTCCCTGTGATGATCATATCATCAACATACAAAAGAAGAATGATCAATGAGGTACCTGTAGATCTCACAAAAAGAGCAGTGTCAGTGTAACAAGATTTAAATCCAAGTTTTAATATCGTACCACTGAACCAATCATACCATGCTTTAGGGGCTTGTTTAAGCCCGTATAGGGCTTTTTGAAGACGAAGGACCATGCCTTTTTCAATAGACAGACCAGGGGGAGGATCCATATATACTTCTTAATTTAAGTTTCCGTTCAAAAATGCATTTTTAACATCTAACTGATATATCGGCCATTTTCGAATGGATGCTATAGCAACTAGAGTTCCAACTATAGTCATACGAGCTACTGGGGCAAAGGTTTCTTTATAATCTATACCATATTCTTGAGAATATCCTTTTGCAACAAGTCTTGCTTTATATCTCTCAAGAGACCCGTCACTTTTTGTTTTAATTTTAAACACCCATCTGCACCCTATTGTTTTCTTTTCGATAAGAAGAGGTTGAATTGCCCAAGTGTGAGCCTTGTGTAATGCATCTAATTCAATTTTCATGGCTTCGACCCATTCGCCTATATTTTTGGCCTCATTATAGTTGGATGGTTCATGATAGGAATGAATGGCAGGAATGAATGGCTAGAAGACATGCCCTGTAGTTTGGTAAGAAGGATTCATATGAGACAAACCTACTCAGAGGCCTATGTGTTCGTTCTGACCTTCTAACACTAATTTCTTCAGTATTTGTTAATTGATTATAGCTGTCAAGGGCACATGGATGCTCCCCAGTATTTCGTCTAGAGTATTGAAGAAGATCTTGAGATGGTTCACTACTTGAGTCATTAATAAACTCGAAGGTTTCAATATCATTACTAATACCTTTATTGGGTAACAAATCAAATAAGAAAGCATACTCGGATTCTTTCTTAGGAACTTCAAAATCAAATCCACTGTCATTTTCTAGAAAGGTAACATTTCTAGAAACATAGAGTTTATCATTTGTTTTATCATAACATCGATATCCTTTTTTATTATCAGCATAACCAAGAAAGACACATTTTATGGCTTTATGAGAGAGTTTGCTATATTTTTCAAGAAGCACGAAGCATTTACAACCAAATACCCTTAGCCTTTTTAAATCAGGAGAAATTTTAAAGAGTTTTTCAATAGGAGACTTGTTTTCCAAAGTTTGAGAAGGCATTTTATTTATCAGATAGACTGCGGTTAGGGCAGCTTCAGCCCAAAATTGCTTTGGAATTTCTTTTGAAATAAGTAGGGTTCTAGTAGTTTCAATGATATGACGATATTTTCTTTCAGAAATCCCATTTTGTTGAGGTGTCCTAGGGCATGATTTTTGATGCACAATTCCATGATTTTTTAGATATAATTGAAATTCATTTGAAAGAAACTCTCCCCCAGAGTCGGAGCAGAAGACTTTAATATTTGTTTTAAATTGATTTTTAACTAGATTATGAAAGTTTTTAAAACATGAAAAGACTTCAGATTTGAGTTTTAGAAAGTAAATCCAAGTATGTCTACTAAAATCATCTATAAATGTAACATAGTACGAATAACCACCTTTTGACATAACAAGGGCGGGACCCCACACATCCAAATGCACTAATTCAAAAATTTTATGTGTCACAGAGGTTCTAGACCCAAAAGGTATCATTTGCATTTTTCCAAGTATACAATCTTCACATACAAAATTTTTATCTTTACAAAATTTTTCAAAAAATGGAAAAAGAGATAATTTGGATATACTTGGGTGTCCTAATCTTTTATGCCAAAGATCTATATTAATGTCTTTGACATGATTACAAAACGAGTATTTTGGTAAACACAGAAAATCCATGTAGTAAAGGTCTCCTCGTCTATGGCCTTGCCCAATCAGCTTCCCTGACTGGAGATCCTGCACCCAACACGCCTTATATGAGAAGAATACTTTACAACCATAGTCAACAATTTGAGAGACCGAAAAAAGATTCAAATCCAGTTTGGGAATGACTCTCACTTTTGAAACAAAGAATTTTTTTGAAATATCATCAAGGTTTCCTAAGCTTTTGACTTTTAAAGAGGTACCATCGGCAGTTGACACACATGAAAAATATGATTTAGTGCAATCAGATAATAAAGACTCATTATGAGTCATGTGGAAAGAAGCACCTGAGTCTAGAATCCATGAGGTCTTACCTGGAGGAGACGAGGAAGAGATGGCAGCTCCGGATATAGAAGGTGCAGCCTTAAGAAGTTGTGAGACAACTTCTGCTATTTGAGCAAGATTTAATTCATTGAAGCTGCCCCTTTTTCTTGATTCTTGAGGTTCTTCACTTAAGGCGGCCACCTTTTTAAATTTGGGACATTCCGATCTTATATGTCCGGGTTCCTTACAATGATGACAAATAATTTTTCCTTTGTATCCTCCCTTGTATCCTCCTCCATTGTGTCCTTCTCCATTGAACTTCTTCTCAAAGTGAGGTGGTTTATATGTTTTCACAAAATTTCCGGGCCTTGCCATTGCAAGGACCTCATCATTAGACTTGTGCATTCCAAGTCTTGTCTCTTCTTGACAAATTTGAGCAAGGGCCTCACTTATAGAAGGAGAAGTGGTCCTATGAAGTAAGGAAGATCTTACTTGCTCAAATTCCGGTCGAAGGCCATAAAGAAATGAGAAAAGATTTTCTCTTTCGATTTGGGTCCTTCTCATATCAATAGCCGAACCTTCCCATTTTGGTTCCAACATGGCTAATTCATCCCAAATTGGAGATAAAATACCGTAAAAATCTCTTACACTTTTATCTCCTTGTTTTGAATTACGTACCTTATCTTGGAGATAATAAAGTCTAGCCATATCCTTTTGGATAAAAGTACTTCTTAGAAAGCTCCATGCGTCACATGCCTTCTTGAATTTGATGATATTGGTGGCGATCTTGAACTCCATGGTATTCATAAACCATAAGAGTATTTGTGCATTGCTTGCCTCCCAATCTTCCAATTTATTTTGGAATTCTTCCAAGGCTTTTTCTTTTTCTTCTTCGGACAAGGCTTTGACTTGATCTCCTTCTCTTCTAGTCAATTTGAGTTGTGGTTCACTAGTAGAACCACTAACAAAACCCCACAATTTTTTCCTTTGATATGATTCTCCATAGCCGTTGCCCACATCAAGTAGTTGTTTTCATTGAGTTTGTAGGTGATGATGGTGGGGAACTCTCTTTCTCCCATAATGAATACTTGAGTTTAGACTAGAGGAGATAGGGAATGATCAATGATCGAACACTTCCTTCACGAGATTCTCCTTCTTTCAAGAACCTCGCTCTGATACCATGTAATGAAACAAGGTACAATGGAACAATAGGGAAACAAACACAATGCCAACAAAGGGCTTTAATAAACTCACTTAAAGTTGGTCACTAATGGACCAAATACAATCTCAAAAGAGATAAAAATACCAAACAGCACAAGAGGCATACAAGCCTATAAGATGGGAAAAAACTTTAGAGAAAACCCTCAAATGCTTCTAAAAGCATTGAGGAATAACGAGTGAGGCTCTATTTATAAAGCCTCACTCCAACACATGGGAGGCAGTCCAGCTCTTTAGACTGCCTTCCAACAGTCATTATTATGACTGTTGGACTGTTGGGTGGCAGTCCAACGTCTAGTTGGACTGTTGCCCAATGTGCCTAAGCTGTACAGTTTATTTATTATAATGTTAAATTACATTTCAGTCCCTAGTGGACTGTACTATATGATAAAAGACAAAAATACCCTTATCGGGTATTTGGATACAATTTTATTTTTAACAGTACTTTGCTTTGCTTCTAGAAATCAAAATCATGGTCTTGGAACAAGGAGTGTTTTTCCTGATGGTTTTTTGTTGGCTATTATATTATTGTTTCTGTTGTGTTTCATGCAGAATTCATTTATAGCATTTTAAGGAACTTAAGGTAAAGCCATTGGAAAAGCTTTTCCAGTTAGACAAATCAGTGCTTGGCAAAAAAATCATCACATGCATTTTCAGTTTGTTGCTTCTGTATGCAGCTTTTCTCACCAGTTTGGCACCACTTTTAGGGATATGATCAGATGTTTCCAGCATCACTGCTGTAACTCTCCTGTTTTATTTGTTGGAATATCTTTATGTTCATCAAGTTGATTAATCTTTCTGCATTATTGAGAAAAGATATTTTGAGTAAGTGTTATTCTGCTTGGTATTGCTGCCTTTGTGGCATACCATATGCACAACGTTGATGTTAGTATATTTTGGGTGGGTTACCTATCGCTGCCACTAATACCGTGTTGTCCATCAGTGAAATGAACAGATGATGTCTCACTTGAAAAACAAAGTAAATAACAAGTAAAACTATAAACTGCTTGCACTCTATGCTACATTAAGATTTTGATTTAATTATTCTTGTATGACGAAGTAATTTCTTGGCCTAATTAGAGAATGGATGGCTGCAGTTTATGATGTAACTATTGGTTACAAGCATCGGTGCCCATCTTTCATGGATAACATCTTTGGTGTGGATCCTTCTGAAGTTCATGTTCATGTTCACCGTATTGCACTCCATGAAATTCCATCATCAGAGCCTGAAGCTGCTGCTTGGTTGATCGACATATTCCAGCAGAAGGACAACCTACTTTCTGAGTTTGATGCCAAGGGTCATTTCTCGCAGCAAACCATGGAGTTCAATCTCTCTATGCTTAGGTGCTTGGCAAATTTCATTTTTGTCATTACACTAACCGGTATATGTACATTTCTAACTTACGCATCTCCCTGGTTTAAATTGTATCTTACATTAAGCTGTGCTTATCTCGCTTCTGCAACATATTTCAACATCCGGCCTGTGCCATTATTTGGTGCAAGAAACCCACCTTCTGATCATAGTTGTCTCTAGACGGGCTCATCTTTGGAGAAGTTATATGAAAGGTTCAAGGGGGCTTTTTCTGGCCTTACAATGTCTCTCATTGCTCATCTGAAAAATGTTCTTGTGGTAACTATTGGATGAATGCCACCTCCCTTTCTCTCATATGTTTCCTTTTGCCTTCTCTTTTTGTTGTTTTTTGCCTTGGCAAGCTAACGGTTTGGTGACTGAAATTAGATGCAATCATTTGTGGATACGATTCAATAGTTTTGTAGATGCACGCACACCTATGTCACATGGATGCTGCTGTGAATACGGGTTTCAATACTATTAGTATATAAGGGGACACGATACGGGGGCCAAAATGGAGTATCCGTGTGACATAGATGCGCACCTGGTTCAAGATATGATTTTTGTTTATGTATTAGTTTTCCTTTCCAAACATTCTTCTCATTTACGATCAATATTTCTTGAGAGAATGCACTATTCTGAAAGAATAGAACATCTTGTAGTGGGCCCTCTTTATGATTCTCAAAGGTGCCTGATTCTATGGTTCTTCAAGGAACCTTTGACGTGTTAAGTTAGGTATTAAAAAAATCAATTATAGCTTCAAAGTGAACTAATTTACTGAGGAAAAAATAAAAATATTACCTTGAAGTTCTGGCAGTGTCATTTTCTTGGAAGCAAGAAAAATTCTCATAGGAAAAGAAAATTTTGTCTATGATAAGTTTTGATATGATAATTTTCTTAAATAAAAAGTTTTTAACATGAGAGAAACAGTGAAAATTGTGAAAAAATGAGAGGGAGAGAGATGGTCGATCAACCCCTTTGAGAGAGAAAGAGAGATTTGAAAATGGTGGTGGACAGCTCTTAGAAAGAGGTGGTTTGACCAGACAGAGAAAATGATAGTGAGTTCTTAGAGAAAGGTGGTTAGAGAGAGATCTGAAAATAGTGGTGGGTAGGAGGAAGATGAAGATGGAGGAAACTCTTCTTCTGACCACCTTGAATGAGGTGTGTTGTGGGTGAACGGTTGCCCTAATGCAAAAAGGAAAGTTTTGAATTCCTATCAAAAATCAAAATTTTTAGAATAATTCTTCTTACAAAAATTTTCTCTCATTTGGAACAGTTAAAAAAGTCATCATTTTTTCTTTGCTACTTGCATTTTTCTACCATTTTCTCGCTTCCAAGCGTTTTTTTGGTCTCAAGCAGGTAGGTTCCATGTGCGCTTAAGAGAAAGTCCTGAGCAACATCAAGGAGAACAAATAATCCTTAACATTCCATAGAGTTTTAAACCTTTTGTCCAATACCATCATTAGTTTTCATCCTGTTTTGATAGTAAAATTGGTTGATCTTGAACTCTTTTGGTGCATTTCTTGTCTTCTTTTATCTTAGGGTCTACCAGATATGGTTTTTACATGTACTAGTAATTCTATGTTAGTCGACCCTGTTTTGTTTTGTTTTTTTCATGAAGATCAATGTATTTGACCCTTGTGTGCGAACCGGTACCAAAGGGTGACAGTCATGTCCAGGTTTGGAACTCTACTATGAGACTCAAGACATATATATCTGGATCTGGAAGAAGATCCATTCGTTAAATGTTGGATCCAGAGCTGGATCAAGCTTGACCCGACCTATATCTGGATCAGACCGTTTGCGTCTGTAACAGGGACTCAAGGGGCTGAGCAGGGAATCATGTGATGTGGATTCGAGTGCAAGATAACCTCGGCCATGTGTTGAATATGAGAAGTCAAGTTTGGGGAGGCCAAGACTTCAGCAGATTCACTATGGTTGCGTGAAGGACAACAACTAATTTTCCACTTTAATCTACAGATGGTCACTATGCCCATGGTATAACCACCCATAACTAACCCCTTCTATGTTTCCTTTACCAAAATTTATTTACAATAAATAATTTCCCTGTTACGTGTCTGCTGGCTGACAAACAAATGTGGCTATGTCCAAAGTAGAGTGTAAGTGCTTAATGATACGTGTTTAATGGGTTTTTTCTGCTCTTTCAGTATTTTTTTTGCTGTTCTGACTCCATAAATGTGTTTGGCATGGTCGATTTACGAGGAATCCACCTCTGGATCATGTGTTTTGGATGAAAAACATATATTTGGAGCCTCAAAAATTTACAAAAATTTTGGACCATTGATTTTTTGAACCTTATAAAAACCTACCCATGTGTTAATCAAACACTTCAAGAGCTGATCCCTGTAAAATCAACTTCATAGATTAGATCTGTACGGTCAGAATTTAAAAATAAAATGACAAAAACCTCAAAAATCCATTAAGCACATATCATTAAGCACCTACGCCCTACTATATATATATATATATATATATATATATATATATATATATATATATATATATATATATATATATATATGTGTGTGTGTGTGTGTTATTTGGTATTAATGAAGGTACAAAACTATTAAGCTAAAAATTATAAGTTTAAGTTATATCTTGACTCAATTTATCTCTCTACATAGACGTGTGTTCATCATCGTTGGTTTGCTAAGAATCAAAACTTGGGTCATGTTTTTTCTAATCTAAAAATATGACTTTTGAGTTGTAAAATTTTGGTAAACTGTGGGCAGTGGTTTTTGATTCGAATAGCTGGAGAGCCTAGCCACAAGCAGCTCGTTCAACTTAAATGAGTTGAGCCCGAACACCCTATGTTCAGCTCGGCTCAAGAGAGCTCGCATAGTTAAAAAATATATATTTTATGTATCATATATATTTTAAATGTAATATATAAACAATAATGCATAAAATATATATAAAAGAGAGAAGATTGAATGAAAAATATATACATAAAATATGAACTATTAAGTGTAATATATAAAAAATATATATTTTAAGTGTATTATATATAAATATATATTCCATGTATAAATAACAAGCAATGTTTTTACACCAGCCAACTCTTGTTTGCTCGTCTGGTTCAGGGATGAGCCAAGCTAAAAAATGAACACGAGCTGAGCCATGAGCTCAATCCACTGGTAAACGAGCTGAGCCCGAACATGCCCTGTTCGGTTATTTCAGCTCATTCACCAGCCCTACATATCACAATCATATGTTTTAAAACTTATTTTCTACTAAATAAACCTTGTAAATCACATTCATGTGTAAACACCCCAAATTTTTCAGGTCCATTTTAGATATTCTTTTCGCAGATGTCAAACCCCTGCAGGGCAGTGTAGAGTCTCACCCTTAGGTTCGTCTCGGTCTAGAGGTCAGTTTTACCCTATTTTATCAATGAAATTGTCATTTCCCCCCTAGGTCACCCTTAAACCTTTGTCGGTTAGACTTAGCCAAGCTTAGCCTAAGTTTAGAGAAGTTAGAATATCAGTCATTTATAGCTCTACTAAACTCATGGCGAGTTGTGTCAGTTCATTCAGGCTAAATTTAGTTTATTTTAAGCGAAATGAGCTCATTTTAGCTTGAATTTTAGCCAAATTGTTCTCGAGTCAGTCAAACCCAATAGATCCTATCCCCCTGAGTCTAATCCGAGTTCATCAAGAGTTTGAATAGTCCGGTTTCAGTTCAGAGTCACTCTCTGCATCCCAGGACCTTCATTTTTGCTCATTTCAGCTCATTTTAGCTCGTTTGATCTCAATTCAATCCAAATTAAACTAACCCCAACTAGTTGAGCTAGTGTCTTAGCTCCGAATTCAGTTCACCTTAGTATAACTGGCTTCTGATTCAGTTCATTCCAATCCTATTTAGTTCAAATTAGTTCAGACCAGTTCAGTACTGTGTTTCTACCCTATAGAGCAAAAACAAAAAAAATAAAAATTTACTTAGAACGTTGTTTCTACCAAATTTTTCAACTAGGATAGGCCTTAATTCGAACTCGAATCAATTCCTACATTTGATATTTTATCAATATCTGAGATCCAATCCATTTTAATTCAGATATTGGATCCAATGCTGGATCTGGTGTCCAATTTTCATCCCGGACCTGAATTTTTATCCGATTCATTCTAACATTCCATATCCATAGTCCAATTTATTCATTGAACCTGAAATATCTCATCGAATACCCAGGATCTAATTAATCATTTCAGATCCATTTTTATCTGGATCCACCTTCTGATCCATTCAGAAGGACAGTCGAATCAATTTTTGAATTTTGAACTCAGATTCATCTAACATCTGAGATCCAATTTCACTTCTTGGATTCTGATTCAGATCCAAGATCCAATTCCATTCTCTGAGCTGGATCCAAGATCCAAATCCCAATTTTCATCATGAATTTGGGTTTTTTCATTTCAATTTTCAGAAATCCATATTCAGGGTTCAATTTTCAATTTGGAAAAATTTCCTTCAATCGCGATCTAGATTCGATTTTTATTCAAAACCTCAGATCCAATTCCTTTTCAAAATTCAATTTTTACCCTAATTTCAAAATCAATTTTTGAATTTCAAATTCAAATCCAGAATTTTGTAAAAATCTTTCAAAAAACACATTGGATCGAGTTCATAATTCAATCTGGATTTCGAAATATCAAAATGAATTTAGATCTAAATTCAAAATCCAATTTTTATTCAAAATCAATTCTTGGATTTCAAATTCAAAATCAAAACCCAATTTTTATCCCAATTCAAAAAAATAATCTTTGAATTTTAAATCCAAATTCAATGTTTTTATAAAATCTTTCAAAATTCAATTTGGATCTAGTTTCAATTCAATTTGGATTTCAAAAATTTCTAAATGAATCTCAGGTCCAATTGAGATCCATTATCTTTAAATTCCAAAATCTCCTTTATTTTTCATTTTTTATTTTCAAATCTCCCATTTTAATCTTTTAACACAAAAAGAAAAAAATATATCTTTTCTAAAGGTGGTGCCATTTGGTTTTAAATAAAATTCATCTTAAAATCCCTTTTTAGCTTAAAAATCGTTGATTTTAAAACTCACTTTTAAAATCCTCTTTGCTTTTAAAAACCACATGGGCACCCACTTGCAAAGTGGTGCCATGTGTCAATTTTTTATCAAACTACCCTTTATACCCATTTGAAAATTTTGAAAAAGACCCACATGGGCACCCACTTGCAAAATGGGTGCCATGTGTCAAAATTTAGGCAAAGTGGCAACTTTGCCCATTTGAAAAAATAAAAAATGCCCACATGGGCTTGGCGCCAACCATGAAAGATATTTTCTATATTTTTGATGCCCAAAATTCCCCCAAGTTGGGCTATAAATAAGACCCCTTGGGGGTCTCTTTTTCATAACTTGAAAAAATTTGGAGAACTCCCTTGAAAGGTAAGAGTTCTCCTCCTCTCTCCTTAGAGATTGGCGCCACCTTTGAAGCTTCTCCTCTCCTTCTTCCCCATTTGGTGCAAGGTAATTTTCTTCTTCTTCTTTATTTTGATTTGATTAACATTTTATGATTTCTATTTTCATTCTAGCCATTTAAAATTAATCTCATATTCAATGGGCTAAATCAATTTTAATTTATGGTTCAATGCTTTAAATTTTATTTTTAGATATTTTAATTATATTTTTGCATCATTTTCATCAACATCCATGATCTGAAATGATAGATCCCATGCTTGATCATTAGATCAATTTATTAATGATGTTTTATTCTATTCAGTCATGTTTAGATGATATTTTTAATTCTGATCTCATTTTAATTCCATCAATTCGCATATAATTAGGCATCATTTTAATATAATTTTTTACTGCATTTTCCTTTATGTGTTTTCGAGATCTTCACAAAAAATCAGATCATTTTGAGTTGGTTTAGTCCACCAAAAAAATCGAGATTCGGACCCTGTCATTCTGGGCCGCCCAAATTTTTTCTGAAACTAGACCAACTTGACAGAGTGATTTCTCCCTAACCAAGGATGATCTTTATAATTTATAAAAAGTGATGTTTCCATCATTGAATCTAGTTTGTCCATGCCAATTTTATCAATTTATATGGTATTTTTATGCCCAATTTTGGTCAGAAACCATGACTCTGTTATACTGTATCATTTTAATGGTCCAATTTTTAGCCCATTTTGTATGAGTCATATCTATCTAATGTGAGATCATTTTTGAGATCTGAAAAAGACTTTTTTTTATCTGAATGTCTAGTTCATTTTTGTAAATGTTTAGCGATTTCTATAGAGTATTTTTATTTCGTTTGTATTTTAAGTCGAAACCCTGTTTGTTTGTAATCTTAGGTGTTGCTCAGACCCAGGATCAACTTGTTGCATTCATATCTCCCCAATGAGAGATAATTTTTCAGATCTGTAAAAAAAGTTTCTTTCTTATAATGTCTAGTTTGTGCATGCAAATTTTCACAAGCTTTCATTTTCTTTTCATCTGTCATTCGGATAAAAAACCAGAACCATATCGATTTTCTTTGACAGTTTTTTCTCAGGTTTTGACCCGACTTGTTTGGATTAAATCTCTCTAATGGAAGATTATTTTCTAGATCTCTAAATTGAATCTTTTTTTTATGCATGTCTAGTTTATCTCTGCAAATTTTCAGCAATTTCTATGGAATGTTCATGTTTGATTCTGATCAAAATTTAGAACTCTATCATTTTGCCTCATTAAAAATTGCTTAAATTTTGTTTCAACTTGTTCAGCTTAAATCTCTCTAATGAAAACTCATTTTTGAAATCTGTAAAAAGTGTTTTCTTCTATTTTTTATATAGTTTATCCATATTAAAATTTATAAACTTCCATATGTGAACAATCCAAATTTTTTAAAAATCCAAAAAAAAAATCCCTTTTTGCCCTGACCTCCAACTTCTGAATAAATTGGGTTAATCTTTGATAAATCTCCATTTATTTATCGGAATCACTAAAGTAAAAAATTCAAATCTTACATCTGACCCAATCTCGGATCCAAATATGATATCCGAACCCAATTTTGAGCCCAGATCTCTTATTTTCAAAAAAATTAATTTCTTTATATTTTCTCAGAGGTTTTTCTCAATTCTGGGTCCAATCTCAATTCAAAAATCCGAATTCTAATATTTTATCAAAATTCCCGAAACCAGATCCATTCTGAGATCTTATTCCCAAAATTAATCAAGTATTTTTCCCAAAAACCCCATTTTAGAAAATCTTAAATATTTCAAAATAAATATTTTACAAAAATCTTTCAAAAAACCTCATTTGGATCCCATTTTCTAAAAACCTTCATGTTTTTCTTGTATCCTAGACTTTCAAAAATTTTAGAAGAAGCTTTTTTGAAAAAAATCTTCATGACCTAGACCCCCCTTTTGAAAAATTTTCGTAACTAAATGTCTTTTGAAGAAAACCTTGTAAAGGAGCCCCTTTTGAAAAATTTTGAAAATCACGAAGGACCCATTTAGAAATATTTCTAACGGCCTTGCCCTATTTAACAAGGCGCAGGAGAGTCGATACATTCATCGCCTTCACCCCTGCACCCTTCTGCTTCTTCACAATCATCCTCTCTTTCCCCATCCTTCCCTTCTTCTCATTTACTCCATTTTTGCTGAATCAAGAGAGATTTCAGCCCCTGCAACAACAAATTTGGAGAGTTCCTACAATTAAGAACTGAAGATCGATCTGTCTTCACCCTTCCCCCTTTCACCGCTTCTTCACCCCAGCACTCTCTACGATCGCTTCTTCATCTACGCATCACCCTTCTCTCTTTCGCCCTTCTCTCATCTTCCCTCCGACTTAATCAGTTGAAAGGAATTTTTGCCCAGCGAAGACACAAGGAAGGGACTCCTTTCTTCTTATTTCCTCACATTCACGGTAAGCAATCCTTCTACTCTTTTTCCTTTATCATTCTTCTTTTATTATTGTTTTTCTTTTTTCTTTCTTTCTTTCTTCCTGTTTTTATGAAAATCTGAGTTGCTCTTAGTTATCTGATAAACAAGCCCTTTTGTAATGTCGTCCTGTGTATAACAAAGTCGACTTACCTATGGCGATATCAACGGAACATTCATGTTCCAACAAAATTTTTTTTCACACTTTTTTTATGGTTCTAATTTCTTAGTTTTATCTTGATTCCCCTTTTTATTTCAGTTATTGCATCACGTTCGATTCTCAATTCCATTTCGCTAGTCTGTCTATGCTCTGGTCATTTTTTATTATTATTTATTATTGAATCTCTATTTTGATCATACATTAATCTGAATTTCCTGCTCTATATTGGTAATCTGTTATACTACGTGAATGCATCTAGTCATCGTACTATTCCTTTTAGGATTTCCCTTCTGCATCCTCTGCAATTTTTTAGCTCACCATCTTTCGTCCGTGATAGCATCATTTTTTTAGTTTAGCCTTCACACTCAATAATTCTGTAATAACCAATTTTTTTTCGTGTATTTTCCTTTATAAAATAATGCAAAATGTGCGAATGGGCCTAGGATCCGTATTTCGGATCCAAGACCCATAAAGGGGGCATATATATATATATAGTTAACATATATATATATAAAAGAAATAATATATATAATAATAATAATAATAATAATAATAATAATAATAATAATAATGCAAATAAATTTTAGTGTGGGGATCCACAGTTGGATCCAACTTGTGGATCCACCTTGCAGTTAAGATGTACGAATCCAAACTGCGGGCAAACCACGACTTCACACTGCAATTGGGACCCAGACCCAGACCCGGGCCACGCCCCGTTACGGTTAAGTAACAAAAAAAAAGAGGAACTCTTAGATCTGGGTCGGACCCGACCCGGATCTGTAACCCGGTAGGGTTTTTAAACCCGATATCGGGTTGCTGTTTTTAAAATGAGAAAGGAAGGCAAGAATCGTGCCTAGGGCACGATTCATGTTGTATCGAAAGGAAGGAGGGGGGAGCGGTTACAGATGGAGTAACCGAAACCCCGCGCCTCTCGGCAAGAGGAGGGTTTCGGCGATAAAAGGGAGGTGGAAGAGGGGGTCTCACTCTCTTCCCTCGTCTCCCTCGTTTCTCTCTTCCCTCGTCTCTCTCTCTCTGTCTGTGTGCGTGCGCCGGAGGGTAGAAGATCGCCGGAAAAAGCTGCGGCAACCCACATCCACCATCGCCGACCTCCAGCGAGCACCCTATCACGGCAGTGAGAGGAGCATCACCAGCCGGCTCTGCTTTGCGTCCCCAGCCTCCGATCGCCGAAAAAACTTCAAAAAGGTACGGGTTTCTCTCTTGATTTCGAGTGAGAAAGAGGGTGCAGATTTGCTTTCCATGGAATATTTTAGGGAAATCATTAGAGAGAGGCAGATTTGGGGGCTTGAGGGGCCGAAAACCCCAAATCGACAGATTTGTGAGATTTGATGCTATGGGATTTATTGGTACCTGTTTGGGTGGGTTTGAGTTCTCTAGTGTCGGTTTTATATAAGGAGGCTATTGAAATTAGTTTTGGGGCTGATATGCTTGTTAGTACAGGTTCTCTTTTGCTTCAATCAAGAATGGGAGCATAGGTCTGTATCCCATGCGATAGCTTGGTAGGGATTAATGTTGGGAATGTGAGTTGTGTTGCCAATATATTCTGAAAGGAGGTGAAGGAATCATAGTCATCCATGCGTTTGGGTTTTTCCTTTTGCATGTAAAAGGGATGCCTTAATGTGTTGGTTTGTTTTTCATCGATACCTATCTGAGTGACCTTTTGCACGACTCCAACTGAATGAGCCTCTGTTTATTAGCTGGCGTATGTATTATGTTTTCTGGTGAATTCCATCTAGATAAATCTCTGCATGTTTAATAGTCATTCGATGTTGCTTTAAAATCTTTGTAGTCTTGTTAAGTATTGGAATAGGCTTAACGCTTGCTATATTCCGAAGTCTGGAAATTTTATGGACAAATTTCTGAAAGTACATTATGTTTTGAGGTTTATGAACTCTGTGGGAAACAACTAAGATAAATTGCAAACAAGCTGAATGGTACACTCTTGCGATCTGATTTACGTTTTGAGGCTGAGAAATATAATGAAATCTTAGATTGGTCCTTTTCAATTTTTGCACTGGTATATATATATATTTGTTGGAAAACACAAAGAGAAAGTCTGTTAAATACCAATCTCTTTGGGTTGCTCTCAGTGACCAGTAGTAACAACTCTCGGTATGTAGAACTCTTGTGTGCTTACTGAATAGGTCTGTCAACATACCGATTCTGGTATATATATATATATACACACACACACACGCGCAGATCAACATGTATATGTATTCAGGGTTGCAGTTAAAGTTTTCTGAAGTTTTTGATGTGGTGATTCCTTGACTAACGATCCTGATTTTTTTCGCATACATTGCCTATGTGCTAATACTTGAAAATGGTTTACCCTGTGTTTAGTATGCTTATGCGTTGCTTATGTTGTTAATCTGGAGTTAGTGCATTGACTGTCATGCTTTAAAATCTGGTTATAGTTTCATGTGTGGAAAATTGCTTTCTCCAATCTGACTAAAATTATTTTGTTAATAATTCTAAAAAAAAAATCTGATTTCATTAATTATGGTTTTGGGAAGCAGGTGTAAAAGAAATTTGGTTGGAAAATCAAATTGGAATCTAAAATTTTAGTTGCCAATAACTCTGTTCTCCATTAGGGAGTGTTAAAGTTGATCAGTCTTGGACAATCACTCAATCTGCAAGAAATAGATGTTGAATGTAATAACTATAATAGTCGGTGTATAAAACTAGACCTCTACATGCTAAAGAATGAAATCTTTTCCTACGCCTCTACTAGTCATAAATATGCTAAATTAAAGTACTACGGCAAGGCTGCATCTTCTGCATGGGTGTAACGCCCCAACTTTTTATAGTGAAAATTTTGGAGTAATTTTTTTTTGAAATAGCGGAAGTGCGAAGAACACAAGTCGGGTGCATTACAGGGTAAAAGCAGAGAAGTACTAAAAGCATACCATTCATTAATTAAAGCATTAATGTCATTAATTACATCCCATTACAAAAATGTAAATCTACTAATCAGAGTTCAAACAGAAAACACTGAAAAGCTGAGATTTCTTGACTACTTCCAAATGCGACGCCACGATGCTCCATTTATGCGTTGCCTGAAAAACATTTAAAGCAGAAGGGTCAGACTCCCCTGTCTGCGTAAGAAGCAATGTATTTATATGTGGTGCTCAGTGTCCTGTGTACAAATATGTGCAAACATCTAAAGTTATAACCAACAGGTAATTTGCATTATTCTAATAAACATGCTTTTTACTTCATGATACAATACGAGAGATAATTGGACTAAAAATACATTTATTCATACTAGCATAAGTTGTAGTTCTACAAATGCCATATCAAAAGTTAACAATCTCTCAAGAATTAGTTTCCAGTCAACTTAAATTATTTAATGTTTATCTTACTCTTACCCTGTGGGTACACACGGGCATAGACATCGTAGTAAACTGAGACCCTACGGTGATATGCCTAGCTCTCACAAAAACATGAACGTTTACGAAGCTTGTACCACATACCCTCTCCAAGGTAGATCAATGGGTCCAGTAACATATACCGTCTTTCAGGTATACCCAGAGCCCAGAGAATCCGGTAACATATACTGCCTTTCAGGTATACCCAGAATCTCGAAAGTTTTATGTTTATGTTATCATTTAACATCTTCTTTATAATCACGTGCGAATCATCACACCACGAGGGGTTCGGTAACATACACCGACTTTTAAGTGTACCCAGAACCTAGGGAAAACTAATAACATATACCATCTTTCAGGTATACCCAGAATCCCATAATTATTATATATGTGCATGATTTTCATTCCTGTTTGTTTGGGTCTAGTAACATACATCGTCTTTAAGATGTACCCAGAACCCTGGGAAACCAGTAACATACACCATCTTTCAGGTATACCCAGAATCTCATATTTAGGTTATGTATGCATATTTTTAATTTTATTTATTCTTATGTGCAAGTCATTGCACCACAAGGGGTTTTCCAAAATCCCAACCCACATTCGGGGTGATCTTAGTGTATGCACATTACCCACTAGAAGCCCAATAGGCGGCAACCATAATTTCTCAGAATTCTGGTTCAACTTTGTGTCAAGTACTTATACATTCGGCATTTTAAATTTTTGTTTATTAGCTCGAGTATATGTTTCGTACCCCCATTGGTTACGCCGCAACATGACATTATCCAACTTTATCATTTATTAAGTGCTTATCTGACACTCCCAACATTTAACAAAACCACATGTTCATTTTTGAACTCTTATATTATCCTGAACAAGAAATGATCTTCGTTGTGTAAATATCTGTATCATGTGTGTTTCATGTATTGGACATAATCCTAAGGTCCATATGTGAATCACATATTTAGTTTACCATCAAAACTATTTCCTTCATAGATATTTCAATTGCATTTCTCCTAAAAAGTCTTTAGAAGAACTTTTCTAAAAGAACCCTTCATGAAAATCATTTTAGAAAACTCTTTACTTAATTTTTCATGTTTATTAATCGACCAATAGACTCACCGGTCGACCAACCTTTTTGCTTCAAATCTTCTAAGCAAAAAATTACTTTTTTTATAAAATTAGTCGACCGAAAGTTTTATCAGTCGACCGGACAGAATGTCTGTTTTCTGGAAAAATTAGCAATAGTCGACTGAAGGGTTTATCAGTCGACTGATCATAAAATTAGTTGACCGAAAGTTTTATCAGTCGACCGGACAAAATGTCCGTTTTTTGGAAAAATTTAGCAGCAGTCGACTGAAGAGTTTATCAGTCGACTGATCATAAAATTAGTCGACCGAAAGTTTTATCAGTCGACCGAACAGAATGTCTGTTTTCTGGAAAAATTTAGCAGCAGTCGATTGAAGGGTTTATATGTCGACTGATCAAAATGTCTGTTTTCTGGAAAATTTTAGCATCAGTCGACTGATCAGAATATCTGTTTTCTGGAAAAAATTTAGCATCAGTCGACTGAAGGTTTTATCAGTCGACTGAACGTATTATCAGTCAACTAACTATTGTTCCAGTCGACTAATTTTGCCATTTTTCTGTAACTTTTAAAAGGGTGTATCTTTTTATTTTTTAAACATTTTGATCATTCTAAATGGACTGTTTTGCCACCCCTTTCATCCTCAATGTATGAAATCTTTCAACTATAAATATGAGTGCATTCTACACTAAAAAACATTAAATCCAATCGAATTACCCAATAGGAATGATATATCTTTATTTTACCATAATGTGAAATAGCAATCACGTATACATAACCTCAGACTTGATTAAGACCATTCAATCTACAAAGTATGAAAGGTGTATTGAACAAGAAAATACAACCCAACATTAATTTCATGAATAATAATCTGAGATACTTAAGGTTTCACGCCATTTGCCTACCTAATTTTGTTTCGATCTTGAATCCGTCATGACTAACGCCTACACCAAAAATATATGCATTTCCCTACATAGATTCGAACTGTAGGTTTTGATATGAGTACCACATGACACTAGGCACACACATAGGAACACAATGCCCTTACAAAGAACACCATAGTGCCCCAACGTTGGCCAAGGGTGAGAACCATTGGCTGAACCACTACCTATTGACCTATTGACGAGTAGGTGTTTCAGCTCATGCCACCTCGGTCTCGAGGCCCTAAACATACCTACATATATGTGGTGCTTGTCGCGTAAACTTCATGATATTGCAACATAGATGTGCAACAAGACATCAACCACTTACATACAAATAGCAATGCTCCTTACCTCTTTGGAGTTTCACGACGGCAAGGCTGCAACCCCTTCTCTTTGTTAGAGCGGCACCCCACGTCGATAATGGATGTTCACGCGTTCAGCAAGGGAGGTCCACACAGTCCAACAATGGAGGTCGACCACCACCGAGAGAGAGAGAGAGAGAGAGAGAGAGAGAGAGAGAGAGAGAGAGAGAGAGAGAGAGAGAGAGAGAGAGAGAGAGTTTTCATCCAATTTAATTCTCTTCCCTATTTAGGAAATTTTTTGATTTCCAAAAAGATCTAACCTCCAGCTTCACGCTTTGTGTGGTTTGTTTAGAAACTTCCTAGATTGCCCCCCTTTCCTCATTAGCAAAGTGTTTTTCCAAGGTTGCTTTATAGGTACCCCCACCACATTTGGGGGGATTTCCCATATTTCTTGGAAAAGGGAAAACACAAAGGCCAACTCCCACACGTTTATTGTGGGAGAGGGTCTAGAGAGTAGGGTTTTAACTCCCCCCCCCCCACGATTTTCCTTTTTATATATATTTTTTTTCAAGTAAAAATTCTAACTTGTGTGTGTAAAAAGAAAAATCGTGCACATGGGGTTTTGAAACTTGGGTTGTGGTATCACACACTGTGTGTCCTACCACAACACCACACCATCACTTGGTGTTTACTTTTGCAGAAAATTCTCTTTATGTCACAATGGGACATTTTTCCTTGTTGATGGATTTCTTTCATTTTCACATGGATTTTTCACCCGTTTGGTCTAAACTTGCACTCGCTTACTCTAATTGTGTTTTGGATCTCAGGCTATCATCCTGAAACCATCGAGTTTCCTTACTTGGCCTCGTGAACCGGGTCAGATCATTGAATCTCGTCAAAGTCCGAATCCAAGTACCCTTTTCAGTATTCGTTATTGGGTTCGCTCGACTGGCCCGCAAGCCTCAAAATCACATTGAATATCTCTTAAACCATATTATCTCACGTAAACACACATTTTTATTTCATTGAAAATTCTTTAAAACTCATGGGTTTTACAATGGGTACATTGAATTTATGCGGTTGGTAAGTACACCATAGCATGGTTGTTCATTTGTTCATTTGAGAAGATTCGTAAATAGAAGCATGAAATTGGCGTGATTATATAATCATATGCATATGAGGATTTGTTTATTTCACAACTCAAAAGTTTGCATACATGAATATGCATTGAAAAAGGCGGGTAAAAAATAATGCATAGAGGCATGTGATTGATGAGTTTTGGTTGTGAATGCATTGATGGTCAATTGGATCATCAGGGGCTGGGTGAGCTTCGAGAACCAGTTGTTCTCTATTTTAGTTATTTTTGATGCATTGCACAAATCAGAGGTGATGTTATGGTTTTTATTGCACTGTTCTTTGTTGCTACGGACTATAGTCCTGTTAAAAGCTTGGCATGCTGTTTTGCAAGCTTATGTTATTAAAATTTTTACATATTGATTTGCAAATGTAAAAAAGATGAATTAATAATTAGATAAAAGAAAGTAAAGAACAATGTAATTCATTTTCTCCTTGATGTCCCTGCTTTAGCATGAGAATCTTGGGTATTGCGGTTTGGGGAAACCGTGAGGATACAAAAACTCCGTGTGCGTATTATTGCCCCTGAACCCGATATTGAGGTTATTCTTCTGGCCACAGTTTTAGGGAGAGTCCGCCACTTTTTCTGGAGGTGGTGTATTTTGACACAGTTGTTGTTTTGGTATACCAATAAAGTGGCGCCAATGGATGCTGTTTTCCCTGGTGTCCCCGACTTTGGATGCTGTTTTCCAAGGTTCTGATGGATGGTGCTGTTTCCTGATATCGGTCGAGGGCTAAGTTTAGAACCCGGTAATAAAATACAAATTGTGTGTTAAGCTACCCCGGGAACCCTACTTGACCTCGGAGGCTGTACCCGTTTGGTGTATCCACGGGCAATGGTAAATTAAAAAGAGGAACTTAAGGATTGCGTGCATTTAATAGGACATGTATATGGAAAGAGGAAAGCTTAAATGAAAGATAATAAGTGTTCATGCATCGCACATAAATCATGCATATTCTTGCTATGCATTAGTTCATGCATGTTTACCTATTCACTTGGTTGTTTTATGTTGATCATTGCATGATGTTGATCTCTTTTGCATTCAAATGCCCTTATTGATTAAATTATAATCACTGTTACTTACTTAGTGTTCCCTCATGCATAATGTTTATTTTATTTTTGCATGAATGGTTAATTGCCTTTTAATTTTGTTATAATTGTATCCTTTTAAAATATTACATGGATCTTATTTATGTTCGTTTTCTTATTTGATTCATTAGGAAAACCTGTATGCAGAATTCTTTGGATTTCTGACCATTTTCTTTTATTGTTTTTTCCCAGACACAGGTGATCAGTGAAATCGACTCGCTTCTGGGGGGATATGAGGGTCACATTTGTTTCAGACGGCTTCACTTACAGACATAGTGACTCTACTTTTGTTTTCTTTCAGTTCTTCTTATTTCTTGCAGGTTGTTATTTCACGTTAGACATTGAGTATGAGACTCTTATTGATTTATTAATAAAAGAGTTTAGTTGGTTGGTTATGGATGATAAATGTAAGTTTGTTTGTGGTGTTTAGTTATCCAACTGAAATTGGAACTGTAAGGACCCTGGTCTCTGGGAAGTTTTCTGCAACTCTTAGAAAAAAAAAATTCCGCATTTTTCAAAGGTACGAGTTGGGGTCGTTACAAATTCAGCCTACTATCATTTTCTTCCCTTCATCTGTGCAATCTTATCCATTTATTTTGATTTAACGTCACTTTTCTTTTTTTTTTCTTTTTTTTTTTTTTATTTCTTAAATCTCATCGTGATTCCTTTTTTTTTCCAATTAGTATATCACAGTTAAACTCTCAATTTCGTTCTGCATTTCTTGTTTATTTTCTTCCACTCTTTGAATTCCTGCATATTCATTCATCGTGGTTTCCTGTTTTCTGCATTCTTTAATGTCTTGTTTTATATTCGATTTTTCCTAAATTTTTTTATTCAATTATTTTCTGTTTTTCCTTTATTTCATTTTCCAGTTTTTAATTTATTTCCCATTTTCTTCATTAAAATTCCTGTTTCCATTCTTTTCATTTTCGATTCCTGTTTTCTCTGATTGTCTTCATTCCTTGTTTTTATTTTTTTTAATTTCCTATTCGTTTTTCCTATTTTGCTTCATTCAATGTTTTCTGTATTTTTCATCTTTCAATTCCTGTTTTCTTCTTTGATTTTTTGTTCTTCATTTCTTTTCCTATTTATGTTTTGCATATCTTGTTGTTTTCCTATTTTTCATATGAATTTCTGGTGTTTCATATTCATTCATTAGTTCTTTATGCATATTTCTTTTTTTTATTTATTCTGGCAAAATTCCTGTCCAGTCTTTGTTTTTCCTCTGCATAGGTGTTCATGTTCCCTAATTAGGTTCATCTTCATTGCATTACATCACTATCATACTTTGTTGCATCGCACCTCATTATTATCATCAGCATCCGTTAGTTGTTTTCGCAGTGTATAGCATATGCATTTGAAAATTTGAGTCTTCTGTAGGATTTGAGCAGCAAATTGATTAGCATTCTGAATATCACTGAAGCTGCACTTTTGTCCGCACTTGAAGTAACTGAATTCATAGCATCCATTTGACATTAGCATCTGTCACTCAGTATCATTTCCCCAACCTGCAAAACTTCACTTCTCACACCATTAATACCCATTTTCCCACTTGCATACACTCCAGTTTAATTCCCATCACCATCCATTTCCAGTCCACGTCTCCT
This sequence comes from Nuphar pumila, assembly GCF_984573655.1. NCBI lineage: Eukaryota > Viridiplantae > Streptophyta > Magnoliopsida > Nymphaeales > Nymphaeaceae > Nuphar > Nuphar pumila. The sequence goes on from NC_143254.1 coordinate 93,155,439, forward strand.
ACCCACTTACACTAACATTCACATTGTCCCACACTTTAAGCACAATATCCCATATATCACAACCTATGCCCATTACCACCTGTATTCCACTTCTTATCACTCACAACAACATATTCTATAGCACTTCCAGCGCACAACACCATGCACATTCACTATTTCCATACTTCATATTCAGCATTTAGGCTAGTTGTCACCCACACTCCAACAACACATCCTCACTTACACCACACTAAAATGGATCATTTGCTTATCCTGCACATACTTAGATATCCTATATTTTTCTGCATTTCACTTGCCACCCATCACCTCACAACACTATTACATCTCATCCCTACTACACACCCATATGCTTCTAGCCTACCTTCATCACATCCCATATACCCCATCTCCCACAGTGTGCACACACACTGTGTGCACATTCCATCTGCAATACCCACCACACTGCTGCATCGCCAGCTCCTCCATCGCCAGCCATGCCTACAACATATCATTCACAACCAACTTCCCCTTTTCATAACCCTACAATTTCCATTTATTGTCACCCATTCACAACACTGCATTCCGAGCCCTCACCTTCCAAAAGGCACCTCTCATTCCTTTATCTTCACCTATACCAACACAACAATTCTCTGCTGTCACCATCTACCATATGCAGCTCCAGCAGCCTCATCACTAAATCCATCGTGGAAGCCTTCGAACATGCCATACACAACCTGCCATTCTTGTATGTAATTTACTTATGCTCCCTTTGCACAAACCCACCACACAACATCACTTTTGCTGTAATTTACACTTCATTCACCCAGCTCACTCCCATTCCCCACATTAATCTCCTGCTACAGTTGTATTTACAGTAGCCATCCCATTTCCTGTTGTAAACCATACCCCACATCACATCATTTTACCCCGTCATCTATACCGATTATCCTCATCACTTCCCCATGCGCAACCTCACCTGTGTTGTGCCCCCTTTTACACCAGCATCCACATGCTACTCACAGTAAGTCACACACTCACAACACCCACCTATTAAATGCACTGATCACCACTTACTATTCACTATTACATCTCCAGCATACACCCCATTCTCCTTGACATTCAGTTTCACTCTCACATTTTCACAACATTCCTTTATATCATAACCTCTTATCTCATTTCCTGTTTCCTGCATCATATACATATTTGTTTTTCTCATTAGCCTAGAAAGTCATCCCTACATTTCGATGTCCCTTCTCATCATTAACTTAGGGTATTGTATACATATGTTAGCACTTAGTAGTTTGATATATTACACATGCACTCCAATGTATGCTTTCTCATCATTATAAGATATTGCATAGACATTTTCATGTATGATTCCTCATTAGCACTCAAGTATCATCATGTAACTTCTAAATTTCTCTTTATACTTTGTATTTGGCTCTATATTAACTCTATTTTGCAGGAATACATAAGAAATAGTGCTTTCTTTTTTAGTTTAGTAATTTTGATTTCAATTCAATTCAAAAATTGTAATAGCTAGATATTAATGAGAATCTTTACTTTCATGCCTTAGAATATAAATTATGAACATTGTAGATATCATAAATTGCTTGTTTCATATCATTTTCCTCTTATTTATCAAAAATCTATGATGGTAAAACATGAATGACACGTGCACCATTCTAATAAAAGGTAATTAATCCTAAGCAAATGATTCACATTAATGACCATAGTCAAAATGTGGACAATGCTTAAGATTTTTATCTTTTATGGAATAACATTGGATCCACACTGGATCTCTTTTAAAAAATCATCATATTTTTTAAAAATCTTTTCTTCCTTTATCAGAGTCTAGCTTAAAATTAACTCAAAATATATATATATCAATGGCCATAGTCAAGATATATTGAGAGTTAATTTCATTTTAAACTCTATAAAAGCACCAAAAATGTGTTTTATTCTTCATTTGAATTTAAATATGATTAGTATATAATACATTTTATGACCATAGTCAGAAATGTATTACATTTTCAATCTTGTTTCAATTCACTTAAATAATGAAATATGCTTTTCACTATCCAATTTCAAATTCTTTTTAATTCATTCATCATTTAGGATAAAATTACATCATATCTTCTAATAAATTAAAAAATCCAAATGATTTTGAGATAAGTTTTCAAAATATCTTTTCAAATCCTTTTCCAATCTCTATTTCCCAATTCAAATTCATCTTTTTCAAAATTCTATCTTAAACTCTTATTTTCTGCATTCACATTCTTTATTTCCATTTTTATTTTTAAAAGTCAAATCCATTGTCAATCCCCATATGGATTTCTCAACTCCAGTTCCAACCTTAAATCAAATTCTAGATTTCAATTCCAATTCTATTTTCAAAATCCACTTTCTTTAAAGATTTCAATTCCTTCTTTGAAAATCAAATTCAATTTCAGATTTTAAATTCAATCTCAAAATCAAGATTCATTTTCAAATTTAAATTCTATTTCTAAATCCAGTTTTTAAATTATGTTTTAAAATCTAAATTCAATTTCAAATTCATATTCAATCTCAATTTCAAGTCCCATTCTTATTTCTAAGTTCTATTTGAATTCTTATCTTCAATATTGAATCTTTCTTCTTCAAAAACAAGCTTAAAGCCATTGTTTTCAAATTTTTCTAATGTAAGATACGATTTCAATTTCAGAATTTCAAGTTATCTTTTCAAATTCATTTTAAACTTCTAAGTTTTGCATTCAAACCTTAAGATTTCCAAATCAAGTTCAACCTTTTAAAAACATTTTTTCACAATATTTTCAAACTTATTCCAAAACCACTTGGATAATCCCAAAACTTCTGAAATATTCTTTCTCAAAAGCATACATCTCTACATTCGCATTTCACAAGCATGATTTTTTGTGCATTCTTAAACTTAAAATAAATTCTTAGATAATATTTAGGCAAAACAAAAGGCATAAATTCGATCATTGGTTCGATTACCCCTGTTAAAGGCGTCAGGAACGGTCGAACCTTTTACCAATGAGTGAACCCGTCTCTCAATTTTCCCGCAGTATTTAAAAAACGGAGGTGAGTAATTTTCAAAATCTTTTCAAAATTTAGGTCAAGTGAGAACTTTGCAAAAGAGCTCCTCTCTTTCTCTTCTCTCTTATTTTTTATCTTTTATTTTTTCTTTAAAAAAAAGGGAAAATAGAGGTTAAAAAGGAAGAAGAGAAGTAAAAAGAGGGAAATAAGAGAGGAAAAAATTTGCAATGATCACACCATATTCATTTGATATTTCAATTCTGTTAAAAACTGAGACTAGTAACAAAACTTCAAGTTCTCTAACATGACCATTTCCTGAGATGAAATAGTGACATCCAAAAGTTACCATTTCCAAATCAGGATTGGGTTTTCATTTCTGTAAATTGAAGTTATTTTCTGGTTGAATTGAACAATTTCTTCCACAAATTTGGGAGAAATTGAGTCAGTTTAGTCTCTAAAACACTAAAATTACAGAAAATTGTCTGCTAAAATCCAATTTCATGTTTCTAACTTAATTCTCTAATGTTTTAGTTATGTCTCAAGTTTTAAAAATGATTTTGAAGTTCTGTAAAAAAAATGTTTCTCTGATGTGTCATGCATCTATGGATTCATTTTGAGATTCATTTGAGTCATTTTGCACCTTCATTCACCCGAAATACTCTTACAGGGTCTGCTTGTATATCTCAATTTTGCAAAATCCTGTTTTAATTGGATAAAAAACCCTAATTTGGGTTTTCTTTAATCTTTTCTTGTATTTTTCAATTCTAGAGTATTTCCAAGGTTATTAGGAGTCTTAATATCAATTTTTATAAATTTCTATAGTCATTTCACCCTTCATACATTATATTTTTTAAAACTGATTTTGTAGAAATCATTGTTCTTGTTAAAATGAAGTTAAATTGGGTATTTTAACTCTTTTAAATTCAATTTTCAAACATAATTCATGTATTTCATGATTTAAAAATATTTTTTATCAACTTAGAATGCCTTAACTTCATTTTAAACAAATTTTAGAGTTTATTTGCCTCGTATTTAAATCATTTTTAATATATTTTCATAAAAACCTCAATTTCAAAGTTAAATTCATTTTAAATTCAAGTTTTAAAATAATTTTACATGTTTCAAACCCCAATTTCAAAACTTTGAAACTTTAAAACATAATTTCAAAATGCTTTTGCAAAGGCCATGCATCATTTGCATTTATTTCTATTTTTTTTATTTTTTTAGCTTAAAAGACTAATTTAAATATTTCTTTAAATTTTCAATAATTGAAGAAAAATCCTTAAATGCCTATATTTATTTCTAACATATTTGCTAATTTTGCAAGAGATTTTTTTATTTTCTTTTCAATTATTATAATTAATTCAAGAATTGTAATAATTCTATTAATAAGAATTTTACTTTATGCTTAGTTTAGAATGAATGAGCATATAGTTTAATTTTAATTTTTCATAGTTAATTGTTGCATTTTTTTATCTTACACTATGGTGAAATACGAATGACAGATGCACCATTTAATAGAGGATAAATAAAACAAAGTAAAGTTCGTATTTGTGGCCATAGACAAAATACAAATAATACTTAAAATTATCATTCTTTATTAAATAAAAAATTGATTTACACTCTTAGGTTATTTTTAAAAATCATCACTATTCAAAAATCAATTTCTCTTTTCTTCCTTTATTAGAATTTAAATGAAGATTAATTCAAAGTATATTTGTGGTCATAGTTTTGAATATATTAAAAATTAATCTTGTTTTAATTCTATAAAGGCACAAAATCTAATTTTATTCTTTATTAAAATTTTAATAATAATTAATTCAAAGTATATTTGTAGCCATAGTCATGAATATATGAAAATTAATTTTGTTTTAATTTCATAAAAGTATAAAATTCTATTTAAAATTTAAATAATTTAAAAAAAATAACATATTCATGATTTAAGATAGAATTGCATCATTGTTTTTTATTTTTTAAAATTATTCGAAAAAGCTTCAATTCCAAAGTATTTTTTTGAAGTGATTTTTGAAATCTATCTCCCATTTTTGTAAATTCAAAACTATTTTTGAAAATGAATTTCAATTTTAAATTTAAAATCATTTGCAAATTCAAAAGTGTCTTCAAAATTATTTTCAAAGTTCAAAACAATTTTAAATTTAATTTCAATTTCCACTTTAATATCAATTTTCTAATTCAAATTCAATTTTTAATTTAAAATTTCAAGACAAATTCAACTTTAAATTTTCAATTTTAATCTTAAATGCAATCTCAATTTCAATTTCTATTTTTAATCTAAAAAAAACATTTTCCAAGTAATTTTTCAAGTTATTTTCAAAAATATGATTTCAAAGTTCAATCCTAAATTTCAGTTTTAAAACTCTAATTTCAAATTTTAAAAGTCAATTTCAAATTCTAATTTCAAATTCAATTTCAGTTTCAAATCCAATTTCAATTACAAATTCAATTTTTATTTTCAAATTTTGATTTCAATATCAATTTTAATTTCGAAATCAATTCCAACTTATTTCCATTTCAATTTTAAATTCATTTCTAAATTTCAATTTCAATTTCAATTTCAATTTCAATTTCAATTTTAATTTCAATTTCAATTTTTTTTTTGTAATTTTATTTTTGATTTTAATTTCAATTCTGATCTCAATTTTAAATTTCAATTTCAAACTCTAGTTTCAAATTCAATTTTCAATTTCCATTTTAATTCAAGATTTGAATTTTAAACTCTGGTTTTCATTTCAAAAATTCAATTTTAAATTTCATTTCAGAATCAAATTCAATTTTCAAACTCTAATTTCGATTTCAACTTTAATTTCAAGTTCAAACTTCAAATTTCACTTTCAATTTCAATCTCAAAATTTAAAACAATTCCAAGTTCTTCTGAGCGATTTTTAATCATTTCAAATCAATTTCAAAATCATTTCAAATCAATATCAATGATTTTTCAAATCAATCTCAATGATTTTTCAAAATAAGTTTCCAAGTATTGCTATGTCAAAATCAAGATATTGTGCATCAGAAGTTGTAGTAACTGAGGTAAAAAATCTCAAGGTTTCTGTCGTTACTACTATTTGTCAGCTAGAGAAGATATTTCCGCCAATATTTTTCAATGTTATAGAATATGTGATTATATATTTGCCATATAAACTTAGGGTTGGTGGGTTTGTGCAATATCAGTGGATGTACTCATTTGAAAGATAATTTTTTTTATATTTTTCTCTCCAATGCTATTAGGAATTTATTGTATTATGAGATGTATATTGTTGACAGATGCATATTTGATTTAAAAAAAAGGTTCAGAATAAAGCAAGAGTGGAGGGTTCAATTTGTGAGGCATACACTTTAGAAGAGATTTCAAATTTCTTATATATGTACTTTGAACCTCACATTCCAACACATTACACTTTCCCACCTCGTAATGATAATGAAGAACAAGTTACTATGGCTGACAAACTATCGATATTTAAACCACTTAGGCATACCTTTGGCAGTTTTCGGCCAAGAGTCTTTGAAGATCGAGAGCAAGATGCAACACAAATCTATATCCTTTTTAATTGCTCAGCGATCGACCCCTACATCAAGTAAGTATACTTAATATGTTACACTAAGTTCTCTACGTATGTACATGGTTCGATAATATAATTATTTGTTAAGTGCAAACGATTTGATCTGGAGTTGCGAATAAAACTTTCACATCTCACTGATTTAGAAGTACAGAAACAACGCGAAAATAAGTTTGTGGCATGGTTGAAAGAGTTGGTAAGGACAATGACATGCATTCTTTCTGTGTAAACAATAATATGTTACTTAATTGGTCGTGATCACAATCATTATTTATGCTTGTAGGTCTGCCATGGTGATGTTAATGACCAAGGAATATGTGATTTATAAAATGGTCTGACCAAAATTATGCAATGTTACAATAGGTACATCGTAAATGGTTATTGATTCCATACAAAAGACTACGGTGTAAACAAGTCAACGATGAATAGTGACGTGTGTGTCAAGGGTAGTAGCTACGGTGAAAATGAATGGTGGTTTAAATATAAAAGACTTGCAAGCTCAACAAGTTTACTATATTTCATATCTGAATACAAGGAAGTCAGATAAAAATGAATGGTGGACAGTTTGCAAGGTGAAGTCTAAATTATACCCCGAGTATAATCAATTATAAGAAGACAAGATTGCTAAAGAGGGCGATTACTATCAATCAGATGATATGTATACCTTTTTTTATGGTCACAATGTCACACATGATCTGTATGTCACATCTCCATTGTCCAATGACACACGTATGAAAGAATGTGATCCAAATGATATACCAAGTGGATGAGCGCCCAATGAAGAAGAAGACAAAGAGGATGAAGAAGAGGAGGAGGAAGAAGAATATGAAAGTCAAACAAGTAATGAGAAAGCATACTCGAGCTAGTGAAATACATCTTGTAATACATACCACATCACTTTCTCATATGCTCTTATGTTCATATCATGTTACATTCTATGCATACTTATCATGTACATGCACATTTTATATATAGTTATAAAATTGATTCATGTAGGACTTTTAAATCTTTACATTTCATGCATATGTCATATCCATGATAAGATCAAGAGTTATGTAACTGATCCAAATAACATTTTTATTTGTTAGAATATGGTTCATGGAGGTCACAGTGGTCGAGCACCCAATGCTCGATGATCAAGTGAAGGCCGTGATAGTCAGTCTCAACCTTTGTCTTCACGTAATGCTTCAATAGGTATATCATTTAAATAATTGTATACTTGATTAGTTTAAATGTGCATTGTGTGAATTTCTAATTCATTTTTCTACAGATGATATTTCGCCTGCACATGACCCACCTACACCAGCTATTCATACATATCATGAGACAACGCCGGATGTAGGGTCTTCTCAGTCTGACACACGATGACTCATTCAAATAGTATATATTGATAGTCGATCGTAAGTATTTCATTTTCACTTATCCAATATTTATCTTATAAATAGTGTATATCGATAGTCGATTGATAATGTGTACCAATTCATGTGCAACGTGAGGTTCGAGTCACAAGAAGTAATATGAGAAATTAGGTAGTCACTAGTTCAACATCTTTTAGGATCGGTCGCTTAATGAAAAGAGTACCCGAAGGAGGTATTGGACAGATTGTGGTCATCATTCATGGTATACAATCATTTATTATAGCTGATGTGTTTCATATTTAATTTTTTGTTATAACCATGTGTACTAACTTTCTAAAATTATTTGCAGGCTTCGAATCGTTTTGCGACTACAAAGGAGAAGCAAGATGCGATGCGGGTGTGGCAGAAGGTGGCTGCCTATCGATTTGCCGACATATTGCACAATATGAAGACTGCAACAATCAAAGCATCTGGTGAGATAGATGATCCACTGCAGTGAAAGGGTCATGGCCCTTCTACTATCAGGTCAAATTATTGGGATACAATGTGCGACAAGTGGGCAAGCCATAAATTTCAAAATCACTCAGCAAAGGATGCACAAAATCGAGCAAAGATGCCCGATGCCCATCTACACACAGGTGGATCTAGAACTTTTAGGAGCCACTAGAAGAAAATGGTAACTCATCAATATATATTGTCAAATTTATAAGTATTGTTGCATACTTTTTAATTGATTTTTTATCATTTAATCTTGCAGGAAGCAGAAAAATGAGGCATTGTGCCATACAAGGATGTGTTTGTTCAAACACATAAATGTAAGAGTATGAGAGAGTTTGTATCAGAGAAGGTGAGAGCGACAACAATATGTATTTATTGTATTAATAAACATTATAATAGATAAGTTACCATGAACATTGTAATTCTTAATTATTAATATATACTGTAATCATTACTTTGTAGGAGTCATACGAGCAGCAGATGGTAGAGCGATATAACGATGACTCCACTCAGCATTCGCCTTTTGATCCTGTAGCATGGGTGACTGCAACCGGTGAACCAAAAAAAGGTCGTGTGTTCGGGTTTGGGAGTAATATGAACACCAGACTAGTTGTTGCCTCCTCCAGCCAAGGCTCTCAGAGTTCTCCCGCCAGCATTATCTCTCAGCGTCCAATTGACCCTGCTAATTCTTGGGATGGTGTCTGTCAGCTTCTTAGGGATACAGTGCATGACTTTTTACATGAAGCCATTTCTAATGTTATTTGTAATGAGTTGTGAAGCTTTTTTCGGGACAAGGGAACTTCATCTGCAGGTGCCCGTCAGGTATGAAAGTTTCAGGTCATTTGTTTCATGTCGTTAGATTTCAAGCTAGTATATACATGCTTTCATCATATATGAGCACAATTTCATTACTATGAAAGTTTTTTGATTGCCTTATAACACATATATGCATGATTGAATCACTATAAAAGTTTTTTGACAACCATAGAACACATATATAAGCATGATTTCATCACTATAAAATTGTTTGACTGCCTTATAACACATATATGCATGATTGAATCACTATGAAAATTCTTTGACAACCTTAGAATACATATAAGCATGATTTCATCACTATAAAAGTTTTTTGACTGCATTATAACACATATATGCATGATTGAATCACTATAAAAGTTTTTTGACAACCTTAGAACATATATATAAGCATGATTTCATCACTATGAAATTGTTTGACTGCTTTATAACACATATATGCATGATTGAATCACTATATAAGTTTTTTGACAACCTTAGAACACATATAAGCATGATTTCATCACTATGAAAGTTTTTTTACTTCCTTATAACACATATATGCATGATTGAATCACTATGAAAGTTTTTTGACAACCTTAGAACACATATATGCATGATTGAATCACTATGAAAGTTTTTTGACAAACTTAGAACACATATATAAACATGATTTCATCACTATAAAATTGTTTGATTGTCTTATAACACATATATGTATGATTGAATTACTATGAAAGTTTTTTGACAACCATAGAACACATATAAGCATGATTTCATCACTATGAAAGTTTTTTGACTGCTTTATAACACACACACACATGATTGTGATACATAACACATTTATTTGACAGCCTTATAAACCATATGTACATGCTTGAATCACTATGACATTTTTTTGACAACCTTAGAACACATATCTGCATGATTGAATCACTATGATTTTTTTTTGTCAGCCTTAGAACACATATGAATTTTGTTAATGTTCTTCACTTTATTGGTAGTCTATGTATCATTCATCCATGTTACTTTGATTGCCTTAGATTAGGTGCATTATATATAATTTATTTTATTATATTTTATTTATCAATACTAACCTTTCGGTTCTCTTGTAGGATGCTGGAGATAATCAACATAAAGGAGATGATTGAGGCATGGATGAAGGGGAAGATCAAGACAATGAAGAGGATGATGCTCTGAATTTTGGCAATGATTAGATTTATGTGTTGAATTTGTTGCACCTTCTTGTTGTTTCAAACAAAACTCTTTGTATATGTTCACTTTTACATAATTATAACTTGGTGAGGATTATAGTAGATCGATAATTTTTTTCCCTTGTAACTTGTATTAAATTTGTTTCAACTGCTTTGTATATGTATTTTTTATGTGTACTTTATTTTTTATACACAGGATATATAAATTGTATAATGAAAAAATGTTTTCTCGATATTTATATTTCAAACAAATTTTTTTATTTTTGTGATGAATTAGCAACATATAATATTCGTCGCTAATTAGTATTGACCTCCAATTTAGTGACAGATTAGGGATGGATATTTATCTATCGCAAAACTGAATCAGTCGGTGTTTTGCAACAAATTATAATCTATCGCAAATCCATCGCTACAATAGTGATGGAATTAGCCATGGATGTATATCTATCGCAAAACCAAATCTCTGCGGATTAGCGACGGCCTCACGATGGATCATGGTATTTGCTAATCCATTGTAAATTAGTGACGGAAGTAGTGACAAATATGTTTCATCGCAAATTAGTGATTAGAAGATTGTGATGAAAGTTATCCGTCGCTAAACTATTCAGTGACGGATTTGCGACGGATTATGTTCGTCACTAATCCACAAATTTCTTATAGTGAAGGACGATGAAAGGTCAGTTGTATCCTGAGAGCATAGTCGCACGAGTACCCATTGCATCAATGTCTTGATCATAAGTGGGGCAATTATCACTTGAAAGACAACACATTTACACATGCCTTCGAGCTCACTGGTTTAATCTTAGTTGCCATACCCACTAAATCAGGTAAAAGTATCCATAATTGTTAGCGATAGTTATGTAAAATAGAGACTGCAAAGATTGGAAATCAAGAGCTTTTCTAGTTGTCCCAATTCAGTGGCACCAATTTTAAATGATGGCAACACAAGGTGCTCATGTTTCTCATCATTGCAAATATAGTGTACGTACTCATGGAGGATTGTCCTAAAGAAAGGGATGACAAAACAATTGTTGAAAACTGCAAGAGACGAAAGTAAAAGCGGGATGGCTTTATACACTCTCCAACATTCTATTCGACCTCTAGTGAGAAGTCAACACTGCAAAGAGGTCATGGAAAGCACTTGAAAGAAAGTACAAATTAGATGACGCAAAAAATTATGAGTTTTTAGTTAACAAGTACATAGATTCTAAATTCTTTGAGGATGAGCCACTGCTACCTTAAGTCCATGAGATGCAGATCTTGGCTAATCAAATCAAGTATGAGTGTATGAACCTTGATAAATCATTTAAGGTGAATGCAATTGTTTGTAGACTGCCCTCATATTGAAAAGATCATCGAAATGAATTAAAATATAAGAATGAAGAGTTTACCTTTAAACAACTTCTTCGACATAATAGAATGGATGAGGAAGCTCGATCTCGAGATAAAAAACTAAAGTAAAAGAGGTTTGTGTTAAGATGAACATGGTTGAATGCAAAATAAAGTTCAAACTCAGACTTAGAGATAAGAACAAGAAATTCAAATTCAATGCTAAAAAGAGAAAAATGTTTTCTGCTATACTTATGAAAAATCGGGTCACTATGCAAGAAAATGCCGACCCCGAAAGAAATTTTAAAGCAATAAATCTAGTAAACTCGATGACGACTTGGTGACTTTAGTTAGTGAGGTATTTATGATTAATTCAGATAAAACCCAAATTTTGGTTGATTTACCAACTAGTTTTAAACCCTTCGGATGCAAATGGATTTTCGAAAGAAAAGTTTGAGCTAATGACTCTATTGAAAAGACTAATGCTAGACTTCTAGCTAAAGGTTTCAAATAGAAACCTGAACTTGATTATTTTGACACCTATACTCTTCAAAGTAGGATTTCATTAATTAGAATAATAGTTGTTTGGCATTAATTTACAATTTTAAAATTAATCAATGGATGTCAAAATTACTTTTTTGAATGGCGTCTTAGAAGAATAAAATTTATATGCAACAACTGGAAGGTTACATAACACCAGGTCAAAAAAAGAAAGTTTGCAATCTCTTAAGGTCATTGTATGGATTAAAATAATCACCTAAACAAACGTTTATATCACCCGATCAAGAAAAGAAAGTTTGCAATCTCTTAAGGTCATTGTATGGTTTAAAACAATCACTTAAACAATGACATGAGAAATTTGACAAAGTAATCATTTAATATGGTTTTAGAATTCATGACTTTGATAAATGCATATACATCAAAATAAAAGATAATAATATTATAATTATTTATCTCTATGTGAATGGTATGTTAATAATGAGTAATAATGTAGAATGCATAAACAATATCTAAAGCTTTATTTCATCTAAGTTCGACATGAGTTTAGCTGATGTTATACTTGGTATTGAACTTATTAGACATGAAAATGATTATGGATTAACTTAATCCAGCTATTTTGAGAAAATAATAAGAAAATATAATCAGTATAATTATAATCATGTTGCTACTCCGATTGATCATAGTGTTAAGTTGTTGATTAATACTGAAAAAAAATATATCCCAGTTAGATTATGCAAGTATTATTGGCAGCCTCATATGTGCAAGTTGTCGATCCTAGTGTTAAGAACTAAACAAAATATAACATTTAGCATGAGTGAGTTGAGTTGATATACTAGTAATTCAGGACAAGAGCATTGGAATGCAACATATCGAGCCCTAAAGTACTTAAGAGGAACTTTAGAATATGAAAGATTTTATGAGAGAGAACCATTGTACTTGAAGGGTACAATGATACAAATTGGATTTCTTATTTAAATAAATCAGTATCCATAAGTGGTTGGATATTTACCCATAAACTTGAAGTAATTGCTTAGAGATTCAAGAAATTAATTATGATAATCCATTCTACAATGAAAATAGAGTTGATAGAACTAGCATCAGTTAGTATCAAAGTTGATTGGCTAAAAAATCCCTTAATGAAGATACCATTAGAAGATAAGTTTGTACCCCCGATAGTTATGCATTGTGATAGTCAAACAATTATATATAAAGCAAAAAGTAACATTTTTTGTGAAAAAATTAGGGATATAAGTCTAAAGCATAATTATGTGAATAATTTACTCAAGTCAAAAGTAATCTCAATTGAATATGTAAAATCTTGTAAAAACTCAGATCCGTTGACAAAAGGATTTTCTCGAGATATTGTATTTAAGATATCAAGAAAAATTGAGTTAAAGTCTATAAAGGCAAACATCATTCATGGAAATTCAACCACAAGATAATGGACAAACTATGATGAGTGGTTTAATGAAAGAACAAGTCTCTGAGTAACTAAATTGAGCACTTAATAATTTTTTCATTCTTGATGTCAAGTGCTTGAAACTTGTGTATATAGCTTTATTCAAGTTGAACTCTTAATAAGATCCATATGCCATATAGTTGGGTTTGTTTCGAACAAGTTAACACCCATGATGGACTTACCTATGTGAGTATAAAGGTGAGGGTTGCCTTATATGAGACTTTGAACTTTGTCTTTAAAGCACTCTTCAAACTAGGATACAACACACAACCCTTAATGTGCGGCTTTTATAAATTGATAGAGACACTTTTGACCACCTAAAGTGAAAGTGTTTATTAAAGTGTCTAGAAGGTCAATTGGGATTCTCAATTCAAAACTAACATCATTGAGATCCCAAACTAACTAAGACTAAGTAACACTAACATAGGGGTTTAAATCCAAAAGGTACCTTCACTTATACACTTTGCGAATAGCCTCTTGCGACCTCTTCTTATAGTTTTAATCCACATGGGGATTATTGGGATTATATCTTAAAACTACCTATGTTTCCTACTTATTTTCTTCATTTGTTTAAGTTATGGGTTTTGAGTTTTCTACAACAGTTTGGTCTTGAAAGTTGTAGGAACTTTCATTGACTTTATATAGAAGGGTGGTGCCTTACAGTGCATTGCCCTCAAGGGCATTAGATTTTGGGCTTGAACAAACTTATAAACCCACAATTGGATCTTGGATCATAAATAATATATATTTAGATTTAGATTTAGAATTGTGTTTGTGGATTGCAGACCTAAACTCGACCTGACTCGGTTTGGTTTCATCTTTGACTTTTTTTTAGTACTTAGAACTGTTTTAATCCTCAAGTATATTTTTCACCTTTGACCAACCATTAAATCAATTTTGACTTTCCATTAAAACTATTTGAATCTTTTTGGACACTGACCAGGATCCGTTCGGGCCTTGCCAAACATTTTTGCTCGGGCATTAAAGGTCCAAACGGTCCATAGCCATCCAAACTTATTGACCTTCTATTATTGACCCAGTATTGGTTGACTTTGACCCTTCCATGATTATTTTGGACCCAAAATGGGTGCCCTCTCTTTCTAGCCGTTTGGGCATTCATGGCTGACCGTTTAGTCGTTCATGGTCCATTTATTTATGATTGTTTGGGCCTATTCAAAGCCCTTTATGACCTTAATTGATAATTGTTGGGCTAGGGCCTATATAAACCCCAACCCTCTCCCATTCTAAGCATCTCATTCTCTTCTCTCCTCTTTGTCTCACGAGTGATCTCTGCTCACTATATTCTCCATGAGTTCTACTTTCTCTTTCCTCTTTTGGTTTTCTAAGTTTGAAGTTCAGATTCAATTACTATTCAAATCCAGGTTTAGTTGCTATCTCGATCCGGTTAACCCAGATTCAGTTAGCCCAAATTCTTTTGGTCCTAATCGAGTTAGCCTAGATCCAGTTGTGATCCATAGCCAAGTTGTTATAGGATCCAGATTCATACTTGTGTCCATACTCAGAATCTATACCCGATTCAACACTAGTCAATAGGTTTTTTAAGGCGGTCTGTGTCGAGGTTGTTCAAGTCAAGCCGTGTCCACATCTTTTGTGCCTGGCAATGTTTTCACGGAATTTGGACTGACAACTGCAGTGATCAAGTATTAAGGATAGGCTGAATATTCTTAAAGATATTACCGAATTTAAGTGGGAGAGAAAATAATGAAATTAGAGAGAGAAGGGAGCAAGGAAAAGACATAAATTTTTTTTAACGAGAGGCTTTAAATGGATTGGACCTGCATTGCTCGGATCTGGATATGTTATGTTTTGGATTTAGCAAGGCTCTATATGATTTACATCTTCAAATCCAGAGTTCAATAAAAAGCAATCATGCTGACAGATCCCCTACTAGTTATACAACCATATACCATTGGGATTCGAACTTGCAACGTCCCAACACAAGGTAAAGTGCACTAACTGGTCCTGCCAAACAAGCATAGCCCTTCGTTGGTAATAATTGCAGAATCGATGTTCCATAATGCTTACAAGAAGCCCACAATGATTCGCGCCCCTAAGTTGGAGTGCGTGTCAAGTCATTGTTTGGCAACGTAAAACTTTGTAGGCACCTCGCTCAACTCACAAGGATCCTCGTACTTAGGAGTGTCAACAAATCGAGTTGGTTCAGAGCCCGGTGAAACCAGACTTTGCTCCGATTTTCAGGTATGATATTGTGTTCACACCCATCAGACTCACCGTAAGAGAAACCATACCTGGGCCCGATAAAAACTATATGAACCAGACCCAGGCCATACCTGATAAAATACTATTTTTTATCAATTTTACAATGAAAAATTAAGGGTCTTAATCCTCGATCGGGCCCAAGTCTGTTATAAATTTCACAAACTATACCCACATCCATGTATTAATTGGACTTTCAGGTTCAGACCTGAGTCTTAATCATGCCTTCTTATTTATCACCATACCAGATTTTATAAGGTTTGGCACGGATTGGGTCCGGGTAAACCCGACCCAAGTAAAATCCTATGCACACAAAAGAAAGAACCTTGTACGTGAAACATGATAATAGAGTGGAGACAATTCAAATCAAACAACCTTTCCTTATGGCTAATATAGGGCAATAGGGCATACCTTCACTTGTTTCCTCATTTTCTCATCTAAGATGAGAATGGCATAACTACCCTTCCTAACATTTTGTTAGGATTGTACGTACTTACTCCTATTACAATGGCCTACTGATAAGCCCACAGTTTTTTACTCTCAGAGGACAACAATAGTAAGTATGACAGGCAAAACCAATGTGACTAAGTTTCTGATCACGGCGACAGTTTCTGCGTGTATATATCAAAAAAAGTTAAAATCTTTAAGAAAAGACAACTCAGCCATAATATACAAGTTAGAAATAAAAAAGGGAGGAGAATGGATCGGGTCCAAAGGGCCCTTGACAAAAAACCGTCCAAGTCACCTTAGTTGTTACCCAAAACCCATCAAATAAGATAGTCTTCATATGGATGTTCCACACAAAAATTTTTGGTGACATTCATTTCATAGATGAACAGCATGAAGCACACTAAAATGAAGGGCTGAAATTCATCAAAAAAAGAAGAGTTAGTTCATTTTTGGGTTCTGTTCATTTTCTTGATGGACGACATCCAAGGTGTCGTGAATGGTTTTTTGTACAAGGTCACTGGGATCTAATATGTTCTAAAAGGGGGCGAAGGTTACTGAAAGCAAACCTAACTACAAACCAAATAAATTATAGGAAAAATTATAAAAAAAAGTCTAATTTTTGGCTTATTTCGAACAAGCTTAACTTTTGAAATATTTGAGTTAAAAAAAGCAATTCTCAAAAGTTTCACATGCAGTTGTAATATTTCAAAAGTTAAACACGTGTTTATAAATAGGCCAAAAGTTAGGTGTGTTTTTGTAAATTTTTCTAAATTTTACATTGAAGATTAACCATTGAAAAAGCATGCTCTCTCTCTCTAATATATATATATATATATATATAGGCATGAACCATGAAAAATGTAAGGGTAAAGGCTTTTGGTAAGGGCTCATTTTTTTAGAGACATTTTTATCTATCCAACAATTTTGTCTATGTGACAAACTTTTTTTTGAAATTTACATCACGAACCCACTCTCTAGAACAGAGACTTAGCTGCATTAGCTTTGCCTGCCATACTTACAGTCGCTATCTTAGCAACATAAAACTCCATGGTCTGACCCCTTTCCCCCAAGAGAGTTGTCACGCTTTAGCTTGCACAAAGAGTGACACCCATAAGATTTGAACTGACACCGACTCCCTAGTGGCCTACACCCCATATCCAAGAGGCAAACTTATCGTTCTTTATTTTATTGAGAAGGCACTCATGAGGGTTCCACTCATTTGGTAGGGGTGACTCTCAAACATGTCCAAGCTGAAAGGACATCACGAGTTTGAAATTTATGGGCGTGCATCCTTTTTGGCGAGGCAAGAACTGAATGTATTCCCCGGTGGGCAAGAGACACCTGAAGTTTTTTTACACCAGCCAGCTCCAGAGTTGGTACGGTGGGTGTAACGCCTACAAAATTTTAACCTTAATTATTGTACAAATATTAAAATTTTGAGATTATTTTTTTATAAGTATAAGTAAATCAGATCTTATAAAGCGAAAATAATTTTAAAAAATAGTTAAAACTTTAGGCAGAATTACACTAAAGATAACAATCAAATTAAAATGTACGGGATATACACATTTCAAACCACGTACAATATAAGACTGAAATATGAAGAGTTTTAATTTCATTTCAAATAAGAGTATAAAAACAATAGTTCAATTTCTACATGATCAACTACTTAAAACAAAAAGATCGTGTCTACCAAGATCGAAAGGTAAGAGTGGACCTTCGAAGATGTAGGTCGATCAGTGTTTCACTCCAACTACGCATCATACTTTACCTGCATTACCTATCTCCCATAGCATGGGGTTAGACTCACTGAAGTTTGATAAAGCAACCCAAACTCAAAATTAAAGAAAACATATCAAGCATTTAAAGGTAAATACATGATATATTATTCTTCAATCATTAAGTGATAGACAAGGAAACAATGTCCTATAAGTCATTCATTGCAAGCATTTGTACATAAAGCATTTAAAAGCATTTCATCACTTAATATTTTATTCAACCTTAACTCACATAATAATGCAAAATCTATATGTATTCAAGTCATACAGATCATCGCATATATATATATATATATAATGACTTGTATGACTTGAATGCATCTAAGATATTCAGATCATTGCATCATTTTCATATGCATTCATAATTCTTATAAACAATACGTCAAATCACATTTGACCATTCTAGCGTGAAACACACACACATACCTTTTAACAAATTTTGTTAGATATTCATGATAGACATCAATCATGATACATAGGTGTGATATATTCACTCAAACATTCATAATGTTATCATTTGCATTGAAACTATATGGGTGTGATGTAACATTTACCTAATAAGTCAAAAATAGTCATTTGTAGGCGTGATGTGTCATTCACCTATACGCTAACATAAACGTCACAATCATAACCTCATATCAAGGTATAAAACAAATAAGGATCTTATTCTCACATATGAGTTCAGTATATAATTATGCTACAAAAGAAAAGTCAAATCTATAGATTCATAATTGTCTATCTCAATCAACTCAAAAGATCATTATAATTCATCATAACATTTCATTTAATTATATAAATATTCACAAGATCCATGCCGAATCACCTGTTCTGAGAAATATACAACCTCACAAGGAATTATCGTCCTAGATGAATGGTCTACTCGATCTTGGATAATGCACTTTCTCACAAGAATATATCGTCTTCGCGGGCTACCTGCTCTTGGACAATGCACTTTCTCACAAAGACTTACTACTCTAACCGGATTATCTGGTCATGTGCACTCTCATAGAGAATCTTGTGGGAACAATTTTTCAATAGGTACCATATCCAGTAAAAATTATTTTCATACATGCATCAATATAATTGACTACTCTCAAGGTCTATAGCCACCAACACGGGCACAAACCTGTATACAATCAAATGCTTCGCATCGCACTGCACATCACTTTATAGGGCATCTAAATCATAAGATCACACATTTAATCCATAAGGTTCTATGAAACATAATTCACTATTGAACTTAAACATTTATTGCACACATTCATAATTTTATATCACATGGCATTTAAATCATATCATACAAAAGAACATTATCCTATGCATCATATCATCGCCACAAGAAATATTGTATTTCATGAATTGAACATCGAAGCATGCGTAAACAAACATAAGTTCTATGCATGCATACGTGAACATGCACATTTCATAATACGAAGTATTCAATGCATACTTGTTTATAGCCATTTTGATACTTAGCATAAGTATCATATTTTTTGTATATCCTGCACTCAAATCAGTTAAACATATATGGCAACTTATGTATACATAACAACCCTAGATATCCACAACTAAGTACGGTGTGTGCGCATAACTTGTATTTGCAATTCATTTAAATATTTAGTGCAACAACATCATACTTACACAATTAATGCCTAAACATGTTTTCTACAAGTTTAGTTAAGGTATCTTACCTTAATAGTGTGAAGAACAATAAATCAAAACCTAAATGATAGAAGGGTTTCGAAGTCCGTAAAGACCGCTACCCAAGAAATACAATGAATCCTTTATGTGCGATCGCAAATGTCAAAAACTCTAAAAATGCCAATTATACTAAGATTAGCCAAAAATGACAAATTACCCTATAAACCATTACCATGATCCACATAATACATAAATACAATTTAATAATTTATAAACTCCATCAAAAATATATTTAAATATAATATATATATAGTGATTTATAGCTCAAAATAGTTCTATAAATGCAAATTATACTCTGATTGGCCATAAATGAACAATTGAATATATAATATATCAATAAATAAAATTCAAAAGCTAAAAAAACATTTATAATTTAGAGATAAAAAATAAGTTCTTTATTTATTAATAATCCTTAAAAAATAGGTTTCACCAATTGTCTTCAAAAAATAAAAAACATTTTCATTTTTTTCAGATTTGAAATACCAAAGTCTTTTTTTGAAAATTATAAACATAGAAATCTTTTTCAAGAAGGTACTTCCAGCATTAAGTTACCCGACTAAAAAGATACTTAGGCTCTGGTTGAAAAATGATTGTTTGAGGAAGTCTATGCATTTGGAAAATTGGTAGCTGCCAAATCCATTCCTTGGTGCAAATATAAAGGAGAGATTGTCTCATTTCTTCTCCCAAATGCAGAAATTCCCATCCCAGCAACGGGTTTCCACACACCCACCACCAAGGTGGTTTGACCATGTATTTACCAAATCCATAAACTCCCATCCCAGGTGCCACTTACCAAACAGATTTGACTTGCAAATCCTACCCAAAACCATATATGTGATTCTTCAAATTAATCACCCTTGGGTGCCTTTGAGAGCCTCCGATCTCTGATCTGATGATCCGATGTAGGGTGAGGAGCACATGCCTAGATTTTTTTTATATATTTATGCGGAGAAATCACCCCCCCGAATCAGAGACCTAGTGGCGCTGGCTCTGCGTAGATCATATAGACATATCGAACTCTGGACTAGCTTTGATCATATTGACTGTTTTTTAACTTCAATTTTTGTCATTAACTTTGTATTATTTGGCATTCAATACCATCTAGTGGTAGAAAGTTTAACAAAACTTACGTGACGGGGTTTAGACTCAAAATTGTTGTTTTGTGTTATCGAACTCTTTTTTTATAATAATTTTAGTTCTAATTATTTTATTGTAAATGACGATTTTTTTTGTGGTGATTAATCATGATTTTTCAAAGAATCTAAATGATGAGGATGGTCGAGGCTGATTAATCACTATTTGCCAATTAAAGCACTTACGGGGGAATTACGGGCCAATTAAATCCAACAACTTCCAAGGTGTCATGGAATCCAGAATGAAGATCCAATCCACGACCCAACCTATAACAAATCG
Organism: Nuphar pumila; assembly: GCF_984573655.1. Classification (NCBI taxonomy): domain Eukaryota; kingdom Viridiplantae; phylum Streptophyta; class Magnoliopsida; order Nymphaeales; family Nymphaeaceae; genus Nuphar; species Nuphar pumila. The sequence goes on from NC_143254.1 coordinate 93,176,766, forward strand.
GTTTTCACCTCCTGTCTTTCATATCCAAACAAAGGGAGCCGTCCGTACCAAATGAAAAATTCATTTTTTGTGTAAAAAATTCAAATAAGTTTAAACGATTTTACAATAGACTTAAAGAGACTCGAGACAAGTTTGGACACGATAAAACATGACAAAAAACCATAACCCCATCGAAGCAAAGAATTTAAATCAAGAACATTGCTAGGGTTTTCCCTTGAGGGAAACGCCCTCCAAAAATAGGCGTATGCCGTTTAAGTGGCGAGCACACGGTATTCTTTAGTAAAAGGCGAAAGAATAGTTCGCTCTGTGCTCACCACGCGGCTGCGTGATTTTAAATGGTTGCATGCCACCCCCTTTATATACAAGAGACTTGGCCACCAACATCTCTCGCTGATCGATATGGCACTAACACATTCATTTGTTGAAACCACCCAATAGAACAGACTACAACGTTCCCTCGTATGCGGTTTCAACTCTGTTGCTCGTCTAAGCCGCGTCACATTGGTCTCAGGAACAGAGCCTCTATCGTTGAGCTCGGTTTGGACCTGAAACTGAGCTTCTATGGTTCGGGTCATGCTCCACTTTCTAGGTTTACTCCTAAAACTGGGACAGCCCAGTCTTTAGTTTTACATGTTCGAGGTCTGCTTGTTTGGGCATCGTGAGCAGCCCAAGGGCTTGATGCCTTACATAGGGGCGCAAGTAGGTGCGGCACTCAAGGTGTAAGTAGGTCCGAACAGGAACTAGGCCAAGTTCATGAACAGGGCTACCTTCATCTGGACACGGAACTGGATCCTACTGGAACATACTGCCTTAATTAGATCCTTGTACCGATCCAGCATGATCTGAAAATACGGTTGGCCAAGACGAATATCAAGACCGATTATTTATTGGACCATATCCAAAAATCAAGGGGTGGATTGGAGTTCAGCTGTCGTCAACCTATTTTAATTGGATCTAAATACATCTGGAACCGATCCAGCTTGATTTTCGTCCAGTGTGGGTATGGCTGAAAATTGTGGACCCATATGGGTTTTAGCGGGTTGGGATGCAAATGGGCCAGGTCTTAAGTAGACCCAATTTTTAACTGGGTATAAAAATTAGACCCGTATGTGTTAATCGGTTCAAGTACAAAGCAGGTTAGCCGTCATTTGTTTCGGGTTTGGGTTCAAGATCGAGTATTGTAGATCGGTAGGGGTTAATGTATTCAAGTATAGACTGGTTAGGGTATAAATGGGTTGTGTTTGACACCAGCTCATTCTTAATTTAGTTGGCTGCTCCTTTAACAAGATAATGCATTCTCTTAAAAAAAACAAGATTATACATTAAAAATACTTATTATATTTATGAACACTTGTAATTCGTAAAGCATATTAAAGATCACTATTATAAAGTATGCAAAAAAATTGAAGACAAAAAGAATATTATTGAAAACTAACCAAATTATCGATTTAAAATGAAAATTTTCCATTTAAAAAAAGAAAATATGTAAATATTGGTTTATATTTAGAAAGAATCAAATTTTGTTTTCCCGTCGAAGTCCTTAAGAGTTGAAACCATCACAGGATCATATATCACAATCCTAAAAGACAGATATACCAATCCAACACATCTTAAAAGTTTTTATAGAATAAATTGTGGAGATCTGATCCACGACCCAGCATGAACCCAACCGGTTTTCACGTCTTCCATTACTGAAAATGAAACCCCACAATCGATAAACTAATAAAATTTTATCATTAGAGATTGGTAGGGGAGCGCCAGGCCCGTGCAGTAGTGCAACGCAAGGGCGACGCTCGAAGGGCCCAGTAGCAAGCTACTGTGGTGGCACCTTCCCCCAAAAGAAATTAATTTAATATCGTGTGGTCACATGGACCACATATCAGATATTAAACTGATAAGAACAGATACTACACTTGATCTTAGCCAAAAGGCCGAGAAAGGTATGAATTGAGCATTCCTCTCAACCTCACTTTATACACCCTTCACCCCCTCTCACTCTGCTCTCTTCATCGATATGGGACTAAAATCGAAGTCTCATATTCTACAACCGAGCACAAACACCCACCCATGGTTTTCCATGTTATAGGTTTTTACGTAATCGAAGTCTCATATTCTTTGGTCACCGTTAACAAAGCATAGTGATAAATCTCCTGAGACTTTTGAAAATCTCACAAAATTATCGTGAGAAATTATCCAAAAATTAAAATGAGTAAATTCTCAAGATATTTTCAATTTCTCATGAGTTTTTCGTCAAAAACATAAATATCTTATTTTAAACATGATATTTATGTTTTAATCATCTATTTATCATAAAAAAATACATATTTTTAATTTTAAATATTTTTATTTATATTTTCTTATAAATATAAGTTGATCCACCTCCTTCAACTTAAAAGACTTAAGCTAACCCACCTAGTGAGGTGTGTGGGCCCCCTCTGTATGGTTGGGTTAGAGATATCCCTGGTTCTCAAATATGAGGATTTCAAATCCCAAGAGCTGATGCATTCAAACATAGTCTTTAAGTTCTTGTTTTATTAGTAATAAAATACAATTCGTTTATTTATTTTTGGGACTATGTCGATCCATGTCACAGGGACACACCATTTATATGTTGCGTCATGAGTGAGGACATGACTTCAACATGTATGGACATTATTTTAATTAATTTGTTAAACACTATTTTAACTTGTAGTAATATTTCAATAAAAACAAATGATTATATATTTTCATACCAAAAAATAACTTTTTTTCAAATTAAAACATTTAAAACCTGTATCACCTTTTCCTATATTTCAGAAAATTTTCTAAATGGTGTATCGAACTCGAGTCACAAGTCAAGCCGTGTCCACATCTTTTGTGCCTGGCAATGTTTTCACAAAATTTGGACTGACAACTGTAGTGATCAAGGATTAAGGATATGCTGAATAGTCTTAGAGATATTACCGAATTTAAGTGGGAGAGAAAATAATGAAATTAGAGAGAGAAGGGAGCAATGAAAAGACATACAAAATTTTGAACCAGAGGCTAGAAATGGATTGGACCTGCATTGCCCTGATCTGGATATGGTACATTTTGGATTTAGCAAGGCTATATATGATTTACATCTTCAAATCCAGAGTTGAATAAAAAAGCAATCAAGCTGACAGATCTCACAAAGATACAAATATCTGGGCATGAAATGTTCTGGATTTAGTAAGGCTCTACATGAATACATCCTTATATTCAGTGTTCAATGCATAACAAGCCGATCAATGAACCTCTTGGAGAAATTTGAAAATTATATGATTTTTTAAATATGTATGTATGTAACTAGGGATCCAAGTGGCTCAGCTTCACCAATTGAAAATTGTCCTAAATTGTTTCCTATTTTTGTGATAATTATGAGATTTGTTGTTTATTATAATACCTATTTTATAAGCTAGAAGCTTGAAGAAAAGACCAGTAAGCCCACAAATTTTTACTCTGAGAGGACAACAATAGTAAGTACGATAGGCAAAACCAATGTGACTAAGTCTCTGATCATGACAACGATATCAAAAAAAGTTAGAAGCTTGAAGAAAAGACAACTCAACCAAAATATACAAGTTAGAAATAAAAAAGGGGCGAGAGCGGATCAGGTCCAAAGGGTCCTTGACAGAAAACCGTCCAAGGCATCTTAGATGCTTTCCATCAAGATGATGAACAATAACCAAAACCAATCAAATAAGATGGTCTTCATATGGATGGTCCACACAAACTTTTGATGTCATTCATTTCATAGATGAACAACATGGAGCACACTAAAATGAAGGGTTGAAATTCATCAAAAAAAGAGGACTTAGTGCATTTATGGGTTCTGTTCATTTTCTTGATGGACGACATCCAAGATGCCATGAATGGTTTTTTGTACAAGGTCGCTTTGACCTGATCTGTTTTAAAAGGGGGTGGAGGTTACTGAAAGGAAACCTAAATACATACCTAATAAATTATAGGAAAAATTACAAAAAAAGTCTAATTTTTAGCTTATTTTGAACACACTTAACTTTTGAGATATTACAAATACATGCTGAGTTAGAAAAAGCAATTCTCAAAAGTTTCACATGCAATTGTAATATTTCAAAAGTTAAACACGTGTTTGTAAATAGGCCAAGAGTTAGGTGTGTTTTTGTAAATTTTTCTAAATTTTACATTGAATATTAACGATTGAAAGAGAATGCTCTCTCTCTCTCTCTAATATATATATATATATATATATATATATATATATATATATATATATATATATATATATATATATATATATATATATAGGCATGAACCATGAAAAAATTTAAGGGTAAAGGCTTTTTGTAAGGGGCCATTTTTTTTACAGACATTTTTATCTATCCAACAAATTTGTCTCTGAGACACTTTTTTTGAAATTTACACCACAAAACCACCCTCTCGAACAGAGACTTAGTTGCATTAGCTTTGCCTGCCGTACTTACAGTCGCTATCTTAGCAAAGTAAAACTACATGGGCTTACCCCTTGCCCCCAAGAGAGTTGTCATGCTTTATCTTGTGCAAAGAGTGACACCCATAAGAATTGAACTTAGACCGACTCTTTAGCAACCTAGGCCCCATAACCAAGAGACAAACTTATTGTTCTTTATTTTGTTGAGAAGGCACCCATGAGGGTTCCACTCATTTGGTAGGGGTGACTCATGAACATGTCCAAGCTGAAAGGACATCACGAGATTGAAACTTATGGGTGTGCATCCTTTTTGGCGAGGCAAGAATTGGATGTATTCCCTAGTGGGAAAGAGAGACCTCAAGTTTGTTTACACCAGCAACTTCCAGAGTTGGTACAGTGGGTGTAACGCCTCAAAAATTTTAACCTTAATTATTGTTCAAATATTAAAATTTTGAGATCATTTTTTTATAAGTATAAGTAAATCAGATCTTATAAAACATAGACAATTTTAAAAAATAGTTAAGACTTTGGGCAGAATTACACTAAAGATAACAATCAAATCAAAATATACGGAATATACATATTTCAAACCACGTACAACATAAGACTAAAATATGAAGAGTTTTAATTTCATTTCAAATAACACTATAAAAATAATAGTTCAGTCTTTACATGATCAAGTACTTAAAACAAAAAGATCATGTGTACCAAGATTGCAAGGTAAGAGTGGACCCTCAAAGATGCAGCCTGAACAATCCTTCATTCCAACTACTCATTATATTTTACCTAAATTACTTGTCTCCTATAAAATAGGGTCAGACTCGTTGAAGTCTGATAAAGCAACCCAAACTCAAACTTAAAAAAAATCTATTAAGCATTTAAAGGTAAAGAGATGATATATTATTCATCAATCGTCAAGTGTTAGACAAGGGAACAATGTCCTATGAGTCATTCATTTCAAGCATTCGAACATAAAATATTTAAAAGCATTTCATCACTTAATATTTTATTCAACCTTAACTCATATAATAAAACATAATCTGTACGCATTCAAGTCATACAAGTCATCGCATAAATATATATGTGCATATAAGTAGGGGTGGCAATCGTGTCGGGTTGGTGGGTCGACCTGACGGGTTGGCGGGTCAGCATACCTCAACCCGAACCCGACCCGTTTATTAAACAGGTCGACTGTGGCAAACACGAACACGGCCCGTTTAATAAATGGGTAACCCGACACGACCCACCAACCCATTTAATAAATGGGTTGGGTTGGGTAAACGGGTTCTCAGGTCCACGGGTCAGGTTGGCAGGTCGGGTTGGCGGGTTGGCAGACAGGTTGGTAGGTTGACCCACCCGCCTAACCCGTTTATTAAACGTGTCAGTCGGGTTGGCGGGTTGGCATACCCCTAACACGAACCCGGCCCGTTTAATAAATGGGTTAGGCGGGTCAACCCGTTTAATAAACATGTTTGTTTTTTCCAAACCCGAACCCGCCTAAGAGGCGGGTTGGCGGATCGTGTCAGGTTTTGCCACCCCTGGACAGGAATGACATCTCTCACTGTTGCTCACTAATTATTGTTTCCCTCTTTTAGGTAGGGGTGACAATCAGGTCGGGTTGGCGTGTCAGCATACCTCAACCTGAACCCGACCCGTTTATTAAACGGGTCGGCTGTCGCAAACACTAACCCAAATGGGTAACCCGACATGACCTGCCAACCCATTTTCCCGTTTAATAAATGGGTTGGGTTGGGAAAACGGGTTGGCGGGTAGCGGGCGGGTTGGCGGACGGGTTGGCGGGTCGGGTTGGCGGACGAGTCGGCGGATCAGGTTAGCGGGTTGGCGGGTTGACCCACCCGCCTAACCCATTTATTAAACGGGTCAGCCGGGTTGGCGGGTTGACATACCCCCAACCCGAACCCGACCCGTTTAATAAACGGGTTAGGCGGGTCGACCCGTTTATTAAACGGATTGGCTTAAGCCCAACCCAAACCCGCCTAAGAGGCGGGTTGGCGGGTCGTGTCAGGTTTTGCCACCTCTACATATAAGACATTCAAATCATTGCATCATTTTTATAGGTATTCATAATTTTTATAAACAATAAGTCAAATCATATTTGATCATTCTAGCGTGAAACACATGCACATACCTTCTAACTAATTTAGTTAGATATTCATGATACACATCAATCATGATACATAAGTGTGATGTATTCACTCAGACAATCATAACACAATCATTTGCAATGAAACTATGAAGGTATGGTGTATCATTCACCTAATAAGTTAAAACTAGTCATTTGTAGGTGTGATGTGTCATTCACCTATACGCTAACATAAGTGTCACAATCATAACCTCATATCAAGATCTAAAATTAATAAGGATCTGATTCTCACATATGAGTTCGGTATATAATTATGCTACAAAAAAAAAGTCAAATCTATAGATTCATAACTGGTTATCTCAATCAACTTAGAAGATCATCACAATTCATCATAACATTTCTTTTAATCATATAAATATTCACAAGATCCACGCTGGATCGTCTGCTCTGAAAAATGTACAACCTCACAAGAAGTTACCGCCTTAGACGAATGGTCTTGGACAATGTACTTCCTCACAGGAATATACCATCTTCACAAGCTACCTGCTCTTGGATAATGCACTTCCTCATAAAGCCTTACCGTTCTATCCAAATTACCTGATCTGGTCATACACACCCTCATAGAGAATCCTTTGGGAACAATTTCTTAATGGGTACCATATCTAGTGAAATCTATTTTCATACATGCATCAATATAATTAACCACTCTCAGGGTCTATAGCCACCAACACGGGCAGAAGTATGTATACAATCAAAATGCATTGTATCACACTGCACATCGCTTCATATGACATCTAAAAAATAAAATCACACATTTAATCAATAGGGTTCCATGAACCATAGTTCACTATTGAACTTAAATATTTATCATATGCATTCATAATTTAACATCATGTGGCATTTAAATCATATCATATAGAAGAATATTATCATACGCATAATATCATTGCCATAAGAAACATTGTATTTCATAAATTGAACTTCAAAGCTTACGTAAAAAAATATGAGTTCTATGCATGCATACGTGAACATGCACATTTCATAATACAAAGTAATTAAACCTCAACATATGTAGCTTCAACGTAGTTTGAGTTATGCACACATGATTCAAGTCATATATACATTTTTCACCATATGAATCGATATATCACCTTAAATATAATTGCGTAAGAAAGATAAGTTAAAATCTCATTTACCATCCCACCATACATCATACGCATATGTTTTTCAAGCAAGCAAGATATACAAGTTCAAAACAATTTATAACATTCACATGCATTCTTTTATAAAAGAAAAAATGAATCCATCATATGACAAGACAATATATATAACATTCATAGTATGCATCGAACACGACTTACACATATGCACAGTAGTTATATGTGCAACATGTATCAAATTTATACAAACACACGAAGCAACATAGTATGTGCAAACAAAAGTATGATGGCACACATTGCGTACATATTATACATTTATAAGTGTACGACATTTAAACCCATAGACAGGTATACATATAGCAAATACACTCCATATTCCACTAACTACAATCATGACAAGCATGATCTCCAAATTACAACCACAAAAGTCCTAAATATTGACAACTAAGTGAAGCGTGTGAGCATGAAGGTATTGCATGCTATAAAATAAATTTATTGGGTGATGCATTTGCATCACGTACTTACTATGGTCATTTACCCGATTTGCATTTCGCATTGCATTGCATTCAATGCACATTGACTTATAGCCATTTTGATACTTAGCATAAGAATTATATTTTTGGTATATCCTACACTCAAACCAGTTAAACATAACAACCCTAGATATCTATAACTAAGTACGGTGTGTGCGCATAACTTGTATTTGCAATTCATTTAAATATTTAGCGCAACAACATCATACTTACACAATTAGTGCCTAAACATGTTCTCTACAAGTTTAGTTAAGGTATATTACCTTAATAATGTGAAGAACAATAAATCAAAACCCAAAAGATTGAGGGGTTTCGAAATCCACAAAGACCGCTACCCAAGAAATACAATGAATCCTTCGTGTGCGATCACAAATGCCAAAAACTTCAAAAATATCAATTATACCAATATTAGCCAAAAATAACAAATTATCCTATATACCATTACTAGGAGCCACATAACACACAAATACACTTTAATAATTTATAACCTCTATCAAAAATATATTTAAATATAATATATATAGTAATTTATAGCTCAAAATAGTTCTATAAATGCAAATTATGCCCTGATTGGCCAAAAATGAATAAATAAATATGTAATATATCAATAAATAAAATTCAAAAGCTAAAAATATATTTCTAATTTGAAGATAAAAATAAGTTATTTATTTATTAATAATCCTTAAAAAATTATAGGTTTTACAGTGAGTTTCTTCAATTATCTCCAAAAAATAAAAAACATCTTCATTTTTTTTCATATTTGAAACACAAAAGTCTTTTTTGAAAATTATATACATAGAAATCTTTTTCAAGAAGGTATTTCCACCATTAAGATACCCGATCCTACCTTAGAGTTTCAAACTAAAAAGATACTTAGGTTCAGTTTGAAAACTGGTTGTCCGAGGAAATCTATGCATTTGGAAAAGTGGTATCTGCCAAATCCACTCGTTAGTGCAAATATAAAGGAGAGATAGTCTCGTTTCTTCTCCCAAATGCAAAAATTCACATCCGACCAATGGGTTTCCAAACACCCACCACCAAGGTAGTTTGACCATGTAATTACCAAATCCATAAACTCCCATCTTAGCTGCCACTTACCAAATAGATTTGACTTGCAAGTCCTACCTAAACCCATATATGTGATTCTTCAAATTAAAAACCCTTGGGTGTCTTTGAGAGCCTCCTATCTCAGATCTGATGATCCGATATGGGGTGAGGAGCCACTGATACGACACAGGGCGCATGCCTAGATTTTTTTTTTTTTATTTACGTGGAGAAATCACCCCCAGGATCAGAGACCTAGCCATGCTATCTCTGCCTAGATCATATAGACATATCAAACTCTGGACCAGCTTAGATCATATTGACTGGTTTTCAACTTCAATTCTTGTCATTAACTTTGTATTATTTGGCATTCAATACCATCTAGTGGTAGAAAGTTAAACAAAACTTAGGTCAGCTTACGTGACAGAGTTTAGACTCAAAATTGTTGTTTTGTGTTATCGAACTCTTTTTTTATAATAATTTTAGTTCTAATTATTTTACTCTTAAAATGTAAATGACAAATTTTTTTGTGGTGATTAATCATGATTTTTTAAAGAATGTGATGAGGATGGTCGATTTTTTTTGGCTGATTAATCACTATTTGCCAATTAAAGCACTTACGGGGGAATTACGGAGGATGAACTTGGCTACTATCGGGCTGAACATATTTGCTTGAAATTCTTTGGTGGACACCGGGTCACCCTGGCCTAGCTTTACCAATGCTTGTTATGGCTTGACAGGCCCAACCTAGACTCGCGCTCTCGAAAGACAACCCGACTCTTCTTGGATTTGAGCTGGGGAAAGGACTTATTGGTCTATGGTGGATCTCATCGAGCCCTTTCTGTCCAAGTAGTGAATGGGTCAGGTTTGGTTGGACCTCCAGCCTGAATTTGGCATCTTATATATATCATGTAACAAGCTAGATCCAATCTAGATCATATTCAGTCTTATCTGATCAGACTATGTGTGAGTTTGAGTCAATATTTTTAGTTGGACTATGGATGTTTCATGAACAATTCCGACCCAGTTTTCAATTCTTTTCTCATCAAAGTCTTCAATTTAAAACCATCTTATGATTCAATACCACAATAGGAAAATTCACACAAATCCAACAACTTTCAAGGTGTCATGGGATCCAGAATGAAGATCCGATCCACAACCCAATCTATATTCAATCGGTTTGATTAGACCTCCAGCCTGAATTTGGCATCTTATACATATCATGTAACAAGCCAGATCCAATCTATGGATCATATTCAGTCTTATCTGATCGGACTGTTGGGTAGATTAATAAAACGCATGTCCTAATATTTAGAGTCTTTTGTTTATGTTTACCTAGTCTATAGGTTTGTTTTCTAGTGGGAGTTTGGTACCTAGTATTTAGGAGTTTGTTTTGCAGTAGTGCCGAGTCTCATGCTACATGGAGTAGTGTCTGTTTCATGCTACATTCACGTTGTGCACTTACCTATTTAAAGGTTGTTTGTTGATGAATAAATATGAGAAACATTACATCTCTCAAGGGGGGTTTTTCTTCTCGTATTAGTTAACAGTGGTATTAGAGCCACCGAGTGGGAAAAGTGATATAGCAGCAACTTTTCACCTGCTTTTCCTTCTTGCAGCAACAGAAGAGAATAATGGCTTCTAAAATTTTTGTGCAACCAACCATTCCTCGCTTTGATGGTCATTACGATCATTGGAGCATGCTAATGGAAAATTTATTGCAGTCTAAAGAGTACTGGCAGGTTGGTGTTTTTGGAGTAGCAAAACCATCAACATGGGTTGTGCTAACAGATGCGCAGAAGACGGAGCTTGAAGCGCTGAAGCTGAAAGATCTCAAGGCAAAGAATTATTTTTTCCAAGCTATAGATCGCTTGATCTTGGAAACAATTTTTTGCAAGGATACCTCCAAGCATATTTGGGATTCCATGAAGAAAAAGTATCAAGAAACAACAAGGGCAAAGAGGCAGTAGCTTCAAGCACTTCGTTCAGAGTTTGAAATGCTTAGAATGAAATTAGAAGAGTCGGTGACAGATTATTTTTCAAGAACGATAGCAATCGTCAACAAAATGTGGATCTATGGTGACAATTAGAGAATGTCACCATTGTTGAAAAGATTCTTCAATCCATGACACCAAAATTTAATTTTGTTGTTTGTTCTATAGAAGAATCTAACGATGTTGATGAACTTTCAATTGATGAATTGCAAAGTTCTTTGTTGGTTCATGAGCAAAAAATTAACCAACAAGAAAAAAAGGAACATGCATTGAAGGTCTCATCTGAAAATCACTCTACACTAAGTAGAGTTGATAGAGGATGAGGACGAGGTAGAAGTCGCAGTAGAGGAGGCAGAGAAAACTATGATCGTGGAAACCAACAACGCCACTATCAGCGTCCAGAGAATCAGTTTCAAGGAAGAGGAAGAGGACGTGGAGGCCATCACTCAACAACTTACAAACCAAGATCATCATACTAGTCCAATGTTGAATGCTACAAATGTCATAAGTATGGTCATTATCAGTCGGAATGTCAAACAAATTTGAATAGGCAAAGTGGAGAACAAACTAACTTTGTAGAAAAAGAAAAAGAGGTGTCTCTTTTGATGGTGTGTCATGAGAAAGAGGAAACCCACAAGAATTTGTGGTACTTAGACACTGGATGCAGCAACCATATGTGTGAAGAGAAGTTTGCATTCTCTGAGTTGGATGAAGCTTTTCGCGATGTTGTGAAGTTTGGTGATGATTCTAAAGTCTCTGTTATGGAAAAAGGAAAGGTAGCAATTCAAACCAACAAAAATTCTATCAAAACTATTTATAATGTTCTTTTTGTTCCAGATATATATGAGAACAAATTTGCTAAGTGTTGGTCAGCTTCAAGAAAAAGGATATGAAATCTCTATCAAAAATGGAGTATGCAGAATCGATGATGAAAAATTGGGCTTGGTGGCACAAGTCAACATGACAACCAACTGAATGTTTCCATTGTATATCAACAACACCGTTGATTCATGCTTTTCAGCAAAATTGAGGGACGTAGCATGGCTATGGTATTTTCGCTAAGGTCATCTAAACTTTAGTGGACTAAAGGCTTGATAGCAGAAAGATATGGTGATTGGTCTTCCTTAAATCACAACTCCCTTTGAAGTTTGTGAAGAATGTGTTGTTAGTAAACAACACCATAATCCATTTCCGCAAGGAAAATCATGGACAGTGAAGAAGGCATTGGAGCTTGTTCATTCCGACATTTGCGGGCCGATTGCACCATGTTCTAATGGAGGTAAAAGATATGTAATTACTTTCATTGATGATTATAGCAGAAAGATATGGATCTATGTTTTACAAGAAAAATCTGAAGCCTTTCTAGCCTTTAAAAACTATAAAGCACTTGTTGATAAAGATGATGGACAACTTATAAAAGTTCTTCGCACGGATCGTGGCAGAGAATATAACTCACATGAATTTGAAAATTTCTCTGAGACCCATGGAATTAGGAGGCAACTTACTGCAACTTATACACCCCAGCAAAATGGAGTTTGCGAGAGGAAAAATCGCACTATTATGAATATGGTGTGAAGCCTTTTGTCAAGAAGTGGAGTTCTAAAAAACTTTTGTCCTGAAGCAGTAAATTGGAGTATTCATATTTTGAACAGAAGTCTCACTCTTGTTGTTCAAAATATGACACCAGAGGAAGCATGGAGCAGTCAAAGACCAGCGGTGGATCACTTCAGACTTTTTGGGTGTATTGTATATGCCTATATTCTAGACGAGAAGAGGAGAAAGCTAGACGATAAGGGAGAAAAATGCATTTTTCTTGGTGTTAGTGACCAATCAAAAGCTTATAAGCTATACAATCCTAGCACCAAGAAAATCATTATCAGTCGAGATATTGTTTTTGATGAAGAAAAGTTCTGGCCATGGAATAATGCTGGTGTTAGACAACAAATTCAGGCTGATTTTGATGGAGAGAATGAAGATGGAAGGCAACAACTGGTGGATAATGAACGACAACCAATTCTAGCAAATGCAGAAGAAGAGGAATGACCTCAACATGCTAGAAAAAGACCCGCATGGATGTCAGATATGAGGTAATTGGAATTGATCAATTTGATGATCCGGTCGCTCACTTTGCTCTATTTTCATAATATGATCCTACAATTTTCGAAAGTGCTGTCAAAGAATCAAAATGGCAGAAGGCTATGGATGCAGAAATTGCAGCCATAAAAAAAATGATACATGGGAGTTATCTGATCTTCCCAAAGGCCAAAAAATAGTTGGTGTAAAGTGGGTTTACAAGACCAAGCTGAAGAAGAATGGTGAAGTTGACAAGTACAAGGCACGCTTGGTGGCTAAGGGCTATAAACAAGAGTTCAGTGTTGATTACAAAGAAGTCTTTGCTCCTGTTGCAAGGCATGACACAATCAGATTGGTGATTGCATTGGCAGCTCAGAACTCGTGGCCTATTTTTCAGCTGGACGTAAAATCGACATTCCTCCATGGAGATTTGAGAGAAGAGGGATTCATTGATCAACCTCCTGGCTATGTGAAACTTGGAAATGAGCATAAAGTGTATAAGTTAGAAAATGCTCTATATGGATTAAAACAAGCTCCACGAGCTTGGTATAGTCATATAGAAGCTTATTTTTTGAAGGAAGGATTTCAAAAATGTCCTTATGAACATACACTTTTCATAAAATTGGAGGGTGAAGGGAAAATGCTCACACTACAAGAAACCTGTGGATTAGCGACAACCTAAATCCGTCGCTAATCCGACACTAATCCGTCGCTAAACAGTTTAGCGACGGATTAGCGTTGGATTAGCGACGGATAACTTTCATCACGAATTTTTCGACGCTAAGTAGTGCCACAACTTATCCGCCGCTAATTCCGTCGCTAATTTGCGACGGATTAGCGACGTATATGATCCATCGCTAGTCATTCGCTATTTTAAATTAGCGATGGATAATATCCGTCGATAATCCGTCGTTAAATTTTAAAAAAAAATTTAAAAAAAATTGCTCGCTGCCGGCGCGTTCTCCGGCAGGGAGCAATTTTTTTTGTACAGAACCGGCGTCGGGACGCTCTTCAGCAGCGAGCCAGTCACGACTGGAGACAGGATCCGGCGAGGGAGACAGGATCCGGCGAGGGTCGTAGTGGAGACAGGATCCGGCGAGGGAGAGGCGGAACAGGCAGTGGAGACTGCCGAGGGGCACCGCCGGGAGGAGCGGTCAAGGCAGGCGGCGTAGCCAGGGTTCACAGGGGAGAACTTGCAGGAGGCGTCGGGCTGGACGACGACGCGGAGGATGGAGGTGCCATTGGTGCCCGAGCAGTCTCCACCGAGAGGTGCCTGAGAATGGAGGATGGAGGTACCGTCGGGCTGGACAACGAGACGGGGACAAAGGGATCGCTGCAGAGGTTGCGCGTGGTGCGAGAGGTGCCGTCGGGCTGGACGATGAGACGAGGACGGAGGGATCGCTGCAGAGCGGCTGCAGAAGCTGCGCGTGGTGCGAGAGGTGCCTGAGAAGGTCGACCTTCGTGGTGTGAGAAGTTGTTGCGCATCGTCAGAGGAAGGTGGGGATGGTTTAAATCGAACGGGAGGAGGAAAAAACAGAGGGAAGAAAATTTTCGAACGGGGAGGGGAGGGAAATTTTCGCGCCTCAGGCGAAATGAGTTTAAATCGAAAATTAGCGACGAAATTAGCGAGGGAATTTTTCTGTCCCTAATCCGTCGCTAATTAGCGACGGGTTAGGGACGGAAAAATTCCCTCGCTAATTATCATTTTTTGTAGTGTTTTGGCGACAAAAAAACGTTGTCGCTAATCCGTCGCTAATTAGCGACGGATTTAACGACAGATATATTTCCGTCGCTAATTTTGCAAAAATTTCAAATGTTAGCGACAAATAGTTTTCGCTCGCTGATCCGTCGTAAATTTGCGACAAATTTTTTCCGTCGCAAATTTCCGTCGCTAATTAGCATTTTTCTTGTAGTGTCATTGCTTGCTTATATGTCAATGATTTGATATATACTGAAAATGATGGTGCCATGTTTGATAAATTTAAGGAGTCTATGATGGTTGAATTTGAAATGTCTGATTTTGAAAAGATGCATTATTGTCTTGGTTTTGAAGTAGTGCAATCTGTTGCTGGAATTTATATTTCTCAAAAGAAATATGTGCAAGGGATTTTAGACAGGTTTTAGATGAATTGCAATTTTGTGAACACACCAACTGAGTTTGGTCTGAAGTTAACTAAAGATCATGGAGGAAAAAAAGGTTAATAGCACTCTTTACAAGCAAATTGTTGGCAGCTTAATGTATTTGACAAAAACAAGGCCAGACATAATATATTCTGTGAGTCTCATTAGTAGGTACATGGAGAATCCTACTGAGTCACATCTTCTAGCTGCCAAGAGAATCTTTTGATACTTGCAAGGTACTATGGATTTTGGATTGTTTTACAAGAAGGGAGAAAGATCAAACTTGATAGGGTTTACTGATAGTGATTTTGCTGGAGATCAAGATGATAGAAGAAGCACTTCAGGGTATGTTTTTATGTTGGGTTCAGGGGCTGTTTCATGGTCATCAAAGAAGCAACCAATCGTCACTTTATCAACCACTGAAGCTGAATTTGTAGCTACAACTTCATGTGTTTGTCAAGCTATATGGTTGAAGAAAATTCTTGAAGAGCTTAAGTTCAAGAGTCAAGGTGCTATTGCAATTTTCTGCGACAACTCTACAATCAAACTCTCCAAGAATCCAGTTCTACATGGAAGAAGCAAGCATATTTACGTGAAGTTTCATTTCTTAAGAGACCACACAAAGGATGTTGTAATTGATCTCATCTATTGTAGAAGTGAAGACCAAGTTGTTGATATATTCACCATGTCTCTCAAGGAGGCGGCGTTTGTGAAACTAAGGAAGTTGCTTGGTGTATGCACTTTAGAAGGCCCTGGTTAAGGGAGGGCATCTCACTGCTAGTAAGTCTTAAACTGAAAGTTTGTTTAACATCAGTTTAAGGGAGGGATTGTTGGGTAGAGTAATAAAATGCACGTCCTAATATTTAGAGTCTTTTGTTTATGTTTACCTAGCTAGTCTATAAGAGTTTGATTTCTAGTGGGAGTCTGGTACCTAGTATTTAGGAGTTTGTTTTGCAATAGTGCCGAGTCTTATGCTACACGGAGTAGTGCCTAGTTTCATGCTACATTCACGTTGTGTATTTGCCTATTTAAAGGCTGCTTGTTGATGAAAAAATATGAGAAACATTACATCTCTCAAAAGGGCTTTTTCTTCTCGTATTAGTTAACACAGACTGTGAGTTTGAGTCAATATTTTCAGTTGGACTATGGATGTTTCAGGAACAAGTCCGACCCAGTTTCCAATTCTTTTCCCATCAAAGTCTTCGAATTAAAACCATCTTATGATTCAATAACACAATAGGAAAATTCACACAAATCCAACAACTTCCAAGGTGTCATCGGATCTAGAATGAAGATCCAATCCATGACCCAACATATTACAAATCGGTTATCACCTCCTATCTTTCATATCCAAACAAAGAGAGTCATCCATACCAAACGAAAATACCAAATTTTGTGTAAAAATTTAATCTTGTGGATCGGTAGGTAGGGATGGCAGTGGACCGGGGCGGGGCGGGGGACAAGGTCTCCACCCCCGCCCTGTCTCAAAATACTAATCCCCACCCCCCCCTCGTCCCCGCCCCGCCCCCGCCCCCGCCCCGTCCCATCCCATCCCATCCCGTTCTGTCCTGTACCGTCCCATCCCCATCCCTGTTTTCTTGAAAATGAAACCAAATATTATTCGTCCTCTTCTCAATGGAACATCATATGTGATGGAAGAAACCAAATATCAGCATAAAACAATGCATAATCCATTTCAAACATTACAAATAAGCACTAATTGCACTAATTTATCAGTGGACAGGAAATCAAAGCAAAAATGTATTCAACTTGTCAATCATTAAAAGAAATACAAGTGAATAAAGAGAACCTTGTGGAAAAGATCTTCAATTTCCCATCCTCGTATATCACCTGGCAGATTTCCAACATATATTGTTCGAGATGAACGACTACTTATTGTCGCTTCAGGGGAAAATATTCAATACTATGTATTTGCAACAAAGAAAGAAAAATCTTAACCAAAGATCAATATTGCCTGGTAAACATAAGATATCATAGAAAAACGAAACGGTGTTAATGATTCAGTATTGTAACATTATGAACTCTGTCTTTCTACACGATAAACCAAACCAAAACCTAAACTATAAAATCAAACCACGAGCAATCTTTGATGTGGGTAATGCTCCACAAGCTCAAATGCTAACCTTAGACGAGGCTCACAGCAGCGGCACAGGGCGGCGACATAGATGGAATGAGGGAAGAAGGAAGGAGGGAGAGATGGCGTCGGCGACGGCCCGGCTCAAGCGAGAAATCCAAGGAAAGAGGCAAGGGTGAGAATGCAGATGGGGAAGGGAAAGATGCGACGGCTTGGACGGATAGAACATAAGGTTAGGGTTTATTTTTTTATTCAGGGTCTTTTAGTAATATGAGGCGGGGTGGGGCAGGGCGGGGTGGGGGAAAGTGTCGGTCCATCCCCGCACGGGGATGAAGTTTAACCTTCATCCTCGCCTCCATCCCCGTTTCATGCCCTCCATCCCCGGTCCAAACGAGGCGAGGCGGGACCTGCTTTCCCTATTGGTAGGGATGCAACAAAATCGTGCAGAATGTCTCCTTTTGAGTGCTATTCTTGCTCACTTATCATTATAGTCGAGCTATCAAGTTAAAGCGTTCATTTTTAGGGATATATACTCAAATAAGTCTTTTCTCAAACCAATTTGCATACTTTTAGCTAAATTCTATCATTCACGCATGCACACACATATATGGTCCACTTGACCTTTTTGAAAAAGATTTTTAAAAATAACTCGCATCCATTTTTAAAAATGCGAGAAAACTGAGAGACGAGACTCGCTCAATAGTACGAGGTTCAACCATTTCTGGCACCTTTACCAGAGGTAATTGAACCAAGGACCGAATTTATGCCTTTAACTTATTCGAATTTGCCTAAGAAATTACTTTAAGTCCTAAAATGCACAGAGAATCATGCTTGTGCTATGATTTTTGAATTTAAAGATATGTATGCTTTTGAAAATCATTTTATACTTAGAATGTATTTCAAAATTGTGTTCCAAGTGAATTTCGAACTTGATTTGAAAGATATTTAGTACATATCCATAACTAAGTGAGTGTGTGAACAAAAAAGTGTTGCATCCAAGAAATTAAATAACCTGTGATGCGCCTGCATCACTTACTCACCACGAATATTTAGCTGATTTGCATACTTTTGCCTTTGTATTTTTTTTATTTCTTTTTGCATGACATTTTTAGCCGCATGCGATGCTTAACATTAAGCATCATGTAATTAACTCAGCTACGTACCTACAAAGCACAAATGTATAAATGAAGGATTCACCACAAGAAAATATGGAATTAGCGATGACATTTAGCGACAGAATAATTCCGTCGCTAACAAGCGACGGCTTAACGAGCGAAATAAATCCGTCGCTACAATCAATAATCTTTACGAAAATAGTGACGAAACTGAATCCGTCTCAAACACCGTCGCTAATTAGCGATAGAGTTTGCGATGTAAGGTTTTGTCGCTAAATAGCGACAGATTCAGCGACAGAATAGATTCCGTCGCTATTTTGATATTTTGATTTACGACGGCTTAGCGACAGAATTATTCCGTCACTAAGCCGTCGCTAAATGTCACGTAAATCCCTAATCCCATCCCTCTTTTTCTTTTCCTGTTTCGCTGTCTCTTCAACTGCTCCCGCCCGTCGCCCTCTCCCTTCCGCCGCCCGTCGGCCTCTCTCCGGCCCCCATCGTCCACCGCTCGCCAGCCGCCTCTCCTTGTCAGCCTCCCGCCACCGCCCGGTGATGCGCAGGTAAGCGCTTCCGTCGGCAGGGGGTTGACCCCCCCGCGTTTCTGGAAGGGGGTCGCCTCTCTGCGTTTCCGGCAGCAGGGGGTCGCCCCCCTGCATTTTTGGCAGGCAAGGGGTCGCCCCCCTTGCGTTTCCGGCAAGTAGGGGGTCACCCCTCTGCGTTTTTGTCAAGGGGTCGACCCCCTGCGTTTCCGGCAGGCAGGGGGTCGACCGCCCTGCGTTTTCGGCAGCAAAGGTTCGCCCCCCTGCATTTTCGATAGAGGGTCGACCCCTTGCGTTTCCAGCAGCAGGGCGTAGGGGGTTGCTCCCCCTGCATTTCCGGCAGGGGGTCGACCCCCTGCGTTTCCGGCAACAGGGGGTCGCATCGCCCCCCTGCGTTTCCGGCAGCACGGCGTAGGGGGTCGGCCCCCCTACATTTCCGGCAGGCAGGGGGTTGCCCCCCTGCATTTCCGGTAGGGGGTCGCCCCCTGCGTTTCCAGCAGGGAGTCGCCCCCTTTGCGTTTTCGGCAGGCAGGGGGTCGCCCCCCTGCGTTTTCGGCAAAGAGGTCGCCCCCTGCGTTCTGTGAAACTGCATCTGCCTCAGGTTTTTTTTCGGCAGTTGTGACTTCATTTTAACACAGTGTTTTTTGCAGATTTCTCAACGAAACTCGCTTGTGCCCCGCCACCCGTGATAAGTAAGTGACAAAAACAATGCAAATCGGGTAAATACCCGTGGTGAGTAAGTGATGCAAGCGCATCACATGTTATTTAATTTATTGGATGTAACACTTTATTATTCACACACTCACTTAGTTGTTGATATCTAGGACTGTTTTGTTGGAGTTCGGAGATCATGCTGAGCATGATTTTAATGTATGAGAATATAAGTATTCTTATTTTTGGAGTACGAATTCCATGCTAAGCATGGTAGTAGTTAGCAGGATATTGAAGTGTGTTTGCTGCAGGTACATGTTTGACATTTGTTTGATATGAATGATTTCGATGTATTGCAATGTTTGATATGATTGTATCCATGCTTGCATGTAGTTACTTTCAATTTGATTATGTCTTTCGTGTGAAATTATATAATGAAAGCATGTTTCAAATGAATGTATCGTGTCATGAATTGTTTGCACATGAAAATATTAAGTTATCAATGCATGCATCATAATTCTTGTGATTGTATGACATCATATATTGCATGATAAATTTGATATTTTCTTCATCATAGCATTCTGATGGTTCTCTTTTAACTAGTTAGGATACTATTCGTAACATCATACGACAAAATGACTGCAAACCGTGAATGGATGTACCGTAGGATAGTGGACAATGAGTTATCACATAAATATATGGATGGTGTTGACAGTTTTATTGAATTTGCAACGGCAAGTGTCAATACAGTGGATCCCACAAGTCGGATTAGGTGTCCCTGCAAGATTTGTAAGAATAATCGATTTGTAGAACCTCATGGCGTTATACATCACCTATACAAGAAGGGTTTTGTGAGTGATTATCAAAACTGGATGTTTCATGGAGAAGAATTTAGAAACAATTTTGATGCACGGGTGAATGTGGAGCACGATAATCCATATATAAATTTGATATTTGATGTCGTAGGAACAGAACTGGGTTCTGCTATGAGTCCTAGTGATGTAAGAACTGCACGGGTATATTGATTAACTAATTGGATGCTTGATTAGTTCAAATGCGCATTTTGAGAACTTCTAACGTATTTTTTTACAGATGATGTTTCGCTTATAGACGACCCACCTACACCAGTTGATCACACAAGTCAGGAGCCAACACAGGAAGCAGAGTCTTCTCAGTCTGGCACAAGAAGACTCATTCGAATAGTGTATATCGATAATCGACCGTAAGTATTTTTTTTCAATTATTGCATATCTTATAAATATTTTATATTGATATTTACTGTGTAACAATTCATGTACAACACGAGGTTTGAGCCACAAGAAGTAGTACGAGAGATTATGAATTCACTTCTTCAACATCTACCAGGACCGGTTGCTCAATGGAAAGAGTACCCAAAGGAGGTGTTAGACAGATTGTGGTCCTCATTCACGATATACAGTTATTCCTCATAGTTAATGTGTTTCATATTTAATTTATTTAAGTAATGTCTATTAACTTTCTAAAAATATTTGTAGGCTTCGAATCGCTTCACAACTACGGTGGAAGAAAATGATGCAAGGAAGGTGTGACAGAAGGTGGCTGCCAATCGATTTGCAGACATGCTGCACACTATGAAGACTGCAACAAAAAAGCAATCTGGCGTAGTAGATGATCCATTATTGTGGAAGAGCCATGGCCTTATTACTATCAGGAGAGATTACTGAGATGAAA
The DNA here is from genome assembly GCF_984573655.1 of Nuphar pumila. Taxonomy (NCBI): domain Eukaryota; kingdom Viridiplantae; phylum Streptophyta; class Magnoliopsida; order Nymphaeales; family Nymphaeaceae; genus Nuphar; species Nuphar pumila. The sequence continues at coordinate 93,198,337 of NC_143254.1, forward strand.
TGTGCGATAAGTGGGTGGGAGATGCATTTAGAAATCACTCTGCGAAGGCTGCACAAAATCGATCGAAGATGCCCGAAGCCCATCTACACACAAGTGGATCTAAGACATTTGGGAGCCACCTGAAGAAAATGGTAACTCATCAATATATAATATTAATTTTATAAGTATTGTTGCAAACTTGTGTACTAAATCTTTTGTCATTTAACTTCGCAGGAAGCAGAAAAAGGAAGCAGTGTACCATATAAGGATGTGTTTGTTGAAACACATAAATGGAACACCACGGGAGTCTTCGTATCAAAGAAGGCGAGAACGACAACGGTATGTATTCATTCTATTAATAATCATTGCAATATATATGCAAGTTATCATAATGTTATCATTAATTATTAATGAATACTTTAAACATTATTTTGTAGAAGGCATATGAGCAACAGATGGTAGAGCGTTATGGCGATGACGCTACTCAACATCCATCACTTGATCCTACAACATTGGTGACTACAGCAGGTGAACCCCAAAAAGGTCGCGTGTTCGGGTTTGGGAGTAATATGGACACTTCACCAGTTATTGCTTCTTCCAGTTATGGCTCACCGACTTCTTGCGCCGACATAAGCTCCAAGCAGCAGACTATTCTTTCCGGTGATGATGTACACCAGATCGTTACGGAATCACTGAATAACTACTTCCATGACACCGTCGCCCCCTTTCTCCGAAATGAGATCAACAATCTTGTTCTGAACAGGGGATCTTCGATTCCAGGTCCCTCTTAGGTATAATCACATATTCAGTTTTTTGTCTGCCTTAGAACACATATGAGCATAATCGAATCACATATATAACTTTTTGCCTGCCTTAGAGCACATATGAGCATGATAGAATCACATATAGAGTTTTTTGCCTGCCTTAAAGCACATATGAGCATGCTATAATAACATATAAAGTTTTTTTATTGCCTTAGAGCATATATGAGCATGCTATAATCGCATATAAATTTTTGTGCCTGTCTTAGAGCACATATGAGCATGCTATAATCACATATTCAGTTTTTTGACTGCCTAAGAACACATATGAGCATGATAGAATCACATATAAAGTTTTTTTGACTGCCTTAGAACACATATGAGTATGCTATAATCACATATTCAGTTTTTTGACTGCCTAAGAACACATATGAGCATGCTATAATCACATATTCAGTTTTTTGACTGCCTTAGCACACATATGAGCATGATAGAATCACATATAGAGTTTTTTTATTGCCTTAGAGCACATATGAGCATGCTATAATCACATATAAAGTTTTTTTGCCTGCCTTAGAGCACATATGAGCATGCTATAATCACATATTCAGTTTTTTGACTGCCTAAGAACACATATGAGCATGTTATAATCACATATTTAGTTTTTTGACTACCTTAAAACACATATGAGCATGCACAAATCACATATAGAGTTTTTTTACTGCCTTAGAACATATATCATTTATGATAGAATCACATATAATTTTTTTTGCTTTGCCTGCCTTAGAGCACATATGAGCATGCTATAATCACATATTCAATTTTTTGACTGCCTTAGCACACATACGAGCATGATCGAATCACATATATAGTTTTTTGCCTGCCTTAAAGCACATCTGAGCATGGTAGAATCACATATAGAGTTTTTCTAGCTGCCTTAGAACACATATGAACATGCTATAATCACATATTCAATTTTTTGACTGCCTTAGCACACATATGAGCATGATAGAATCACATATATAACTTTTTGCCTGCCTTAGAGCACATATGAGCATGATAGAATCACATATAGAGTTTTTTTATTGCCTTAGAACACACATGAGCACATGATAGAATCACATATAATGTGTAATTTATTTCATTATATTTTGTTTATCAATACTTACTGTTCTTTTCTTGTGTAGGCTGCTAGCGATAATCAGCGTAGCGGAGCTGAATGGACAGATAAAGGCAATGAACAAGAAGACACACAAAATCTTGGCGATTATTAGAGAACTGTGTTGAAGAAGTTCTATTTTTTTATGTTTCCTAATTGTAATTGTTGAATTGTAAATAATTAAACTTGTTAATTTTAAGGTGGAACGATTAATTGTTGTAGATTCTTTTATATGAAATTTTTTGTGTGGTCTGTTTTTTATTTACAGGAAATATAAATTGTACAAGAAATATAAATTGTACCGTTCTTAGTATTTAATTTTCAAATAAATTATTTTAATTTTTTTTCATGTTTACGATGGATTAGCGACGGAACCATCCGTCGCTATTCATATAAATCTAGCGAAGACATAGCGACGGACGTAAATCCGTCGCCAAGCCGTGGTCGCCGTTTAATACTGGCGGATTGACGACAGAATACAACGCTCGTTAGTCCGTCGCAATTAGCGACGGACCTGACGACAAAATAAATCCGTCGCCAGTTAGCGTCGAAAAATTCGCGACGTAAGCATACCGTCGCCTCGTCGTCGCTAATCCGTCGCTACGCCTGTTAGCGACGGATTATCGACGGAATGTGGTCGTCGCTAATCTACTGCTTTGTTGTAGTGATTGGCCTGCGGTGCCTTTTTCATGGGTGTGCCGTCGGTTGAAATATTGGCTCACAACATAATGCAATGAGGCAAACAGTGGATTACGATAGCCGTGCACTTTATGTGCGGTGGATTGCCGCAGCTCACATGAAGCGTCAAAAGTTTGTTGGAACTCTAAAGGCGATTTCTCGTCTCAGCTTAGCAACCCCAGATTAGGTGAGACCACCCACTGAGTTTAAGCAAATCAATAAGCGAAAGAAAAGTACAAGGATTCCCCTAGTAATGACGGGCGAACTGGGAATAGCCCAACTTGAGAATTGGTAGGCTTCACCTTCCGAATTGTAGTCTATAAAAGCGTCTTCAACGACGGATTGGACCCAAGTCACCTGGAAGGGGGCGCCAGAGAGGGTGAGAGCCCCATCGTGTCCGAACCCTGTCGCACCATGAGGTGCTGTCATCGAGTCGGGTTATTTGGGAATGCTGTCGACGGCGATGAGGGTGAGAGCACCATCGTGTCAACGCAGTGCTTGTCGACATCACAACAAATTATGTAACTACAGTCTTTCCCCGTTAATTTGCCGTAAATATCACAACAAAATCATGATATTTTGCTATGTGATAATATCATGATATTTTGAAAGTATTGTGTGATATTTTGACCATTTAAAATGGCTACCAAATTATGGCTACTTTCTCTGCTATATTTTTGAAATATTACGAATATTTGTCACTATGGGTAAACCTGATTTTATATGGTGACACCGGATCTTGTATTGAAAAATTGATGGAAACAAGCAATTACGTAAAAACCTATAACATGGGTAATATTCAATCTAAGAGTTGAATGGTCGTCAAATAAAACATCGATTCAAATCCAGGTGGTTCAACCCAATGGTACCACTTAAATCTGAACCCAAACCGACTGAACGTTCAGTTTTTTTTTAACTCAGAGAAACCACCCCAGGCGCAGAGATCTAGTTGCGCTGGGTCAGCCTGTTGTACTTTCGGTCACTGTCCTGTCAGTGTAAAATTCTGAGTGTTTACCCCTACTCAAAGAGTCGCCAAGCTTTGGCTTCCACAGGGGGGTGACACCCATGGAGATTTGAACCTAAGCTGCCTGTCAAACCGAGTTTTTATTTGAAGATATGTTCTAGAAAACTACATTAGATTTGGGTCGGATGTCCGACCGAATGCAATCCATCCGCACCTCTAACCTCATGAAAATGATGCAACACCTAAAAATGAGCCCAAAAGAAAAAAAAACATATCAAATGCAGCTCCATCTGGCAAGCTAAATGGATCTACAATATGACCATCATCTGATCTTTGCATTTAACTTGAATTGCATACATCATGTTTTTTGATGATGAGGAATGCTTGCCCAAGAGAGGAAAACCATGGGTGGGTGTTTGTGCTCGGTGGTAGAATATGAGACTTCGATTTTAGTCCCATATCGATGAAGAGAGCAGAGTGAGAGGGGGTGAAGGGTGTATAAAGTGAGGTTGAGAGGAATGCTCAATTCATACCTTTCTCGGCCTTTTGGCTAAGATCAAGTGTAGTATCTGTTCTTATCAGTTTAATATCTGATATGTGGTCCATGTGACCACACGATATTAAATTAATTTCTTTTGGGGGAAGGTGCCACCACATTAGCTTGCTACTGGGCCCTTCGAGCGTCGCCCTTGCGTTGCACTACTGCACGGGCCTGGCGCTCCCGTACCAATCTCTAATGATAAAATTTTATTAGTTTATCGATTGTGGGGTTTCATTTTCAGTAATGGAAGACGTGAAAACCGGTTGGATTCATGCTGGGTCGTGGATCAGATCTCCACAATTTATTCTATAAAAACTTTTAAGATGTGTTGGATTGGTATATCTGTCTTTTAGGATTGTGATATATGATCCTGTGATGGTTTCAACTCTTAAGGACTTCGATGTGAAAATAAAATTTGAAACTTGGTGGAACAACTTGTTCAACACACTTGCTGAAAATATTGACTAAAAGTCTAAAATACACAAAGTCTGATCTGATAAGAATGAATCTGATCCATAGATTGGATCTTGTTGCATGATCTGTATAAGAAATTCAGGCTGGAGGTCCAACCAAACCTGACCCATTCACTACTTGGACTGAAAGGGCTCGGCAATCGGCAAGATCCGCCTCAGCCCAATAAGTCCTGTGCCCAGCTCAAACCCTACAAGAGTCTGGTTGTCTTTTGCGAGGCTGAGACCGGGTCAGGCCTGTCAAGCCATAACAAGGCTTGGTCAAGCTAGGATGGGGTGACACGATGTCCACCAAAGAATTCCAAGGATCATGTTCAGCAACACTTGAAACATTTATACCAACAGGCTCCGCTTGTCTGGTAGGAGCAACTAGTGCACCTCACCTTGTGTTGGGACGTTGCAGGTTCAAAACCCAATGGTATAATTGTATAACTGGTAGTGGTCTGCCTAACCACCCAGCTTGCCTTTCAAGAATAAAAATGAAACATTTTATGGTAATTTTCATTAAGCCATGTTACATGCATCATTACCGTGTGCATATTAGGTAAAAAAACTGTTTACAAAGTTATGGTGAAGGATATAAAACCAAATCTGTTTGCACCTGACCCCCGTTTTTGATACCTGGTGCAAACAGTTATACACAATCTATACCCTAACCAAGCAAAACCCAAATCCGATATGCACTTATGCCCATTTTATACACAGACAGAAATTACTTTATACAATCTGTACCTCAACCCAAACCTGTTTCATTTCTGACAACCCAGTACTGGACAAGTAAAATTCTGTTTACAAAGTTATTGTGAAAGGTATAGAAGCAAACATGTTTTGACCTGACCGTTTTATTGCCTGGTGCAAACAGTTCAAAGCAATCTATACCCCCAAATGACTTAAACTGAAACCAGGTATGTACTTGATCCAAATCCAAATCCAAATCCAGTCCTGGACATTCTGTAACCCGAACCCAATGCACAACATTTATGATAACTTTAATCATAATAAGGATTCATAGAAATATCATAGCACTAATCCAATTGGCTTCCTTTATGATAACTGGATTACTAGCTCTAAAAAGCAAAAAAACAAAAAGTAATTGCATTCAATTATTGATTTTGATTCTTTCTAAATATAAACCAATATTTACATATTTTCTTTTTTTTAAATGGAAAATTTTCATTTAAATCGATAATTTGGTTAGTTTTCAGTAATATTCTTTTTGTCTTCAATTTTTTGCATAATTTTATAATAGTGATCTTTAATATGCTTTACGAATTACAAGTGTTCATAAATATAATAAGGCTTTTTAATGTATAATCTTGTTTTTTTAAGAGAATGCATTATCTTGTTAAAGGAGCATCCAACTAAATTAAGAATGAGCTCGTGACAAACACAACCCATTTATACCCTAACCAGTCTATACTTGAATACATTAACCCCTACCGATCTACAATACTCGATCTTGGGACGACTAGCCTGCTTTGTACTTGAACCGATTAACGCATACAGGTCTAATTTTTATACCCAGTTAAAAAATGGGTCTACTTAATTACGACCTGGCCCATTTGCATCCCAACCCGCTAAAACCCATATGGGTCCACAATTTTCAGCCATACCCACACTGGACGAAAATCAAGCTGGATCGGTTCCAGATGTATTTAGATCCAATTAAAATAAATTGACAACAGCTGAACTCCAATCCACCCCTTGATTTTTGGATATGGTCCAATAAATAATCGGTCTTGATATTCGTCTTGGCCAACCGTATTTTCAGATCATGCTGGATCGGTACAAGGATCTAATTAAGGCAGTATGTTCCAGTAGGATCCAGTTCCGGGTCCAGGTGAAGGTAAACCTGTTCATGAAGTTGGCCTAGTTCCTGTTCGGACCTATTTACACCTTGAGTGCCGGACCTACTTGCGCCCCTATGTAAGGCATCAAACCCTTGGGCTGCTCACGATGCCCAAACAAGCAGACCTCGAACATGTAAAACTAAAGACTGGGCTGTCCCAGTTTTAGGAGTAAACCTAGAAAGTGGAGCATGACCCGAACCATAGAAGCTCAGTTTCAGGGCCAAACCGAGCTCAACGATAGAGGCTCTGTTCCTGAGACCAATGTGACGCGGCTTAGACGAGCAACAGAGATGGTAGGACTGGAGGAGTTGAAACCGCATACGAGGGAACGTTGTAGTCTGTTCTGTTTTGTTGGGTGGTTTCAACAAATGAAAATCAAATGAATGTGTTGGTCCCATATCGATCAGCGAGAGATGTTGGTGGCCAAGTCTCTTGTATATAAAGGGGTGGGATGCAATCGTTTAAAATCACTTAGCCGCGTGATGAGCACAGAGCGAACTATTCTTTCGCCTTTTACTAAAAAATACCGTGTGCTCGCCACTTAAAAACGGCATACGCCTATTTTTGGAGGGCGTTTTCCTCAAGGGGAAGCCCTAGCAATATTCTTGATCTAAATTCTTTTTTTCGATGGGTCTATGGGTTTTTTGTCATGTTTTTTAAAACGTAAACGTTTAAACTTTTTGGAGGCAGAAATTATCTGAAACGTGGTCCACTTGACTACACGATATTTAATTAATTTGTTGTGTGGCAGGGTTGCCATCTCATCGGGTTTGCACCATAGATCCAACTTTCTGATATCCACACCAATAAGTTTGACTTGATCCAATAGACTTAGTTCATGCACACAGGGCTTGATCCATGTTCGGACGAACCTGAACCGCAGAGTATTGTTTTCCTATAAAAGTCACATTACACAGTACAACCCCAACATGATCCAACTCATTTTCTTGGGTTCAGCTCCACCAAGTGAAGCCTGGACTTAAACATGGATCTGATTCTCATGCCATCTCAGATCCAAGTCCTGATTCAAATCTTCTTCTACATAATTATAATGGGTTCAACATGCAAATCAATCCGATCTAGCCTAGGTCTGACCTCCTGTCAGTTCCTGGCTAAACCGACTGTTTCCTATGGACAAAATAGTCATTTCCTTTGACAGTGACCCAATCTAAATTCCGGATCCAGTGTTCTTTCCATCCTTTGATCTTAACTTACACTGTGTGCAACCCTGGTCAAAGGGTCAAGTTAACTTCGCCAAAGTTGCTTTAGGTCACCAACTCCTTTTTCAATTTTACCAAGCAGTTCAAACTATACCAACTAAAATATCAAAGCTTTCGGACCCAGCAAACCTCGCTGATTGGGCCTAGCTAAGTGGGGCATTTGATTTGCGGACAGAGTTAGACAACAACACCATGTCATGTCCACGGACAAGCCTAGACAAGAACCCAAGACCAATCAATTTTTTTTCAAAAGTGTTCCTGTATTTCAGGGGGGGGGGAGGGCGAAACTCCCCCGTGCACGAAAAAGCCTTTCGGAGGGGCATTTTTTCAAAGGTGTCCAGCCCATCTGCGCATCCCATATTTGGTTGGGCATGCAGGCCCCATGCATTGCATGAATGACGGACACCACGGTCCGCGCAATCAAACGCTCCCTGTCCTCAATTCGGTTGAATAGAGATGGTCAAGCTTCTGCTTTTTTACAAGAAGTGGTCATGAGTCGGTCTCAGTCAAGTGAGCCTTAACCAGAACCAATGATGTAGTCAACTACGCCACTTGTTGACCAGGTTATCTCGATCAAGCCCACTTATCTAATGACGTCGTTCTAACAACTGTCATCAGTTTTGCTAGAATTCATGTCATCCATTGTGCCACATTGACTGCTGAGATGACAATTGGGACGTCATGGTCCGTCAAGCTCGCGTGCACGATCACGGGGCCAACCGATCCGCAATGGCCATGCAAAGAAAACAGATATTTCCAAATAAATTAAATAAAAACAAACTCACTAAATACGTCCATAAATACAGCACTAGAGATAGAGATAGAGATAGAGATAGATATAGATAGAATGTGTGTGAGAGAGAGAGGGCTTCAATGGCGACTCTTGCAATGATGGTGGCCTTCCTCACACTCTCATTAGGTGAGAATTATTGACCAAAATAAGTTGGTGAATTCTCTTTTAGTATGGCTCAATTCTTTTTTCCTGTTTGGTTCATGCTTTCTTTTTTGTGATTTTTTTCTTTGCAGCAAGCAATGCATCTGGGACTGTGCTTATTACACTGTTAAACAAATGCCCGTATACTATTTGGTCGGGAACATTATCCCACAACGACGTCCTAGGCAATGGCGGATTCGTGTTACAGACCAGTCAGTCCATTGCGCCTTCGATGCCTAGCATATGCTAACAAATAAGTCCTAGGCTCAGACCGGGTGCAACTTTTATGCTTCTGGAAATGGCAATTGCACCACTGGAGACTGACAACTTAGCATGTGCTAACTAGTGTGAGTTTTGTAAAACAATTTTTAAAACAATATTTTTAATGAAAACAAGTGTGAAAGTCAGACACCAAAAATATAAAAACTGACTCGCACGAGTGGCAGAGTCCAGGTCAAACTCAAGAAACGAAAAATACTTCGTATTCAACACAAAGTCTAACTACTCTTTATTGACAAAAAAGAAAAAAATTAATTAAATAAAAAAGTAATGTCCTACGCAGAGAGCTTAAACAAATAAATATAAATGGTTTTATTACAGACCCAATTAATAAATAAAAGAATTAAAATCCTAATCTAAAAGAAAGAAAAAAAATTTGCAGTGCTTGAGTCTTCTATAGTTCCTTTCTTTGAATTGATTTGCTTCCCTTTATCCTTCCCTCTTTAAGTAATGCTTGTTTTCTTGAACTTTTGATTTTCTTAAGGTACTTCTGAGGGAACCTTCGAGGACAAAAAAAGGGCTTTATCGCACGTCTGAATGTTTTCCAGAAAAACACAAAAATAAAACAAACAGCAGAAAAAAGAACAAAACTAAACAAAATCTAAGAGTTAATTCATTAAAAATCAATCAAAACAAAGATTCAAACTAACTAGTAACAAACTACTAAAAGACGAATTAGAAAAAGTACCTAACAAACATGAAACAAGTGAACAACAAACTAACTAAATCTACTGATAACAAATCAAAAATAAACTTATACTAACTCTAAACAACTAAGATGCAGATTTAAATTAATCAATAAATTCTACCAAACTATATGAACCGGATCAAATAAACCAACTAATGTGAAACAGCTAATGACATAAACAATTATGGAATGAACAACCTAATGAACTAAACACTTAATGCAATAAATACTTGTCAATTGAGAGACCGTCTGAAGTAAACAACTAATAAAGTAAATGACTAATGAACTACTAATGAAATAAAATAAACCAACGTCTGCTATAAACAACACGCTTTAAACAATTAAGGCATTAACTACTAGGGACTAAACAATATATGAATTAAAGCATGTTAATTGACAGCCCACTAATATTTAAAAGATGTTAAACACCTACAGACTTAATGGCTAATTAATAAAATCTAAAAGTTAGCTAAAAAGAATTAAACAATGTAATTTCACTACTGATAGGTGACCGAACGTTATGCTAACCCTAACCTACTTAAGTCAACACATGATAAACTATAAACTATGTATCTAACCTCCTTACTAAAAAAATATCAGCTGCATACACTCAATTGAATTACGTACTATGTGGTGAACAGCGACTCGTGATTACACACAGCGTCTTCACGCTGTGTAGCGTGAATGATGCTGTATGTAAAAGAAGATTTTTAAGCAACTTTTTCACGCTAGCATGTTGGTGGTGTTCTGGACTGAATCGCTGCATATTATCACACTGTACTTGAACTATAATAGCAAATAATATAAACACTACCGAACAATAAAACACACTCTATGGATCGGCTATAAAAAAAAAATAGATTTTTAAGCGATGCTTCTTAAAACAATCAAATAGAAATGGAGTAAAAAAGTATGAATCAATGAAATTAGATTTTATGATGCATATGAATTAACCTAAGCTGTGAAAACAGAACAAATAGAAATCAGATTATACTGTATACAATGAGTATGCAAAAAATCAAAACAATGTTCGCTAGGAATCTAAACTACAGAGACAAGAGAGAAAGAAGCAAACCGTTGCAGATCCCCTCCGATAGAAGGGTTGAGAAGAGAAGATGATTGATCCCAGCTGCATACACCCAACAAAGAAGGTAAGAAAAGCCGAAGAAGATGGGGTTTAGAAGATCGATGAAATAAAAAATAAGAATAGGAAGAAGGAAGAATAAAAAGAGAAAAAAAATCGGCCAAGAATGAAGAAGAAAAATGAAGAAGAAAATATGAAGGCAAGAGGCAAGAGAGGCAAGAGGGCTGCTGGAAAAAACTTTTTTTCAGCCCTCAAAACTACTATTTATAAGCCTAATTAGGTTAAAAACAAAGTTTTCAAAAGGAGTCTAAAATATTTTTCAATTTCCAAAATATGTTTTCTCTTAAAAATGTATTTTTCAAAAGGGTATTTTCTAAAATTAATTCAAAGTAATAAAGTAAGTCCTAATCTAACTAAATTATGAATTTGAAAAATTCTATCTAATAAAAATACAGAAAAACACAGGGCCGAATCGAAAAATATGATTTTTTTTTCTGAAAATTGGGTTTCAAAGCAATTTCTCGAAAACTACGATAAAGACAAGTTTTTAATGCGATTTTACACTGGATCATGCATAGAATAAGATGAATAAACATGTAAAATGTATGCATGATCATTAACAGTGGGGGCACTCCACTGATCACATTGGCAAAATTCATGATCGGCGATGCGAAGGACTTCTACGACGTGAGCCTGGTGGATGGGTACAATGTCGGGATGGGCATCCAGGCCGTTGGCGGCTCTGGCGACTGCCAATATGCTGTGTGCATGGCAGACCTATATGCTGTGTGCATAGCAGACCTGCTCAATACTTGCCCGACAGAGCTGCAAGTAGGTGAAAGAGGAGAGGTCGTGGCGTGCAAGAGCACATGCTCGGCCTTCAACTCGCCGGAATATTGATGCACCGGTGATCACTCGTCTCCAGTGACGTACCCGCCGATGAAATACTCGGTCATGTTCAAGAATGCATGCCCCGGGGCTTACAGTTATGCCTAGGACGATGCATCAAGCACATGCGCATGCACATGCACATGCACTGCCTCAGACTACGTGATAACGTTTTGTCCCTAATGGTGTCTAGCTAGCTCTGGCAGGTTTAGTTTCAATAGTGGTCGGTACTCGGTACCGTTCCTGTTCGTTATGATCATGTTGATCTGGTGACGCTCTTCTTAGAGATTAATCAATACAATTGGTTCGTTTATATTAAATTATTTTCTCTTTGGTACTGTTTGATTGGGAACTTTCAGATGGTAAAAGCCCGTCTGGTTTTGGTGGGATTTAGATGGAGAGTCGTTGACACACCAATCACTTTTCGCGCTTACAAATATAGTCTCGGATCTCATTCTCGGGAAATGTCGGCAAGGGGAAATCTCGTGATATTTTGGAAAAGTAAGTTTTTCTCGGGAAAATATCAGTCTATATAAATATATAAAATATATAAGATATACATAAATAACATAGTCACATACCATGCAGGCTTGTCCATGAAAGACTGAAGATTTGGCCAATCTGCACGGCAAAATTTCTTAATAGCATGTTTAGCCAGTGGATTTGAAAGTCATGGAGGGAATAAGGCTACGTTCGGGAGCTGGGAGTCGGAAGGAGTTGGTGAGATTGAAAAAGTGGAAGCTGTCAATTCCTGGAATCGGCAGCTATCCCTTTAGGAGGTGGTAGTTAACAAATCCAATTTTGAGTGCAAACACAAATGAAAGACCATCTCACCTTCTTTCTCTTTTCCATAACCTTCTCAACGTCATTCTCTTAAACAATCACCATCATAGTGCTTTGACCAAATTTAAACACAAATCTTCAACAGCCATCCCAACTCACAGCTACCAATTTAAACTCAAGGTCTTCAATTTTTGTGGGTTCGATACTTCACGCAGTTATCAAATTCTTAAATACATGGAAAGGGCCTCCAACTCCACACCAACTTAATAAACTATAGTCATAACATGAAACTAACAAAACAAGAAACCAGTGAACTGTTTCCTTGTTCAACAAGACACCGGCTACTTTGATAATTTAATGAAGATGGTGCAACTCAGAAAAGTGCTGATAAACCTTTACAGACAGCGAGCACATCGCTTTGGCCTTCACTCCAAAATGTATCAATGATAGTCATGGAATATGTAACAAACTATCCATCAAGATAAACATGAAATATGCAACTTTCCATGAGACTAAGGTTTTGGTTCAATTCAAAGTAAATTCCTACTTGCTTATGCCCAATAGACTCCAGCAGACACGTCAGGATTTTGGCAGACTTGGGACTCAGCCCTGCTTGAGCATGGCAGCCACGTCCAACTATATCCTTAGGGTGTCCTTATAGAGGCAACGGCTACTCCCACCAGATTACCACAGCAAACCCCAATCTTGGTTCCCAATATCAATCAAGATACAAGCCTGGTAGGATTCCTAGCGTCAGCCCGGTTCAATGTTTGATCCCTGACTCCAGCTCCATTGGGATTTGACTTATCAAAATTGACACCTTATCTTTCCTTGTTATACTCTTGACAAACATACACTTGAAGGTGACCTTGAATAATAGAGGTGCAAGGCTAAGAGGTCCCGCATCAACCTATAAAGCAACAAGGGCGAATACCATAATCAATAAGCTTTACCACTAACAAAATTGCTTTCAAGCATGTATTGATTGACAAAAAAGTTTCTGCTTCTGGGGAGCGTGGCTTACATTCAGGTTTTCTTATCCGATTGACCATTTTCAGGAGGATGATCTCCATTCTCCGTTACTCCGCTGTCAAACCCATGGTAAGGAGCATCAATCATGGGCAATGGAACTGGACGGCCCTCAAAATCTTGAGGAAAACAATCGAAATCAGGACCAAAGTTGAAGCGCACCACACAGTTGGGCTGGTTTGGAAGAGTATACATTGAGGCTGCAGGGTAGTACCTTCCGCCATTCAAATCAGTAAATGCAACACCTTGACATATGCCATTTCGGAAGAAAGATATTTGGCTGCCTGCACAAATCAGTTCCAAGTGCCAGAATGCAAGTGAAAATCATGTGCTAATATAAGACAAAGATGATGTCTATAAAAAAAATCATCGAAAAAGATGAACATAATTTGCTAGCCAGAATTATCTTATAAGAGCCGCACCTTATTCATTGTACATTCTCAGCACAATGTAGACCATGCCCCATGCGATAACTTATCTAGCATGGACTGCAATTTACATTGACGAACTAAACTGATGCTCCCCTAGAGAGTGAAATTGTGTTGTTATTGATGCATAATTGCATATATACGACTTATTACCAGACATTCATGTGAGAAGCAACACAATCAGAACCTATGGTCACACCACTAGCAATTAGGGCAGACTATGACACTAAAGCCGGTAAACAAGGCAATTAGGCAACTGGGAGGCATGCAGCTCGAGCTTGCTCAAGCTCCCACATAAACTCAATTCTGAACTTTTGAGGTTGCTTGAGAGAATGCTAGAATCTGAGCACAAGGATCTCTCTCTCTAAACAACCTCAAAGTTCAAGATTGAGTTTGGTGGCTTATGAGCCTGAATGTGGGAGCTTGATCAAGCTCGAGCTGCATGCCTCCCACTTGTCTAAATGGTGGGAGTGAATAAACCATCAGATAATTTGAAACATCTGCACATGATGAAGAATTGATTTTTTTATAAAACAGAAAGAAAAGGAATCTCATTACTACAACAAATGTTAATTGATGCAAAGGGGACCACACAATTTTTTTTAAAAAGAGTTGAGGAAAATCTGTGATTAAGGTTTCAATCAGCAGTTCTATAAGCTAGTAGGAACATCCAAAACATAAAAAAACATACAATGGCAAATTAAGGAAAAAAAGTTCGAGTATAATAACAAACAAATCAGCATTAATAAAATCCATCAGAAAAAAATTGCAGAAAACTCCGAAAAAAACAATTTGGCTTTGTTATCCTTGTGCAACTTTTGCCCCTCAAATCAGACATGGATTGTTTCTCTGGACTGTACCTCAGACCAAGTATCAACCATAGCCATGTGACGCATTAGACAGGAAAATGTTCATGATAATGCAACAAGCAATCTGAAAGTAGCATCACTAACCAATCCGACAAAACATGGAGATGGTATCTGAATAGATTCCACAAATATGGAGCCAACTAGCATGCCAAAAAGACACTAAATTTTTTATTAGGAAATTAACGACATTCATCAACAACATTACACCATAATGGATACAAAATTTCTTGGGTATGTGCTTGAAAACTAAAGGTGCTAAATACTGTATTGATAACATTTGCTGACTATACTAAAATGGTTCTACCTATAAATGTGATACCTAACTTCTCACATGTTCCCAGAAGGTCAGAGTAGGCGTGAATTCTGCCATTTTGTGACCCACCATATTATAAGTTACTATGCATTCAGCCTTATTCCCTCCTTGGAGGGCATAGTCCACTCCAGTGTACACAAATATATCCTCAATCTGAATATTTGAGGACAGTTCATGAAAACCATGACAAATATAAAGGAATTTCCGTTTTTTCACAAAATCAATCTATCATGAGACCTAGTCAGCCTTGGTGCTATGCTCGAGTAGATGGATTCGGGAAAGTGGAGAGATAAGATGGAGAAGATACTATAGGAGAAGCCTGACACAATGTGTGATGACTTACCAATAAAAAATTAACTATACTACCAAGACACAATATGTGGCCCAAGACAGATTTGTTCAAAGAGGCATGCCAAGAAACCAGTTTAGTTACCTGAGTATTCCTCCTAGGAGTTTTATGATTTAGGATATCGCCTATAAGAAAATGAAAAATCAGATCAATTGTACTAAAGTCAGTAGTGGCTGCAAATGGTGCCAGTAAAATCAAATACAACAAGATAATGAGAAGAGGTTACTTGCCAATCTTCCTTTCACTAATGTGATCTTTTCCTTGTTCTCAAACCAAAGATTTTCAGGTTTCCTAATTAGCTCATGTACTGGTTTACAATAGTTTTTCGATTTTCAGATTTCCTAATTGAGTTTTAATCTGATGGGTTAGAGCTCAGTGCAGTTTGATGGTATAGCAGAAAACTTAAATTCATGATAAAAGAGATGTTAAGATCTTAGAAGGATCCTTGACAGCTAATGGAAAAACTTTCATATTTAATTCTTAAAATCATGATATGAACAGTGGACCCGTGATCAATGGCCAAATCAACGACAGATCGCAGTTTTCCTATTAAAAGATTGGGTAGCCCCAGTTTTCTTTGTAAATCGCTGGACTGCCAATTCGCTGATTGCAGTTTAGGGGAGATACATTGCCATTCCACAATAAATGGGCTAGTTCAACTGGGGTTGGTAGATATATATATATCATAGTCACCGATATTTTGAAAATATCGCGATATCATTGGCAATTTCAAGGTTGCTGATAATATCGGGGATATATCGTGAAAATTTCAAAATATCGCGATATTTTATGAGTTTTTTTTAATTTAAGTTTGCATTTCCTATTGTTTTGTTTCTTTTATGTTTTAAAACCTTTAAAACATGTTTTTTTATATTTTTGAAAGAAAAATAATACAAAACTTGTTATTTTCTTAGGTTTTTTGTTGTTATTTATATTTTTCATTTTTTTAAACTCCTGAGATATTCCCGAGATTTATCAACTTTTGAAAATCTCTCTGAGATATACCCTCGCCAAGAAATTACCTTTAATGATACAGGTGACTATGATATATATATATATATATATATATGTCGAGAGAGAGAGAGAGAGAGCTTATACACTTTAAATGAGCATCAACGAGTGCAGAGAGAGAGAGTGACATAGGAAGGGGGGAACTTATATTTTAAATGAGCATTAACATATGTTTGTGTGTGTGAGAGAGAGAGAGAGAGGATTGTGGAGGTGGGGAGAGAGAATTTATTCGTCGTCATGTAAAGATAAAAATAGCATAATAACAAAACCAGAATTACCTAAAATCCATCAGTAAAATGGGACAATATTAAGTTATTAACTATTCAAAAACTGAAAATATTTTATATACTCAACTTTCTATAAGTGATTGCTTATTTGATATGTTTAGTAATAAAGTAAAACTAATCACTTTTTTAGAATTAAGTCAACCATAATTTGCTTTAAATTTCATTAATTTCAGAATTTTTGCTGTCATACGTTCTATAGATTGATTTTATTTCTTTTAGTAAGAATATTAACATGCTATCAAGTTTAAAAGCATATTTAGATAAGTCTTTCTATACATATAATTTATCTGTTTATAGTTATTAATAATAAATCATGACTTTGCCAATTAATCATGATTTATGACTCACTGATTAATTGCATTACAGCGAAGAGCTTGCATGCCAAAGTTGACCGATTTTTTTCCCAATCAATCATGATTTACAGAGAAGGGTAACCCTCAAGAAATTGCGGAGGATGGGTGTGGCTACTATGAACATGAACGATCTCAACTTTAAAGTATGTTTGAGAAATGGGCATCAAAAGCATCAAAGAAAAAGGAAGTTCATTGTGGCTTTTGGGAATCAAGGATTCCCAAAGTCACTTTTGGTTGTTTGAAATGAGTAAATTAGTAGGCATGGAAAAACATGGAAACAATTTTCCATCCATCAATTTTTTGTCCCTTGTTTTAGATTTCCTTCACAACGAAGAAATATTTGTCAATTCCTTCTTTGGTAAAAAATTTCAATTCTCTTGAAGATACCTAGCCAATTATTTTTAGAAAATTTAGCCTATACTGAAAAAGGTGCATAGGATCCGATCCATGGATCCGATCCATGTACCTTTTCTATGTAACATGTAATGTAATTTTTTGTTTTTCATTTATCGGGTCTGGATACACCAGACCCGGACCCATACCTTAATGTAACTTAAATACCTAAGTTTAGGTCACGATTTCAGATAGAAATCGTGACAGCCGAAGTCGCTCTCTCCCTTTTCTCTCCCTCTCTATTTCTCTTCTCTTTCTCAATACAGGAACCGAGAGAAAAATTTACATGGTATCAAAGCCAAGATCCAACTAAGGGTGGAAGTGGATTCCGAAGGTGCCGAAAATAAGGTTTGAGGTTTCGCCTACTCTTTTCTTCATCTCCTTCAGTTTTTTCTTTTACCACGATTCCAATCTCCACTTCTCCTTTCTCTTTCTGTTTTCCCACCTTTTTCTTGCTGTGAATCTCTAATATCACGTGGATTTCATTTCCACAATCTCTTCTTTTAGTGGATTCACATTCCACGTGAATCCCTAATCTGTTCACGTCACACAGGATTCACGTGAATCCCTAATCAGTTCACATCTCACGTGAATCTTGGTTTTTTTTTATCCTTTCTGTTTCCTCATTTTTTCACGCAGTGAATCCCTAATCGTTTCACATCTCACGTGAATCTTAATTTTTTTATCACGGTTTCAATATCAACCTCTCGTTTTCCCCTTTTTCGTTTTCCCAATTTTTTTCACGCAGTGAATCACACGTGAATCCCTAATTTCACGTGTACTTCATTTCTGCGATTACTTCATTTAGTGGATTCACATCTCACGTGAATCCCTAATCTGTTCACGCAGGATCCAACAAAATTTTTGTTGTTCAGCCTGCTGTGGGACAGAAAATCTGTTTCATTCCTTTGCCTTAAATTTTTTTTCGTATCATTCTTGTTTTGACTGTTACAAGTGGGATTCACATTGAAAACTCAGTGCTTTCTTCTGACAGTTTCTGATCGGTCTATCCTTGAGTTACTACAGCCGAAAAAAAAAAAAAAAGCCATCAGCAAACCACTCTGACTGCAGATTGAGCAATCTGTCAATACTGAAAAACTCAAAAAAAAAGGCGGTTCTCCTTCTTGTTAAAACCCTTTTCATGGATCTTCATTCCTCTTCATCCAACCTTTCCTCAAGTTTTCTCACTCAACTCGTTTCTGAAAAGTTAACTACCTCAAACTTCTTGATTTGGAAGAGGCAAATTATTCCTTTTATAAGGAGTCAAGGTCTCTTAGGTCACCTTGATGGAACCACTCCCGTCCCACTCGAATTTGTTACGAGAGAAGAAAAAGACGACAAAGGAGTAAGTTCAATTGTGTGTGTCAAGAATGTTGAGTACCTCAACTGGGAAAGGAAAGATCAATCAGTGGTTGCTTACATCACTTCCACCTTGTCCCAAGAGGTCCTTGTTGCCATCCCCGACAATTGTACTGCTCTGCAACTTTGGGAAAAATTGGTTCAAACATATTCACAAGTTTCGCAAGCGAGAATGGTTTTTCTCAAGAGGGAATTCCAGATGTTGAGAAAAGATTCCATGACCATCATGGAATATCTGAACAAGATGAAGACTATCACAGATCAACTTGCAGTTATAGGATGCACGGTGAATGACAACGATATGGTACAAGAGACTCTGAGTGGATTGGGATCCGACTACAACATGATCGTCACTTCCTTATTATGTCTTCCTGCTCTACCTACCTTTGATGAGTTGCGAGCAAAATTAATTCAGTATGAGATGACTCTGAAAGGGTTCTCTGAGGAATCTCACGTTCACACAAATTCTCAAGAAGTTTTTGCCACAGGGGTGTCTTATGGTAGAGGACGCGGACGAGGAGGACAAGGGTGAAGTGGACACAGAGGGCGTGGTTTACTTCCCACTCCAAATATGTTAGCTCATGCGCAGGGGCCAAGATCCATTCCTACCTGCTTCCTTTGTAATAAAAAGGGGCATATCAAGGCAAATTGTTGGCATAATCCAGAGAATAAAGGAAATGGTCCACAGACAGAAAACAAGAGGAAGTTCTCAAGCAGTGGAGAGATTAAAGATTTGTTGATATCTGCCTTGTCAGAGTTGAAATTGAAGCAGAGCGATGAAGGCACCTGGTTTGTCGACTCAGGGGCAGCGACTCATGTAACAGGTGATGCAGGTAAGATTTCTAATCCCATTCCTTATTTTGGAAAAAGTAAGATTGTCACTGGAGATGGGTCCCACCATCCTGTTTCTCATGTTGGAAAAACTGTCATTCCCATGTCACATTCCACTCTTACTCTTTCTGACGTTCTTCATGCTCCTGACATTAAGAAAAATATTGTCTCTGTCTCCAAACTTATTGATGATAATAATGTTTCAGTTGAATTCACTCCCTTCTCTGTGCAGGTCAAGGACCTTCGCACGAGGGAAACATTCGCTGAAGGAAAGAGACGAGGCAATATGTATGTCTTTGAAGAAGCTCCTTGTCATGTTGTCCGCCCTGCCCACCTGAATTCAGAGCCTTCATTAGAGTCGTGTTCATCTTCTTCTACTAATGTTTTTAGTATTTCTGAATGTAATAAGCCATTCTTATGGCATAGTCGATTAGGACATTGTGGGGGTCATTTCATTGAGAAACTTGTATCTAATAATCTCATTCCAAAAGAAAGTCTAAATAGGGATGAGAACAGTCACAAATGTTTCAGTTGTCTTTCCTGCAAGAGTCATGTATTGCCTTTTCATTCCATTAATAAGAGAGCTTCAAAACCTTTTGAGATCATCTGTTCTGATGTATGGGGACCAGCCCCAGTTGTTTCTGGATCTGGGAGCAAATACTATCTAATCTTTGTTGATAGCTATACTCAATACACTTGGATATATTTCATAAAAAATAAGTCGGAAGTCTTCTCTTTGTTTCAAAATTTTCTTTCACTTGTCAAAAATCAATTTTCTGAGTCCATTCAATTTTTCCAATGTGATGGAGGTGGGGAATTCTCATCCCGTGATTTTATCTCTTTTCTTCAAAGTAATGGAATAGGAAGAAGGGTGTCATGTCCTCACACCCCTCAACAAAATGGAATTGCTGAACGAAAACACAGGCATATCGTTGAAAGTGCCATGAGTATGCTTCATGACAGCAATCTTCCCATCAACTTATGGACAGAAGCCTTCCATTCTGTTGTGCATGTGATAAACAGACTGCCTATGGTTATTCTGGAAAATAAGTCTCCTTATCACTGTCTTTTTGGAACTTATCCCAGTTATTATGATCTGCGTGTTTTTGGATGTGTTTGCTATGTGCATATCGATCAGTCCCTGAGAAACAAGTTTCAAGACAAAGCCCAAAAGTGCAGATTTGTAGGATATGCAGATGACTACAAAGGGTATAGGTGTTATGATCCCAACAACAAACGTATCAGAACCTCAAGAAATGTTGTCTTTGATGAACAAAATTTTGATCACGGAGCTAACACAACGAGTATGCCAACTGAAGTTTACCATCCTTGGCTAAGCTCAGAACTTTTTGCTGGCTCCAATAAAACATGTTCCTCAGATTGCGTGCGACAAGAAGAAGAGGTTTTTGAGAACACTGGGACGTCGGGGTCACAGAATGCAGAGGAAGTACCGGGCAGATACAAAGGCATTGTCTATTCCAGACAGAGACCGACAACATCAAGTCTTTTAGATCAGGTCTCAGCCGCCAATCCTACTCCTTCTCATACCCTCGCAGTCAGAAAATCAAACCGCATACGGCATCCTATTGACAGGTGGGTTAGCTATAACAACTTCTCCTTGGACCTTCAATTGTTTTTAACTGCCATTAATAAGGATGAAGAGCCCATCATGTATTATCAGGCAGCAACTTCTATGAAATGGGTAGAAGCCATGAATGATGAAATGCAAGCCTTGCATGAATGTGGAACATGGGAAGTTGTTCCCAGACCACCCGACAAAATGTTGTCGGATGCAAATGGGTCTACAAAATCAAGTACAAGCCAGATGGAACTATTGAACGATATAAAGCAAGGCTTGTAGCAAAAGGATTCACTCAAGAAGCAGGGCAAGATTATGATGAGACTTTTAGTCCGGTTGTAAGAATGGGAACGATTCGAATTATCATTTCCCTGGCTGTTGAACATGGATGGAAGTTGAGCCAGCTTGATGTAAAGAATGCATTCTTACATGGGGATTTGAAGGAGGAGGTATACATGGAACAACCCCCTGGATATCAAGAACAAAATTGTAAAACCCATGTATGCAGGTTAAAAAGAGCCATCTACGGCTTGAAGCAAGCCTCTCGCTCTTGATTTGATAGCTTCTCATCTGAAATTCAGAAACATGGATTTTCACGTTCCATGCTGGACCACTCATTATTTATTTTTAAAAGCCAGTCTGTGACCACTCTATTATTAATTTATGTCGATGATATTATCATCACAGGAAACTCTGCGGACCACATTCAAGAAATAAAAGACTTATTAGGTCAAAGGTTCAAAATGAAAGACCTTGGAGTTCTACGCTATTTCCTTGGTGTAGAAGTTGACAACCAGGCTCATGGATTGACACTCACTCAACACAAGTACACCGTAGATGTTCTCAGCAAGACAAACATGAAAGACTGCAAACCTCTAGGAACTCCGAGTGTACTTCATCAAAAACTTAGCGCTCATGATGGAGATCTGTGTGATGACCCCACCAGGTATCGCAGCATAATAGGAATGTTACAATACCTCACACTCACTAGACTTGATATTGTTTATTCAGTCAATCAAGTGTCTCAATTTATGCATGCGCCACGTACTGGACATATGGAAGCGGTCAAGAGGATCCTTAGATATCTGAAAGGGACTATTGGGGATGGATTGATATATTTACCACAGTCCCATGGCCAAAACGAGCACGAAATTGTTGTAGATTGTGATGCAGATTGGGCAGGAGATCCCGACGAAAGAAGATCTACATCAGGATATTATGCCTTCATTGGAAGAAATTTAGTCTCTTGGAGCAGTAGAAAACAAAAAGCTATCGCTAGATCAAGCACTGAGGCTGAATATAGATCCATGGCTGCTGCCACTGCCGAAGTCACATGGATCAGGCATCTTCTAACTGAAGTAGGAGAAAAGATCTCCCACACTGCCTTGTTCTGCGACAATCAAAGTGCTATCAGTATGTCATTCAATCCAGTACATCACAGTCGTGCCAAACACATTGAGATCGACCAATACTTTGTGAGACAGAAGGTTGAAGAAAAAGAGATTGAACCTGAGTTTGTCAGTACTGAAAGACAGGTTGTAGACATATTTACAAAAGGGTTAACCAAGGATCGCTTTTGGATGCTTAAAAGCAAGTTGTTCATGGTCCAAAACCATGATCAACTTGAGGGGGGGTGAAAAAGGTGCATAGGATCCGATCCATGGATCCAATCCATGGATCTGATCCATGTACCTTTTCTATGTAACATGTAATGTAATTTTTTGTTTTTCATTTATCGGGTCTGGATACACCAGACCCGGACCCATACCTTAATGTAACTTAAATACCTAAGTTTAGGTCACGATTTCAAATAGAAATCGTGACAGCCGAAGTCGCTCTCTCCCTTTTCTCTCCCTCTCTATTTCTCTTCTCTTTCTCAATACAGGAACCGAGAGAAAAATTTACATATACCACTTCATTGATCGTATCTCTCACTAGTCTTCTGATCAAGTACCCCAACGTACAATAGGAAAAATGTCGCTACCAATAGAGGCAGACAATATAGTTCGTCAATAGGCAAAAGCAAACGTAGCGAATTACATAGATAAGCCAGCCCTGCCTGCCAACACACACTTCCTATAGATAGGGTGAGCGCGAAGGGATGGATGTCAGAGTGGTTTAAAGGGCCGGTCTTGAAAAAATGAAAATCGTAGTGATAGGAATACTGGGGGTTTGAATACCTTTCCATCCGTGAGGTCAAGAAATATTTGCCAATTCCTTCTTTGGTGAAAATTTTCAATTCTCTTGAAGATATCTAGCCAATTAATTCTTAGAAATTTTAGCACATACCGCTTCATTGATCGTCTCTCTCACTAGTCTTCTAATCGAGATAATGATCCAAGAAAATTGACTAATTGAATCCTTAAAGGAATTACTAGATACCTCCTCAAAAAAAAAAAACTTGATTCCATAAGTCGTCAAGAAAACCGTCCCAAATAATCTACATGAGTTATATGAAAAAGGTAATTTATAATCTAATGGCCTATTGTTAGAACTCATATTGAGATATTGCTTTGAAGGTTGATATTTTGGATTAGGTGGAGAAAGAATCAGAGTTCTTGGGAACTTCTTAGATAGGTGATGAGAAGTGCGCTTTCTAGAAGCTTGCTTCGAAACTTGATGGGAATCTCGAATTTTCCATGCTTCTCCTATGCTTCCCACACGCTTCGTCCATGCTTTCCTATATGCTTCATAAACGTTTTCTTTATGCTTTCTTTCATGTTTTCCATGTGCTGCTTTTCACGTTTGCCACTCACTTCCCGTGTGCTTTCTCTAAATTGGTAACCCTCACTTTTAGAATTTTGGCAAAAATTAAATTCTTACACTTAAAAATAATGAAATTTAAGAATGTCATTTTTATTTTGGTTTTTATTTACTTGCCATTCGATTCCCATTTCGCTTCTCATTCAATTCCCATATCACTTCCTTTTCGATTCTCATTTCGCTTTGAAATTGATTTCTTGTTTCTCACTTTCTATAAATTTTAAAAACCCCGCTTCTGCTTTTCATATTGTTTCTTGCTTCCGCCTGCTAATCTGGAAACCTTGGGAATGAATTTAGCTACTAAATACAACTAGTCAAACAGCCAGCCAAAGTGGACAAGCTTGAAAAGGAATGCAGTAAAAAATAATACAGAAATCCCCAAAAAGAAAAAGAAATCCAATACAAATCTAAGTTATCTAACATTAAAAAAGGGTAGAAAGTATAAAATATTGATAATATAATGTCAACTCATAATTGTTATCATTATTGTTGCATAACTTGATACAGGGAGAGTTGCATGGAGGAGGAAGGCAGAAACTTAATTTCCTACAGAAAAAGAAGTGTGACAAACATAGAGCTAGAAATAGTAACAGAAATCATAAATAAGGGTAAGTAAGGAAGTTATCCATTTGTGCGGGAAAGATGAAACTACAAAGCAAAGAACTTGTAAAAAAGAGGGAAGTGCAATTAATCATAATTATCAAGAGAACCTAAATTTTTTTGTCTCTTATTTTACCTTAAAATTATGGCATACAATGAATTAGATTATCTCATGCCGCTATCTTATTGGGCATTAACAAAGATATTATAAGCATCCAAAAGAACTCGAGAAAGATTAACGATGTTATAAGCACAAATATCCTTATGTCATTTCAGACTACATAAATCAAGTCAAATTTATACTGATGGACCCACTTCAGCTTTAATAGGTTTTAGATATAGGAGATTTCTGATTATAGAGAAGTTTTGGGTCATTTAAGAGGACAAAATTGCTAACATCAAGAATAAAAAGCTTGCTGATACACGGCAGGAGAAACTAGACAGGCAGTCAGAAGTTGGGGAAACCTAAAGTTACAACTCAAAGAAAAGAAAGGGCTTCAGACAGATTCTACATAACCCTCAATCTCCCATCGGGTACTAGTTTTCTGCCATGTGTGTGTGTGTGTGTGCGCGCATGTGCACATGCAAGCCTGTGTTATCCAAGCATAAAGATAGCTTTCAAACAACCACCGAACTTTTGATAACATTAAGCAAATTGTCCCACCGTTAAACTGCCGTTATCTTAATTATAGGTTAACAATAATCAGGGGTTCAGAGAACCATTTTATCTTCATATAGATGCACATAATTTTTTCCCACCCTCATGCTCACTTCAAGATTCCGCGTCTTCCTTACCCAGTGAATTTCTTGGCATGTCTTCTTCAAAATTATTATTCTTTGCCCTATAAAAAACTTATACCAGTTTGAACTTATAGTTTTTTTGTTTTTAATATGAACAAAGCCAAAACAAAGTGATCAAAAGATACAAAAACTGGTAATATTTCACCGTTGACCAGAAGGATAGGTCAAGCAGATGTTAAAGAGAATAAGATAA
This sequence comes from Nuphar pumila, assembly GCF_984573655.1. Classification (NCBI taxonomy): domain Eukaryota; kingdom Viridiplantae; phylum Streptophyta; class Magnoliopsida; order Nymphaeales; family Nymphaeaceae; genus Nuphar; species Nuphar pumila. Next base: position 93,223,773 of record NC_143254.1, read on the forward strand.
CCAGCACAACACCTCAATTCACCAACTAACGAGCTTCAAGCTTTGAAAAAACACCAATAGATAGCAACAAAATTGCGAGAAATAACTGCAAATTCTAAATAAACAAACGGGCACAAACTTGCCGAGTTACATAAGAGAACAGGCAAACACACAAGAGCAACAGTAGCATATATAGTATATACAACTACAATTTCCGACCATCAAATGTCATTCCGATCCAATCGAGAAAACACAATATGAAACAAGTTTCTGCAATGAAACACATTACCAGGTATAACCTTCGGCGGATCCTCGTTCTTCTCCGGCGCATAGACGTACCTCTGGCCCTTATGCCAAACGAACCGCGGTGGCTTCGGCGCGTAGAGGGAACCTTCAGGCAGATTGATATAGCAACCAATAACATCACCCCCCACATAACCCCCATCACCAAACTTCTCCCTCACAGCCTTGTGAATCTTGCTGCCATCAATATCTCTGTACCCATAACTATTCCCATCATAGCCAACAGGGGCCTGCAAATCCCCCTTCTCTGTAGTCCACCCCAACCTTGTATGCCCAGTAGGCCCCAACTTCACAACCTTAATTTCGAAGTACCATGCACCTTCCACCACTCCCCTGGTTGCCCTCACCATCCTGTAACCCTTGCAACTCCCTGCACTCAATCTGTCCTCACTCAGTTCGACCTTCTCTGCCTTGTAGACCTTCGAGAGGCAGATCTTCATGTCGCGAGCATCGTCAGGGAGCCGCTGCACCGGAGTGATCGAAACCGTCTCCTCCGATGGATTCCCGTTGGCTTTGTGCCTCCTGCACCATTTCCTCGACCCCGATTTCGTCCACACATTGTTGTATTTCTTCTTCGGCTTCTTGGGTGCCGACGATTCGGCACCGCCCGGCCCGAACGACGATAAGGTTTTCCTCTTCTGGGTGCTTCTCTTTCCCTTGCTCCCGCCTTCCTCCTCCTCGTCCTCATCGTCTTCTTCCTCCTCCGGCTTGGGGGTCTCTTGCTCCACCGCCTCCTGCTTCGTTTTCAACCGCTCTTCCTCATTGTCCTGCGAAAGCTGAAGTTGGGTTTTCTCCTCATTCTCGATTGCGGGGGGATTCGTCACGATATCCTCTTCCTCGTCGTCTTCTTCGTCGCCGTTTTCGAATTCCTCCTCTTCCTCGTCATCTTCAGAGCAGAAGGTGATCTGGGTCTTGATCTTTTGACGCAGGGGAGGATCTAATGGGACGAATCCCTCGTTGGGATTGACATCGGTGGTACCATCGATGGGGTTCGGTGGCTCGAGGGTTTCTGCGGGGTTTTCGCTCCCTTGCTCGACGTTTCCTACATGGTGGTCAGGGTGGGATTGATCGGTATTGCTGCCATTGTCGCAAATCTCTGCCATGATTCGAGTACGAGACGATCGATCCGGTGATTTCCGTCGCCGGACTCTCACATTCGTATCCCAGAGAGAGAGAGAGAGAGAGAGAGAGAGAGAGTTTTCCACAATTTTAGAGGGTTATTATAACGTTAAATAAATTCAAGCACTGGGAGCGAGATAATATGGCGCGCATTTTGCACACTCGTGTCCATGAACAACCCTATTATCAGTATTTTATGATTTCGCGAAATCGCTAGTGGTTCATGTTTTTCCAATGTAGCAACAGTAGTGAAATTTACACAGAAAACCGCTGCATGTGTGGCAATTTTCTGTGTTTGTATTTTACTCAGAAAATCACTGCACGCGTTAGCAATTTTCTACACGGGGAGATCCCTAGTGGTTAAAGGGAGAAGATCGATTGTCTCGTCTGCTGGGATGGAATATGCTGGTGGAAGTGATGACAGGCAAGGTTAAGGCGCGATAAAAGGGATAATGAAAAAGCGGATCATACGCTTTTGGACTTTCTACTTCCGGCAGGGAGGTAGGTTGCCCGCCTATCTTCCAGCTTTGCAGAAAATCACTGCATGCCATGGAGTTTTTCTGCGTTTTGTGTGGCTCGAGTACTTTGTAAAATACTGGGCCTCAACACCTAACCACGCCTCATGGGTCATGGCTCATCCCATGGTTGCTGAGCTCATATCAATCCCACTGTCCGACTGGATCAAAACTCATTCTGCTTGGTGGTGGCTTGAAACGTTCCAATCAGTGTAAAACATGGATCAGCGCTTATCAGGTGTTTAGGTCCTGACTGCACCTCCTCTTTTTTTGGTTGCTAACTGGAGATACCACCACTTTGGTTAGGATGTTTGTTAAGGCTGAGAGGTACGATGTTAAAATGGGCGGATGAAGAACGCCAGGCACTAAGTTCTTGGGTCACCAATAGGCTCTTTTCGACCCCCTGGACACCTTGTAACCACATTGTAAGGTTGCCTATGGGGCTGGATTATCTGATGGCCATTATATGCTAGTTGGCATGTTTCATCTAAGCTCTGATTTACTTTGGTAGGAAACATCTGTCCTTGAGAGAATCCTTCAATCTCTATATCATCTAAAGCTTCCCATTCACATCTTTTCACATAGGCGCAGCTGGATATCCTGGTTAATGGCAGTTGCAGAGCAGAGATCACCCTCCTGACAATTACCCATGCCTCAAGTCGAAGATCTGTAGCTGTAAGTTCTCTTGCCAGAACCCTTACTTGATTGAGAGCTCTCAGTTGGTCAATCGCTCACATGGTCAGACAGACCGGCGTCTTTCGCATACTTAAATGAAAGGGAAGGGGCCTATCCCCTAGCTTGTTTATAAAAAAAAAAATTTACTGCAGCACAGATACTTGAAGCAAGTGAAGTAGAAGACAAGATTAAGTAGGCAAAAAGCTAGCTGAGTTCAGCATGAATCAAGTAATATCAACTCTTCTTTTTTACAGTTCAAGTAAATATCAACTCTTGTCATTTGTACCTATAAGTAATTACAAAATAAATATTCAGCTCATGTAGGATTCTTCAAAAAACTGGAAAAAAGTTTGATCTCTGTTCTGCTGTTGGAAGATAGTTGTGAATGAAATAGGCAGCAAGGCGGAACAAACAGTGAGAAGAAGCTACTATGATTCAGTTCCGAAAATAAGGTTTACTTGCAAGTTTAGGCAATGACTTAGTGCCTCCATAGGAAAATAATATCTGAAACTTCGATTATTTTAGAAGATTAGTGAAAATGTAAACATCATTTCATGCTTTAAATTCTCGACTCTATATTTCAAATCATAGATTCATCAGAAAACCAAACATATCCAAAATCTCTTAAAACAAGTCTTTTTGTAAAGAACTCCATTTTCCTTATTTTCCTTATTTTCTGATCCTTGCAACATTCCGACATTCTATTCTATGCCAACAGATTGCTGTTACGTGAAAAGATGCTGACAGGAGACTCTTGTTTAATTTTTAAGCCATCCATAAATATAGGGATTGGATTTTAAGATTTTCCTAAAATGTAAAGACTTGTTTAATTGTGCAATTGCATTGCCTGTTTGGCTAAAATGAAAAGAAAGGGAAAAAGAAATTTCACTGCTTCAATTATATAATTGATACATGAAACTTCAAAGTTCAATACTGGATACGCAATGGCTCCAGCCAGATTCTTAATGGCCTGGGCCAGCCTTAACTCTTGACAAAACTTTTCCTCAATTTGGACTGTTCTTAAAAAGGTCAAATCAAATTAGAGAAGCAATCCTCATTTCTTTGAAGGATTGGTTAGAATATCCACAGATTGCAACTATAACTACAAAGAACAAAAAGCTACAAATATAATTTACAGACACTTGCAAGGTGTGCACACACATGGTGTCACTGGGAGGATGTCACGAATAAAAGCGTTTGAATCGCCGAAGCCACCAGGGTCCCATCTCTCCAAACCCAGTGCATTGCCCTTCACCTTCCTCCTCACTGCTGAACAAGGTCTGGTCTGAGCAATCGAGGCAGGCACCACATGCGGCATTGTAGGACCGGCAAGCCGAGTGACATACACGGAGGCGATTGTCTCCATCTTTATCACACTTTTGGATCGAAATCTACAAGAAATCAGGCTTTGTTTAGAGTCAATAAATCATGATACATGCTCAGACATCTGAAGTAGTTGCAAAAGTAGCTCATATCTTAAGATCCAAACATAACAAACTCATAAGAAACAAGCAGTTTATGCAATGTTCGATGGTACTCATGAACATGACGTATAAAGACCAAGCCAACCAATTAATGAAAAATAAATTTGCTTACCAACATATTTTATGAAAACATGGTTGAAGGAAATAG